>NC_143205.1:20803750-21107500 GCF_051530095.1 Phoenix dactylifera
TGTGACCTAAAAGTCATAGGTTCGAAAGCATGCAGAGGGAAGGCTATGTACATCTAACCCTCCCTAGACCCCGCAATGATGGGAGCCTCGTGTACTAGGCCGCCCTTCTTATATTAAGATGATGTCTAGTTTGTTTTGTTGACTTTTTTTTTTGGTTATTTTCTATTTTCACTTTTAGTTTATACACTTTATTGTTTATAATTTAATCAAAATTGTTGAAACTGACAGTCACTTCATTCATGCAAAACTAAAAATCAAACCAAAGTTTTTGAATGGTGGTGACTTGAGATTTTGATGACTCATCAGTAGGTTGCTCAAAAGGGAGAGCTTAATAATATACACTTTTTTGTATAATACACTGCCTCGTGTTTCTTTCTCTAAACTGTTGCAAGAAAGATGGGAATAGATAGAGAATACCATCCAAAAGGTACGACAACATCACTATCATTCAAGATACAGGTGTTTAAAAGTCAAAAAAGGACTCATTGGTCCCTGCGCTTCTACCATCCTAGATATTCAGAATTCCCAATTCAATACTTAGATGAAAAATTCAATGGAGAGTTATAGTTGTTTGATAATGGTTTGTTTACCAACTCAAACTGCATGCAAATAAGATAGTTTATCTACTTGTCTATTGGATTTTCAGATTTCATGGCAAGTCCGTCTCTTTATATAAGTTGCTCAGGCCAAGCTTACATCAGTTCATATAGAGTTAACACCAAGGAGCCAATTAAAGAACATTCTCAAACCTCTTGATTCATCATAGTTTAAACCATAAACACACAGATAAAGATGAAGCTTATAAAATATTATGTTCCTAATTACATCTAACATAATTATAAGAAGACCATTATTTGCAGTTAACAACCTTGCATCCCAAAAGTTTTGAATTGATATAACAGTTATACAGGGTGAATATTAAGCAAAATGTCTTAAACATAACCTTTTTTTATCGACAATGGATTTTATTAGCCATTATGACATATGACAATTCATAGCATTGATAATATCATTATTTTTATTACTATTTTTAGCATAACAATCTTTTCTGTCTAAACAATATAAATACATTCTTTTAAAGGACCAATATGTGGAATATTATTAAAATCCTGAAACACTAACAGTCTAAAATAATAGCTATCATCATCATTTTGACTCTGTATTTGCATATTGTAATAAGGGTGGATTTAATTACAGGAATTGGAAGCGAAGCTTTGGATGCCGGTGCAGGAAAAAGGTACCTAAACATTTTTATAATAAAAAAACACTACTGAAGTGGTTGCTGGAGGGAAATTCTAAAGAGCTTCCAAAGTGGATGCAGCACCCTGAATTGGCATATCCTGATAGTTAGAGGCTGAAACAGTTTAAATGGCTATTATAGATATAATGCTACCATAGTGAACTACTCTGTCCATCCATGCCTATTCTGTCACAAGAAAAAAATGCAATAGCCAAATATCTTAATTTTGAAAAGGACCAGAAGAAAAGAGCAATTCAGAAATTGAAGCCGTAAAAATTAAGGAAAAATAGAAGGCTCGTGACTGATAAATTATATGGGGACACAAATGGTAATGCTTGTGTTACCTCTGTAAGCTCAGAGAGATGGCGGGTTCGGAACTCATTGATTGTTGCTGCAATATCTGCCATGGGCAACTTGGTCTGCACAAGTAGCAATCGGAAGATAAAGACAAATGAAAGCAATATTCTGTCACTTAGAAACTGGGGAGCCATGTCAAACCAATAACAGCAATATTTGTTCTTCTTTACCTGTGCAAGGACAGCAGCTGCTAACTGGAGACTTGGTTCCAAGGTCTCTGGGACAACCTTGAGAGTTTTGAATATTCAATTTGGTTAGAATAATATACAAATTCTTGTTGATAGTTAAATATTAGATGGATTCTTGGAGTATATTCTATTTCTGATTCAGGTTAAGATTTAGTTAAGCTGGTCTTGGTTTTTTTTAATTTAGCCTTGGCATGGAATTGTTACTGTATGTATCACTTACCGCAGTCGCACCTGCCTTCTCCAAATTAATGCCATGATCAACGTCATGGGCCCACACGAATGTCTTTACATTTGGAAAATACTTGCTCAGTGCCCAAACAGTTCTATAATTTGCACCAGGAGTATCTAAAGTTATAGCAGCAGCACAAGCTCTCTCAGCCCCAACTTTATGAAGAATCTGTCAATAATTATTTTCATAAAGATGTCATGCAAAGTAATCAACATAGTCATTATGTTCTAAAATTTGAGAAATTTTTCTTGCCTCCCGGCTCCCTGCATCCCCAAAATAAACGGGAAGATCAAGTGCGCGTCCAACAGCGACCCGGTCACTGGTAACAACAATGTAACATGGGAAAAGTTTTAGAATTTTTCCAAATGTAAAAAAAATAACTCAACAACTAAAATTTAAGCCAAAAGGAAGAAAGATCTTTTTGTTTGTGGAACAGATGAACCATTTTATTTTAGGAACCGGTAAAAAAAAAAATCCTTGTCAAATATATCAATTAATTGAGCAAGCGATAAAAAGTTTTGCTCCTCTTTTACCCAGTTACCCTGTTAGGATGTAGTGTGGTTGCATTATCAACATCTTAATTCTCCTAGCTGCAAAAGTGAGACCTATTGCAGACATTTTACCTATAAAATAATTGTCACAGATTGTTAAAAACACTATGCAGTGCTATAGTGAAAACAGTTGAAGTGATATTATGGGGAGCATAAGGATGCATTATATTGGAATACCCTTTTATTCGATTTGGGATTAATATATTTATTTTAACTTATTTTTGCAATTTATAGTTTTTTGGGCCTTTTTAATTCCCTGGTATTGCTACTCTTATACTTGATAGGCAGAATAATTTTATCCTGTGGGTGACCGATCTTAAAAGATTTGTTGTTAAAGACTTGTTGCCTGGCCTTGCATGGGGAAAGACAAGAAAAAACAACCATAATGCAATGTGATATTTTATAACAAGAAATGTGTACACAACAGTCTACTTAGATATGAACTCCTTTTTGATCTTGTTAACAATACCAGAACATTGAAAAGATTTATTAATGAAGTTATAAATGATGAATTACCAAGTGCTGCCCTCGAGAGAGTTGCACCAAACACAACAGTTTGATACATCTAGAGAAAGTGAAAACACATTTTCAGCAGGACTCCTAAGATGGTAGATGGCTTATGTTACTACCATATATCTAACCATTGCTAGAGAATGACCAAGGGTTGATGACAGCTGCAGTTTTCAATGAAGAGGCATTGTGCCTGATAAGATCTTTGAGAGGTCCAAGACCATATAATGTTCAAGGCACCGACTTTTGAGCAGGCCAAATGATAAAAGGTCTCAAAGTGATAGAGCAAGCAAAATTCTGATGTTTGCTAAGTAGAAGAGGATGGAAAATAACAGTAGTTTGTGAAGGTTCAAAATGGGAAGGCGATACAAGCCTATTATTGCTGGAGGAGCACTTAATCCATCTAAAGATTGAAAATGAAACTTCTGGGAGCATAGGTTCAATATCAAGGTTTGTTGCGCCAGGCCAAACTGGAGGTACGAGGCATATTGTACCGTACCAGTTCAGTATTGATATACAGTACAGGAGGCGCATCCATGGAATGCCGTACCGGCCCGTACCGGCCGGTACCGGCCTCGTACCGGTGCGAACCGGCCCGGTACGATTTTTTTTTTTTTTTTTAGAACCACAGCGCCGCGCGCTGTGGTTTTTGAAACCACCGCGTACCGGCCGGTACGGGACCGGTACCAGCCGGTGCGTACCGGCCGGTACGGGACCGGTACCAGCCGGTACGTACCGGACCGGACCGGTACCGTACCGGTCCGGCCGGCCACCGGTACGCCGACCGGTACCGGTACGGCGGACCTTGGGCGCATCGATACTCCGTACGCTGGAAAAATTTTGTACCGTAGCGTACCGACACAGTAATAATGTGGCACTGATACGGGGTCCGATACCGAGACGGCGAACCTTGATCCAATTAGCTGTAACTATGCTAAAGAAAACCATGGGCAGATAGTGGGTGGAGTCAATGGCTCATGGAAAGGGGTTCTTGGTGACCTATGATGTTTTCACACAGATATTTGATGGCTTACAGAAGAAAGAAGAGTGACACATAACTCATGCTATACACAAGATGCCAAGTTGCCAGCCTCATAGCTAAACTTCTCAAGAGGGATGGGAAAATAACCTTTTTTTTCTACACCACCTTTCCTTTGATTTAGAACTTATTTTTGGAAACTAAGATAAGTGCTTGAACTCTGAACTTGGAATATACTGATTGATTTGTTCTTTGTTATACCAGCAACAATTTCTGAGCAACATCCTTTCCGTAAATCTCCTCTTAAAGCAACCCAAGAAAGCCGTTCGAAAGCTTAAGCCAGTATTATTTTGTTCGTACACAATCAACGGAGGCCTCCCCGACATATATTGCAACGTCTTCAATAGCATGCTCTTACTTCGTCTTTCCCTTAATAAGTTATCAAATTTAGTGCACTCTTATGTCTGGGGTCCTGCCTGATAGCGGAACCGTTATGTGACATGGTCGAATATAAGGAAATCTTGGATGCTCCCCGTTTGTACTGGGATGCCAATTGGGATTGGTGGATCAGGATTTCCTCCATCAGATCAGGCATAATCAACAGACCTGAAACCGATCGATCTAGCCATGAGCAGGTTGAAGAGAGCTCTAACACTCACAGGTATCTGAGCAATTCTTCCTGTTGCTTTTACAGAACTTCCTTCTTGTATCATCAAACCATCACCCATTAATACAACGCCAACATTATTTGATTCCAAATTCATTCACGGCTTTCCGCTTTTTTCTAGCGACAACAAAGATGTTCATCCCTTGGACTTACGTAGATCAGCTGCTTGTGTAGGGTGTATCATATATTCTGAATATAAAGAAACTGGGGAGGTCCATGTCAAATCCAGCTTGTCAGACAGAGAGATACAGACAAGACAAAGACACACACACACACACACACACACACACAAAGGGAGCTCTATTATCTAGCTATATATCTATGTATGATAAACTATCTCATGCATGTTTTGTTAGTAAAAGAAAAATCTATAAGAAGGCTACTCTGAACAAGAAGATATCATTACAGGTACTAGATCCTATTTGAGAGTGCATTGAGATGACAAGAGATGGACAGTGGCTTTTAAAGACAAACAGGAGCATGAGATTTCTGGATATTTGTGTTGGGAACCCGCCCATGCCGCTGATATTTCAAAAATTTTTCAGATGGCAGCGGAATCGGCATGCACGAGTTCGACGTTCATCTCATGAACGTTGTTTCGAGACCTTTCGTAATTAGGTAAGAATTAAATCCTTTTAAAACTAATAGGAAGATCAAATCTTCACCTTGCGCGGGTAGATGATCACCGCGAATCTGAATTCGTGGTTTTGGAAGAGGGTTCGTTTGAAGCCGTTCAAACGTCCGGCCTCTACGGGTATCCACACGAAGTAGAGAACCGATCAAAGCTTTCTTGTCTTCCCGGGGTGCTAGCTCCCTTGCAAAGACTCCTTTGATGGCTGATCTCTTCTCTTTCTTTCAACTCTTGAAAGTGCTTGAGAGGAGGAAGAAGAAGAAGGGACTCAAGGAAGAAGAACACAGCTTCTGCAGCCTTCTTTCTTTTCCCTGCGTTGGAAGAAGGATTGGAGGAAGAGGATGACGCCAACGCTTGGACTTTGCTCTCCCTTTGCTTGCGGCTGAACCAAGAGAGGAGGGGGCTGGTGGCGGCAGCAAGAGGAGGAAGAGAGCTCTTGGCTAGGGCGCCGGCCTCATGCCTCCTTATAAAGCCATCTAGGGCTCCTACAATCTAGGAGCCCTAGACATATTGCCTAAGAGGGAAGGGGGGCGCCGGCCCTTCTCTTCATGCCGCACTCAAGGAGAGGAGGAGGGGCGTGAACCCTCCTTCTTGTGATGCCCTAATCCTCTTCCAAAGAGGATTGGGTGCCTCTCTTATGGTTTAATCCCAATCCAATTAGGATTAGCCAAATTGGGTTCAATCTATGCTAGTCCTAATCCAATTAGGATTTGAATGAACCATGACTCAATTGAACTCTTCAATCCTAATCCAATTAGGAGTCATGTTGATTCATTAGATTAATAATTAATTTAGACTTAAGGAATCCTAATCTAATTAGGATGTATTTAATTTTAGTCCTAATCCAATTAGGACTCTATTTGAATCCGAAGTCCTAATCCAATTAGGATTTCTAGGAATCCTACTCCAAGTAGGAATCCAATTTTAATTCAAAATTCCTAATCTCATTAGGATTGTAGGAATCCTATTCCAAGTAGGAATTCCAGTCCTACTCCAACTAGGATTCCCAGCCCTAATCCAATTAGGACTCTAGGAATCCCTCCCGAAGTAGGATTTGTGTTTAAGTCTAATTAATTAATTCTCTTTGTTTCTTCTTCAACTTCTTATCAATCAAATTGATTTCTTGTGATTCCTAATCACGATTTCAACCATCGGATCGGTCAATACTTCTAGTGTGTGTGACCCCATAGGTTCTATTCTGACTGGTAGTGAGATATATTGTGATCTCTATCACTATATCATTGAAAACTCCTTTCAATGGGTTGGAACGATTCCAACTCAACTCATTAGGGTTTATCGATCATCAAGATAATCCCTATGAGTCCCACCATCCACCAGTGACACCTAGCAGCATGTAGTGGCTACCCAGCAGAATGGAATGATGAACCTCTAGGTGCAGTTAACATGTGATACAGTCCTACTATCGTGGATCCCTACAGGACGGAGGTCATGGACAACTCGTCAAACCCCATCGTCTGTCATATGTCAAGATTTATTCGACTCGAGTTCGATAGTGAGAAACTCTTTCTCCACTGTGCATACTGCCCCGGCCGAGGTCTTACGAACTCAGTCTTATAAATCACATAGGATCTCTCCTTATCTATCAAGGTCGATAGATTCCATATAGGTGCATACCCTACTCCTACAGTGAACTTACTGCAGCCAATCTACACTGCATGGACCCATATGGCTAGGGACCATGTATGTGTGCAGTCAAACTACAATAACCCCACTGTGAGCAGCCGAAGCACCGCAGGTCAAAGGACCAGTCACA
This sequence comes from Phoenix dactylifera, assembly GCF_051530095.1. Classification (NCBI taxonomy): domain Eukaryota; kingdom Viridiplantae; phylum Streptophyta; class Magnoliopsida; order Arecales; family Arecaceae; genus Phoenix; species Phoenix dactylifera. The sequence goes on from NC_143205.1 coordinate 20,810,877, forward strand.
CTACTGCAACATCAAGCAAGTCACTGACGAGTGGATAGACATCCAAGTGACTTCTTGTATTGGTCACGCTCAGTACCCTTGTTCTCTAACAAGCACCTGCACTATCACTTCAGTGTCCCTACACTGTGGACTCAAGTCTCGTCCATCCAGAAGGAGAGTGATCTGTGCACTGATCGGATCGATCACCGTCCTCGTGATGATCCTTTGATCAGGAGCATTTAGAAATTAATCACCAATGATACATGGCTCAAATTCTCAACTCTTGAGAATATGTATCATCATCTTATTAATTTCTTGGACGATTCATAGACACATAAACAATATGAATGAAAAGATGCCTTTTATTTATTCAATAATAAATAGTCAAGTACAAAATTATGTCCCTAGAATCAACAATGTGTCAGCCAAATTGGCTTCTAGGGCATACATCTAACAATCTCCCACTTGCACTAAAGCCAATTGGTCATATATCTTAGGCCCATCTTCTCAAGGTGGGCTTCAGTCTTTTGCTGACTCAGCTGCTTAGTGAAAGGGTCTGCCACGTTATCCGCGGAGTCTACTCTCTGCACCTCTACATATTTCTTCTCCACATAGTCGCGTATGAGGTGAAAGCGCCGCTCTATATGCTTAGACTTCTGATGAGACCTTGGCTCCTTAGCAAGGGCTATGGCGCCATTGTTATCGCAGTAGAGTGTTATGGCATCTGATGTCATCACATCCAGCTCTGCAATGAATTTCTTGAACCAGAAGCCTTCCTTAGCAGCTTCAGAGGCGGCGATGTATTCGGCTTCCATAGTAGAATCAGCAATGATCGGTTGTTTAGAACTCTTCCAATTCACCGTACCACCATTGCACAAGAATACGTATCCAGATGTTGACTTCCTGTCATCGACATCAGTCATGAAGTCTGAATCTGTGTACCCTTCTACCTTTAACTCTGATGATCCTCCAAAAACCAAGAATAAATCTTTAGTTCTTCTCAAGTACTTAAGAATATTCTTCACAGCTGTCCAGTGTTCTTCACCTGGATTCGACTGATATCTGCTTGTGACACTCACAGCAAGAGCTATATCAGGTCGTGTACATAGCATGGCATACATGAGGCTTCCTATTGCTGATGCATAAGGAATCTTGCTCATGCGTTGAATCTCCTCAGATGTGTTGGGGCACATCTTCTTGGAGAGATGAATTCCATGCCTTAGGGGTAAGAGACCCCTCTTGGAGTTTTCCATGCTGAACCTCTTCAGCACCTCCTCTATGTACATCTTCTGTGAAAGGCCAAGCATCCTTTTAGATCTATCTCTATAGACCTTTATTCCCAAAATATAGGATGCTTCCCCAAGGTCTTTCATGGAGAATTCTTTTGACAACCAGACCTTGACCGAGGTTAACATGGGAATATCATTCCCAATCAGGAGAATGTCATCTACGTACAGTACGAGAAAAATGACAGCACTCCCACTAACCTTTTTATAAACACATGGTTCCTCTTCGTTTTTGATGAAATCAAACGTTTTGATTGCATCATCGAAACGAGTGTTCCAACTCCGAGAGGCTTGCTTTAGTCCATAGATGGACCTTTGCAGCTTGCAGACCTTGTGATCTCCATCACTGGAAGTGAAACCCAAAGGCTGTTCCATATAGATATCTTCATCAAGATATCCATTCAGGAAAGCAGTTTTCACATCCATCTGCCAGATTTCATAGTCATGAAATGCTGCAATGGCAAGCAATGTCCGGATGGATTTTAGCATGGCTACAGGTGAAAAGGTCTCCTGATAGTCAATACCTTCGCGCTGACTATACCCTTTCGCCACAAGCCTTGCCTTATAGGTCTCTACCTCTCCATCCGAACCTATTTTCCTTTTGTAGATCCATTTGCATCCAATAGGTACAATACCTTCTGGTGGATCTACTAAGGTCCAGACTTGGTTGGAATGCATGGAGTCTATCTCTGACTTCATAGCTTTCAGCCATTTCTTGGAATCGATATCAGATATCGCCTCGTTGTAGGTTTTGGGATCCTGTATGTGATCCCTATCTCCCACTAGGAACATTTCCTCGGTATCCTCTTCTAGTATACCTAAGTATCTATCGGGAGGATGGGAGACCCTACTAGATCTACGAGGTGGTTGAGGGACATCGTGTACTGGCTCCTTATGAATAGGTTCTATAGGATCCATGACTCGTTGCTTTTCAGAGACTTTCTCTTCAAGCTCAATTTTCCTCCCACTGCCTCTATCAAGGATAAACTGATTTTCCAAGAAGATGGCATGACGGCTCACAAACACATTGTGATCCTCTGAGACGTAAAAATTGTATCCTAATGACTCTTTAGGATATCCTATAAAACGAGCACTTATGGTCCTAGCCTCTAACTTGTCCGCCTGTAGTCGCTTGACGTGGGCCGGACACCCCCAAATCTTGAGATGACCCAGACTTGGTTTCTTACCATGCCATATCTCATACGGTGTGGTAGGAACGGATTTAGAGGGAACTCTATTCAATAAATAAATCGCTGTGAGTAAGGCATCTCCCCAAAGGAACATAGGTAAATCAGTGAAGCTCATCATGGACCTGACCATATCCAATAGGGTCCGATTTCTCCTCTCTGACACCCCGTTGAGTTGAGGTGTACCCGGAGGTGTCCATTGTGAGACTATGCCGTTTTCTTTGAGATAGTCCCGGAATTCCCCACTAAGGTATTCTCCTCCCCGATCTGATCGAAGAGCCTTAAGAGGTTTTCCAGTTTGTTTTTCTACTTCATTCTTGAACTCTTTGAACTTTTCAAAGGATTCAGACTTGTGTCTCATAAGATACACATACCCATACCGTGAATAATCATCGGTAAAGGTAATGAAGTAAGAATAACGTCCCCTGGCTAGCACATCGAATGGGCCACATACATCTGTATGTACTAGGGTAAGTATTTCAGTGGTCCTCTCCCCATGTCCTACAAAGGGTAGTCTAGCCATCTTTCCTTGAAGACAGGACTCGCAAACTGGATATGACTCGGAAGTCAATGAACCTAAAAGCCCATCTTTATCCATTTTGTTCATTCTATCTTCTCCAATATGGCCAAGTCTGAGGTGCCACAAATATTTTTGGTTTATCTCATCTCTGGATCCTTTGGCACTCACATCTTGCTCGGTAACATTCACAGATACATCCATATGTAAATGGTAGAGACTGTCAATCATAAAACCACGTGCGACTATTTTATTTCTTAAATAAATAGAACAGCAGTCTTTGTCAAATGTAAAAACATGACCTTCCTGTGCTAGACATGAAACAGAAATCAAATTTCTGCTAGCAACAGGTACATAATAACAGTCTCTAAGTATTAAACTAAATCCAGACGGTAGTCGCAGATGGTAGGTGCCCACAGCCACAGCAGCAACTTTTGCCCCGTTGCCAACCCGAAGGGTTACCGCACCTTCCGCCAGCCTTCTACTTTCCTTTAGACCCTGCATGGTAGTGCACAAATGAGCACTAGAACCAGAATCTATAACCCAACTAGAAGTAGAAGAAACCGTTAGATTAGTTTCAATAATGAGCAAGTCTATACCTTCTGAAGGTGTGTCACCTTTCTTGTTCTTTAGGCTCTCGAGGTATGAAGGACAGTTTCTCTTCCAGTGGCCTTCGACATTGCAGTGGAAACATTTTCCTTTGTCGTTAGCCTTTTTCTTTTGAACTTCCTTCTTTGGCTTCTTGTCTTTCTTCTGCTTCTTTGCAGGCTTCTTTTTCTTCCAAGTAGACTTTCTCTTGGAACCAGAAGTCAACTCAGCAGCGAGGACATTGCCCCTTGAACCTTTCAAGGCTCCCTCAGCAGTTACCAACATGTTGATTAGTTCAGTCTTAGTGCATTCAATCTTATTCATGTGGTAGTTTACTATAAACTGACCAAATGAATCAGGAAGTGACTGTAGGATCAAATCCACTTGCAATTCCTTGTGCATGTCCATACCGAGCTTCTCAAGCTCCTCTAGGTCCTTGATCATGGTCAGACCGTGATCATGGACAGACTGCCCTTCGCGCATCTTCGCTTTGAAAAGCCTCTTGGACACTTCAAAACGAGCTGTGCGACTCTGCTCACCATACAACTCTTGTAGGTGTGCCAGTATGTCCCTAGCAGTCTTTATATTTTCATGCTGGCATTGGAGTTCATTAGACATAGATGCCATCATATAGCATTTTACTCTAATGTCATCGTCCAACCACTTTTTATGCATCTCACGCTGAACATCAGTGGGACGTGCTGGTAATGTGGGGATATCTGAATCGAGTATATAGCCTATCTTCTCACAGTCCAAAACTATTTTGAGATTTCTAAGCCAGTCCTTGTAATTGGTTCCGGTCAGTCGGTTGGTCTCAAGAATACGGGTCAAAGGGTTTGAAGCCGACATTGTATCTGCAGAGAGTAAAGATTCTAGTTAGACTCTTGTACTTGATCCTAATCTGTCCTAAGGTCTTTTAGAACAAATATGACTCCCACTATTTTCTCGAATTCCTCACACTCCCCTGGTAGGAAAACGGAAATCCCACACGACTAGGGTTTCTAGTGGGTACTGCGGTCCCACCAATTCACATGCCACCTCACCTAACAGTTATTGGTGACACATAGATGGATGAGTGTACAACTCTTGTACAATGCTTCTCAAGCATGTTGCAGTGCAACTTGGTCTCTAAGCCATGAAGACCTCACCTAACAGTTATTGGTCCCATTTCTTAGTTAAGTCAGACCCACCGTATAACCGTAGGAATAAAGTCGTCATTGGGTCCTCACCTAACAGTTATTGGTGCCCAACCCCACCTTTACCCTACAACATCTCATGTCTATAGAGAGGTCCAGCCCCCCAATGCAACTTGACCACTGTATCCAGCCGAGACAAGTCAACATCAGAAAGGCCTTAGCAGCTCTACTACAGTGGAAGACCTATTGACTTAATATTGGTTAATCAGGTCTTAGTGTTTGCAACTTGAGCCTTTCATAAGAGGTAATCGAACAATTGGCCAGGTAAGCAGGTGGGAGGCTCCCCTTACTCAGAGAGTAAGGTCCTAATTAAGTAACCACCTTTCATGCTTTCCTAGACACCAATTAGATCAATTAATCTAATATGACTTGCTCATGTCGGTTCACTCTCGACTTGATTGAGGAGGTTTTGATTTAGGTCTCAATTGGGTTTGCTACATCACATGTAGACCTATCTACCCGACTCTCATTCACATCACATGCAAACGGCGCATTGCAGGCAGTTATAATCGCGGCAATAATTAAAGCTAAACTTTAACTAGGTGATGATCATGGATTCTAATTAGGTCGTATTACAAGCACATGCACATCAATTGATCAAGTGGTCTTCAACTCTTGAATTGGTTCCAAGCCTCCTTGATTCGATCCTTGATCAACCCTTGATCCCATCGCCATCAACCGCTTGGATCACCTTTCATCTCATGCCTTTGCTTCAACTTGATCGTTGATGTACATCACATCACAGAAATACAACCAGATGTAAAATAAAAATAAAAATAATTTACATCTCCTTTTAGGAGGCACGCAGGCCTCTCAAAACATCAAATAAGATGCATGCAAGCATCTGAAAAATTACATGACATCGCAGATCACATCGCAGGTCATTACATTTGATACCAAAAGGGGTTGAATCCTATGATCATCACCGTATGCTACAATTATAATTTTCAGATCTGAAACTTAACTGATTATATCATGACATAGGTCGCTGATCATGCTAATCATGATTCTAAACTTTGTAATCCCATTAACAATGCAATTAGAATCATCTTTTTATCACATAAAAATCAGCATGTAAAAATCAGCACCCCTGAAAAATCTGCATGCAGAATTTTTCAGCATGCATGATCATTTAATTTTCAGATCTAATATGCCTTTAGATATTTAATTCTTACCTTAATCTACGAAGCCTAGGCTCTGATACCACTGTTGGGAACCCGCCCATGCCGCTGATATTTCAAAAATTTTTCAGATGGCAGCGGAATCGGCATGCACGAGTTCGACGTTCATCTCATGAACGTTGTTTCGAGACCTTTCGTAATTAGGTAAGAATTAAATCCTTTTAAAACTAATAGGAAGATCAAATCTTCACCTTGCGCGGGTAGATGATCACCGCGAATCTGAATTCGTGGTTTTGGAAGAGGGTTCGTTTGAAGCCGTTCAAACGTCCGGCCTCTACGGGTATCCACACGAAGTAGAGAACCGATCAAAGCTTTCTTGTCTTCCCGGGGTGCTAGCTCCCTTGCAAAGACTCCTTTGATGGCTGATCTCTTCTCTTTCTTTCAACTCTTGAAAGTGCTTGAGAGGAGGAAGAAGAAGAAGGGACTCAAGGAAGAAGAACACAGCTTCTGCAGCCTTCTTTCTTTTCCCTGCGTTGGAAGAAGGATTGGAGGAAGAGGATGACGCCAACGCTTGGACTTTGCTCTCCCTTTGCTTGCGGCTGAACCAAGAGAGGAGGGGGCTGGTGGCGGCAGCAAGAGGAGGAAGAGAGCTCTTGGCTAGGGCGCCGGCCTCATGCCTCCTTATAAAGCCATCTAGGGCTCCTACAATCTAGGAGCCCTAGACATATTGCCTAAGAGGGAAGGGGGGCGCCGGCCCTTCTCTTCATGCCGCACTCAAGGAGAGGAGGAGGGGCGTGAACCCTCCTTCTTGTGATGCCCTAATCCTCTTCCAAAGAGGATTGGGTGCCTCTCTTATGGTTTAATCCCAATCCAATTAGGATTAGCCAAATTGGGTTCAATCTATGCTAGTCCTAATCCAATTAGGATTTGAATGAACCATGACTCAATTGAACTCTTCAATCCTAATCCAATTAGGAGTCATGTTGATTCATTAGATTAATAATTAATTTAGACTTAAGGAATCCTAATCTAATTAGGATGTATTTAATTTTAGTCCTAATCCAATTAGGACTCTATTTGAATCCGAAGTCCTAATCCAATTAGGATTTCTAGGAATCCTACTCCAAGTAGGAATCCAATTTTAATTCAAAATTCCTAATCTCATTAGGATTGTAGGAATCCTATTCCAAGTAGGAATTCCAGTCCTACTCCAACTAGGATTCCCAGCCCTAATCCAATTAGGACTCTAGGAATCCCTCCCGAAGTAGGATTTGTGTTTAAGTCTAATTAATTAATTCCCTTTGTTTCTTCTTCAACTTCTTATCAATCAAATTGATTTCTTGTGATTCCTAATCACGATTTCAACCATCGGATCGGTCAATACTTCTAGTGTGTGTGACCCCATAGGTTCTATTCTGACTGGTAGTGAGATATATTGTGATCTCTATCACTATATCATTGAAAACTCCTTTCAATGGGTTGGAACGATTCCAACTCAACTCATTAGGGTTTATCGATCATCAAGATAATCCCTATGAGTCCCACCATCCACCAGTGACACCTAGCAGCATGTAGTGGCTACCCAGCAGAATGGAATGATGAACCTCTAGGTGCAGTTAACATGTGATACAGTCCTACTATCGTGGATCCCTACAGGACGGAGGTCATGGACAACTCGTCAAACCCCATCGTCTGTCATATGTCAAGATTTATTCGACTCGAGTTCGATAGTGAGAAACTCTTTCTCCACTGTGCATACTGCCCCGGCCGAGGTCTTACGAACTCAGTCTTATAAATCACATAGGATCTCTCCTTATCTATCAAGGTCGATAGATTCCATATAGGTGCATACCCTACTCCTACAGTGAACTTACTGCAGCCAATCTACACTGCATGGACCCATATGGCTAGGGACCATGTATGTGTGCAGTCAAACTACAATAACCCCACTGTGAGCAGCCGAAGCACCGCAGGTCAAAGGACCAGTCACACTACTGCAACATCAAGCAAGTCACTGACGAGTGGATAGACATCCAAGTGACTTCTTGTATTGGTCACGCTCAGTACCCTTGTTCTCTAACAAGCACCTGCACTATCACTTCAGTGTCCCTACACTGTGGACTCAAGTCTCGTCCATCCAGAAGGAGAGTGATATGTGCACTGATCGGATCGATCACCGTCCTCGTGATGATCCTTTGATCAGGAGCATTTAGAAATTAATCACCAATGATACATGGCTCAAATTCTCAACTCTTGAGAATATGTATCATCATCTTATTAATTTCTTGGACGATTCATAGACACATAAACAATATGAATGAAAAGATGCCTTTTATTTATTCAATAATAAATAGTCAAGTACAAAATTATGTCCCTAGAATCAACAATGTGTCAGCCAAATTGGCTTCTAGGGCATACATCTAACAATTTGAGGATGAATATCATATGAATGATATATTTTGTTGGTGCACTTATGATCACAGCCGGCACCCAAGAACAATATTCATCACCTTTTATGACTGGTTAAAAATTATCTTAGATGATGTGTCCTAAATTTCAACATAAGAACAATTGAAGTATCATGTGCCAGTTGTGTGCTGGCCTGGCACCAGTACAATATGTATGTTGCTGCATCCTGCCAGCGCTTGGCATGCACTAGCACAGCAGCATGCCCAGTACTGACATATGGCTGGTACTGTGCTAGTGCAGCATGCTGGTCAGCCACTCATCAGGTACGAATCTGCCCTATCATGCCATGCTGACCGAAATATAAATCCAAGAACATAATACACATTTAATATATACATATACATATACATAAAATGGATAAAAAAAATAATTAATTAACAACCAATAATACAGAGAATTGTATTCATTGGTGACAATCAACAAAAATACTGGGCTCTAATCAATACAACGCATAGATACTTAATTTTCTTTCAAAGCATGTATATTGTGTACAAGCTTAAAATGGGATTTTAAAATGTACCACCCATTCAGTGACCATTTCAGGTTCTAAAGGCCAAAGAAGGAAAAAGGAACGTTTCAGAACAGAAGTTCATTTCAGAAAAAAATATCAAATCACGAGGCATTCTCTTTTAAACATTTTCATTGAACATTACTGGTGTATACAAACCAATCTCCTTATCTGTGCATGTGAATGCATGTGGATCGTATACATTCATGTCATGAATAGCATGATTGACAGACATCACATTCCAATTTTACCCGCATATTCTACGGGAAGGTGAATGATACCTTCTAACATCAAGAGCAACAAATGGAATTAATCTCTCTGAAAGAAGTTGTGCTATGATCTGACAAAAATCAGTAAAAACAAATTACACATAAAAGTAAATAGATTGGGACTGATTTACTTAAAAAATGATAGCAAAATGTCAAAAAGTAGAATAGCGAAAACACCTGCCCAGCACGTCCAAATCCACATATGATAATATGGTCTTGCAGGTCGTCAGTCTATACATACAACCACATCCACAATATATCTTAAAGATGTAGGATGAGAAAGCAACCACATTATAATAAGAAAAATGATATCAAATGTTAAATATATCCAAGAAATTTAGACATAAGTAACAAATATCTAAACTTATTCAGATATCAAACAATTTCTGGGAGTAATATAAATGCAAAACATACAATCCTGAGCATTAGCCAACAATCAGAACTGGATTATTGGCTAGAATCATACATGCTAATAAATGTCATCTTTCCATATTGGAGCTCAACGATAATTTAACAAAATCCCCATTAAAGAATCCACAGCTCTACAAAGAAAACAATGTGATGAAAAATTTACTCACATTTAGCCCACAATACTCATATCTCATAGCAAACAAGTTAAGAATTTAAATAACATAAACCCAACATTATGCACCTACTAATATTCTAAGTATACACAAAAAAAAGGGGAAAGACTACCTGAATGAGACCTTCTACCTTTGATAACAATTTAGCAAACCAAGCTCAATCAATGTAATTACAGTACCTATGGGGTAAGATGCAACAAATTTTTATCCAGCATATGATTAGAAAAGCCATACAATCAACTTATTAAATAAGTTAGAACACCACATCGATCGATAGTAAGTTCAATGTGCAAACCAAGATCTATACTATTTTTACGATAAATATTTCCTTCTCATCCCTCCTTTTAGCATACAAATCCCAAAGTTCTAAAATATTTGTCCCTTTAGACATGCACATGCATATGAAGTATGGTCAACTGTGCTGATACCGGGCACCGGACCGGTTGTCCGGCGGCACGGGTTGGTACGACCCCATGTCGTGCCGTGCCGGGCCTGTACCGACATAGTAGAAGAGGCGAGGGAGAGGGCAAATGGAAGAGACTGAGAGAGGAAAAGAGAGAGAGGAAGAGAGAGGGAGGGAGGTCGGCGGAGGCTGGAACCCAGGCAGTAAGCAGAGGCCACGGCCGTTCCCCTGTTTCGTTCGAAACAGCGGCTAACCGCTAAAAAATTTGCAATTTTTAAGTGAAATCGGCAAACGATTTACCGACTTTAATTAAAAATCGCGAAATTTTTTAGCGGTCGGGCTCGGGTGCCGGCCTCCCTCCCTCTCCCGCTCGCTCTCTTTTCCTCTCTTTCCTTCTCCTTCTCCCCCTCCGGCAATAGATTTCATTTCCGTTGCCGGAACCCTATGACCGGAACCACCTAGTTCGGGACGGTTCCGCCGACCCTGATATGAAGCATGTATGCATCTGTATGCTTGGCTATATCTTTGCCAAATTATTAATGCATCAGAAGTTATGTTTATCTCTTCTTTGACTGAGAAGAGGCCTTCAATATAACACTTATTTTTCTGTTTGACACTACAAGAACACAAGATTTGGCATTTTAAAACCTGGTATGTGAATATCTGAATGTTCATATGGAAATTATATTGTAGCAAATACCTTGCATTTAAATACACTTAATCTTTTGGACTGTTTTGATCAAAATATTGTACTTAATGCTTAATAAGGACTGCACTGAATACTGAGAATTTCCTCCTCAACGAAGTAAAATATTTAAATTCTTCTAACCTCTAAGCCCTTCAACTGGATAGTTAAGGTAGGAAAAAGATTGCTTATCTTTTTAATTTTGTTCCAACATCTGTTTTGAGCTTAAAGGAAAATGACTCGTTTAACATCATGACCATCATGATGCAGATGTATTAATTATTAAAGCTATAGTCCACATAAACAGTCCACAGCAAATCATTGTAAATATTTTCAGCTTGATTTTGCATTTCCATAGAAATTTAGTTATGTAATATAGCACAATCTGTCCTTTTTTCTAATATAACTACAAAAATTGATTCTTTGTACTTATGTACTCTGCCTTACCAAGTCCTATCTTCTTCTTCAAGCTTAATGGTACATAATCTCCAAGAACTCCATATTTATCACTGAGTATCCATACCTTGATCAACATTGCTCTTAAGCTTAAATCAATTCACAGAAACTTGATTCACAAACATCATCTGTCTTTGTTTCTTATAAATAAAGTCCATGTCCATAAAACCTAACATCAGCAATTTTCCTTCCCAGATATATTGAGGTCAATGAAGCATTTATACAAGCATATTAAGCTAGACCAGTGTTTTTTCGCAACATATATTTCTCATTTCCAAATAGATTAACAAGTAATTAACCATAAGAAAAGCAGTGACCAGCCTGAATCTTGTGAAATATAACAAAATGATGGAACTTAAAATACCAATCTGCCAACTTAAGAATATAACAAATCAAAACAGGTGTTATACCTCACTTTCTACTGGCAACAAACTTCTGACATCATTCTGCTCGAATCTAGATGCAAGAAACTGACCTCCAGCTGCTAACCATGGCGTAAGAGCCATTGAGATACCAACAACCAGGAACAACAAAGATGAAAGTTGAGAAGATAGTATACCCTACACAAATGGGAAAAACAAGAAGTTAAGCTTTCACTATGTCCCCCCACCCCCCTCAAAAAAAAAAAAAAAGTTCTCTAACTGGGCATCTTTCCTTTTCTTGCCTCAATATCGTATTTTTAGTTCTTGCAAGTGCAACATGTTGACTCTTAATGGAGATGCTGACACATGCAAGAATACCTAAAAATACAAGAAACATTGTGTTCAGTTTAAAAACACCAACCTGATTTACAGCTTCCCCAAAAGCAACAAAGGCAAATTCTCCACCAGGTGCAAGCAGAAGACCAACTCTTATTGCAGCTATACTTGAAATGCCAAATACTCTGCCAACTAAGACAACCAGTATAGCCTTTCCAGCAATCAAGAAACTTAATGTCCCAAAAATGACCAAGAAATTTGAAATTAGTAGTTTTGCATCGATAGACATTCCAACCTGAAAAGATAAATGGCCGAGCAGGAGGGTGATGTGTTAAATCTTAAGTGAATGGATGCCAATATTGTCAATGGTATCATTAGAAAATTATAGAAGGTGATCTGATTAGGTCAGTGTAAATAAAGATTACAACATATAAAAGGCAGTAAAATTAGCAAACAAAGAAAGTACAGTGCAAAACTGTAATTACTGTAAATACATATATGACAAACTATAACATCTTATCAGGTGTCAACAAAGAGAACTTACTGTCATGAAAAAGAGACCTAGCAAGAGGCCACGATAGGGGGCGATATCTGACTCAACCTGTAAGGAAAATTCTGTCTCTGCTAACAGGAGACCAGCCAAGAATGCTCCCAGAGCCATAGAGAGTCCAGCCTGGCAGGAGAAGAGAAATGCAAATTATTAGTTGGAGGAATTGCTGGAAGAACAAATGCTATGGCTGCACTTACTCGTGCTGTAAGAAGACTAGTTCCCAGAATAACGAGGAGTGTATTTGCAGAAAAAATCTCCGCATTCTGGTTTTCTGCAATTTGCTTATATATTGGCCTAAGGAACTGTTAGAATGCAATATTAGATAATTGTCAGGTTAATGCATCTTGTAATTGAACAGATAAATGAATGGAAATTCTGAATTTCTACAAAGCTGAATCATTGTCATGTGCAATTTTGAGCAAAATCGACAAGCATGTTCAATAGCTTGTTCTGACAGTTCAGTAGCTAAATCACTGTCAAGTCAAGGTTACATTTATCATGTTCTTTTTCATGGAAATAGCTTGTTCAATACATTCAGATGTAGTAAATATTTAACTCAATCAGCTAATTATAGCCTTTGCAAGGTCCAATCCTTGTGTGATAGCATTTAAATTGTCAGAGAACTATGGAGATGAAGAAGTCCAGCAATTTAAACTGGTGATGGTGCAATCCTTACGAGCACATATCATGTTGTGCCATGCCAACGAACATGCCATTCCACGACAAAAAGGAAAAAAAAAGAATTTGAAAAGCCCTTTTAAATTTAAAATATTAAAAAAATTGATAAGTATCATTCTGATCTACACCAGCTTCCAGTATTGGTCTTGCATGGGCCAGCACTTGATGTCTATGTGACTACCACAGAAGAAAGACTGGCAAAATTCAGCTTATCACCAAAAAATACTATGCATAGAAGCACAGGTAATTATATTAGCACAGGCAAGTCTAAACTTCCAAGAATCAACAACGGCAGTATAATACAGAGGACACATAGTGTTGTGCTGAAAATTGGAAACCCATTAATCTGAGGTACCAAAAATCAAGATTTCAAGCAAAACAAAGTTCCTAGACACACATACATACATACATATGCATGGATGCATGTGTCCATATGTGCATGTATGTATCATGTATACACACATTTTTCACCAACCAATAGACACCCCTTTGACACAGACAAATATGCCGATCAAGAGATTGGAATCGATGAATCATGGACAATATTAACTTTCATATTCAAGTCTGCCATTTCAAATGCAATTTTAGATTTCAAGGGACTAGCCTTACCAAGTGCCCTCCAGCAATTATAGCAATGATAGCAACTATTGCCTTTACAGCAGCTACTCCAAGCGCTTCTGCTAGTGCTTGGAAACCAACCTGAGAGAAGTAAAAAAGGTTTGCTCACGTATAAATAACAAAAAAGAAGTACAAGGAGCAATGCATGACTGCTATTTTTAAGATATCAATCTAACCAACCAGCATAATTAGAACAGCAAAAACATGTGTGCATATAGAAACATAGTAGGATACTGACAAGCGGAAAATCTCCAAGTAGAAGAATGAGATGAGAAGGTTACCCCTCCTTTGGAAGAATTTGGTGAAATAAGAGGTATGAGTATCAACAAAACCACCACTGCCAAGTCCTGGGGGAGAACAATGAAAAAGACTGTCATCAAAACCACTGAGCCATTTTAACTATACTCCAAAGATGCAACCAACTTAGAATTTTTTCAAACAGATGCGATAGTCAAGGCCAGGAAGCATAATATCTTAACATAGCATTTTTCGTTCATCATAATCTCATAAGAAAAACTGGAGGCAAACAAGCAGCAGTAGGATGGAATGTGAATTAGCATCCTATCTAGGAACAGACAGCCAAATATAGCTAGGAAAAAAGATGTGTCACAATTTAAGAACAGTTTCACTGTCACATTAGCATTCAATGGCAGATAACCAACTCAGTGAAGGAAAGTTTGGTCTTGCCAAGAAGAGGATACCTGAAAGAGTAATACAGAAAAGGTAGCACGACCATGGCGTGATGTGCTCTCCCCTCGTTCTTGCAGTACCTGAAGAGGTACAAATGGATACAAAGATAGTTACTAGAACTTCTACATAATAGGAACATTTTATTATGCAATTGAGCGGTGTATATACATATATAAATATACACACATATACATATACGTATGCATACATACATGTACATACATACACAAATGGAATATCAAGTATGCACTAGATTAACAGAGGATTCACAAATGAAACAAAATCAGTAGCACAAACAAAAATGGAATATCAAGTATGCACAGTACCAGATGAATAACAAAAATAAGCAATACTATTTGGTTGAAATGATAAACTCTAGGTCAAGAAATAATAACAACACAAATTTACTCCTTTACTATAAATAGCGAAGCCAACTTTCAGGATGCAATATTGCAACAATAAACAGGATAAAAGAAACAGTAAGGCCAACTAACGAACTGGCAAAAAACCAACCAAAACATAGAACACAATGACTCATTAAATTGTTCAAAGCAAAGAAGAAGACTTGCAAGCATAAGCTAATACACAAAGAAAGTGAAGACAAATCATACATTGATACCTGCAAGACAACTGCTGTAGATGACAAAGCTAGACCATTACCAACGATAATAGATGCTGGGCCTGGTAGCCCAAAAACAAAGCGAGCAATTAAGCCAACTGCTACTGCAGTCACCAGCACCTGCAATTTGTCAATAACAACTAAGTGTAGAGAAAGAAATGCTTGCGCAGAATGACAGCTATATGAAGGTCACCAAACAATGATATTACCTGAGCCGAGCCCAGTCCAAAAACATATTTCTTCATCGAGCTGAGTCTTTCCACAGAAAGCTACAAATTGTGAATCAAGTATTTCAGAACTCAATTGACAAGTGGACCGTCAAGAAATGAACATCTAACAAGCAGCCTATATTAATTTGGTGAGAAATTTCAAGATAATACCTCGAGCCCAATATTGAATAGCAAAAATACAACTCCAAACTCAGCAATTGCCTTGGTTCCATGAACATGACGGATGATAGACAGCCCATAAGGACCAATTAGGATGCCAGCAGCAAGATATCCAAGTACAGGACTACCTAGAACAAGCCATAAGATACAACAGACATAACAAATGAAAAAAACACGCTTCAAATATGCATTTGAAATTATCATAATTTAAGTTCCCAGTGAGAGTTTCCAGTGTACATATATTCATTGAAAAATGGCACTATAATCGAAGGTTTTTATAGCATCATTCTATCAAAGGTCTGCCGTACCGTACTGATCGGCGTACCGGTGGCGGCCGGGATCGGCATGTACCGGTCCCATACCGGTCTCGTACCGGTCCGTACCAGTTTCATACCGATTCTCCAACGATCAACTATCAGTACCGGATTCCACGTTGATCCGGTACCGGTCCCAGGCCGGACCAGTACGTACCGGCCGGTACGGGCCGGTACGGCAGGCCAACCAAACTTGGGTTGCAAGAGTTAGAATACATTATCACAAAGATGTAGATGTCAAAATGAAATATTCACACAGATAACAACATCAATAAACACAAAATAGCAGCAGTATCTTATAACAGAATTTAACAAGGACAATGTTAGCTACCTCCAGGTATCTTCTGGAATATTGGTACAAATACAACACTGGCTAGTAGTAACCATAGTACGTCAAAAAGGGAAGCTTCTTCTTCTTTTATCTGGAAAGAAATTACAACAATCATTCAACATATTTATTAACATAAATGCAACATTTGTGTTATAGTTTCAGTATAGAAGTATCGAATGGCTATCCTGAAATTTGTAACAATAACTATAGATTAAAAATTGCAAGATATAGTTCACCAAGGAAATAATAGTTAAGCTGCTATAATCTGAGGGCTGATGCAAAATTAAGTACAAAAAAAGATATATACCTCTTCCTGAGGTAAGAGCTCCATAAGTTTTCTTATTCTTTTTGGAATCCATTTTATTGCTCTAACAACAGGCTTTGCAGTTGAAGTTACTTCTTCGATACCAGTAATTATATCCGGCTGATAAAGGATCTGAGATTTCCTCTCTGCTCGTTTATTGAGAAAAAAAACCCTGAGACACCAATCAAAAAGAAAGATTGCAATGTGAGAAGTTAATGACATACTGATTTTACACATGGTTCTTTGTGGTAGTACAGCCACTAGCATGTACAGCATATTGAAGTTTTGCAGAATAGCATGCCATATAGTCATAATAACAAAAGAGAAAAGAAACAACTTATAATGCAAAAATGATAAAAGTTAATGCTTTACCATAAAACTCACCCCATCCCAAGAAACAGTATGCCAACAACCAGCTTTGGTGCATGATTCCTTGCAGAGGTAATTAGCCTATGGAACACTAAGGCAGGTGTGACCTCTTTTCCTTCTCCCTTAAAAGAAAAAAATGATGCAGAAAAGAAACGAGATGATTTATTTAATAATGCTTTGGGAGCATTTAGAGGTGAAGAACTGCCCTTGGTCAGGTCCTTCTGTTGCATGTCCTGCTTCTTTGCCTGTGAGACATTCTTTGACTTTTCCATCTCAACCTCTGCTTCCTTCTGAGAATCCAAACTCAACTTCCCATTCCGTTGACCATCGATGTCATCAGATGATTTGAGTTCTTCAATGCTTTTAACAGCTATATCACCAGCCAACGAGTTATCATCAATCAACTTTTCATCTCCCTCTGTAGTACTATCACCTGCAGCATCCTTGCTCACCTCCTCCACAAAAGGAGGTTCTTCATGGTTTAGCTGCTCTTCGAAAGATGACGCTTGCTGCTCTGCAGCATCAGCAGAAACAATGGCCTTCTCGGCTCTCTGTAGTGCAAGCTCCGCATCATTCACGCGCTGAGTGGCCTCCAGTTCATAAGCCACCGCCTGTTCAGCCAGATGCATTATGATAGCCACATCCTCCTCAGCCTTCCAAACATCTAACTGAGCCTTCTCAGCAACCTCACTCAATCTGTCCACCTCCTTCTGCAATGCTGCTTTCTTGGCTTGAATTCTTCTCAATTCTGCCTCACAGTTTGCCAAGCATGCCCGACAATCCTCAGCCTCTTCCTGAGCAGATAAAAATGCTTCTTCCTCATTGCTCATAGAAGTTTCAGGTGATTCTGCTTGTTCTGTTTTGAAACTCAAAGCTCCAATTGCTAGCTGCAGCCTCGCTTCAGCCATGGAAAGAGCCATGGTGGCTTTCTGCACAGCTTCTTTAGCAATATACTCTTCATCGACAATCTCCTGAATGGTAGAAACAGCAGACATAACATCCCTCCGAGCACTTTCTGCTTCATCTTTTAAGGCAATTGCCATTTCGGATATCCTTTGTGCCTTTTCCTCAGACATTGTACTGTTAAGTTGAGCAGCTTCCAATTCCTTGAGAGCTTCTTGTAGCAATTCACTCAAATCCTCCGGTTGGTAGGTCTCCTTTTCCTCCTCTCCCAAACCATTTGGCTCTTCAACAGATGTGGATCCTGCACTCAGATGGTCATGTAGATGCTTTTGCTCATCTCCAGAAGAGCTTTCTGTTTTATCAACATCTTGAGTGTTACCATCAACACATGCCAAAGAATCATTTGTCTGGCACTTGAATAAAGCAGATGTGTTTGATAGTTTTTGAGGGTTGAAGAAATTAAAATCTAAAGATCTCTTCTGCTGAGAGAGATGAAAGAAATCACCAAAGTATCCTGCACGAGCTGAATTCCATGTCACACAACCACCAACAGATCCACACTTTCCCATCCTCCTCAAAGAACATGACTTATGGTAAACCCCAGTTTCTCCAAGAAAATTATAACAGCTTCGTCTACATCTAAACCAAGAACTCGCTGTCCTAGAGCTTGAACCAACACCACTAGTAAAGGCATCCAATTGCAGAAGACCACAGGCCAAATCCATCTTTCCACTCTCCATGAAGGTAAACAAAAACTCCACTTCCGATCCCAAGAAACCCGAATCAAGAGCCCTGGATTCCATCAGATGCAAGCAAATGGCACTCAAGAATTCCAACGTAACAGAAAATATACATCAGAAGAAAACTATAGGACAACAAAATCTAAATCAAAGGTGTTACATTATTTTGAATAATTTCACGAAGACATCAGATTTCTAATTCAACTTTCACCAGCCATCTAAAGAAACCCAAACCATATTCTTGATTGATCAGAAGCATTTAGAGTCAATAGTTTAAAAATCGTACAAAAATTCCATCAAAAAGTAAGTACGCAGAAGCCAAATTGAAGCATTAGCATCATTTGAAACAATTTATTGAACACATCAAATTTTAATTAAAATTCCGCCACCTATCCAAATAAAAGCCCAAATCGGAAACCTTAGATATCATCGGGCATAAAGAAACTCAAAATGGCAAACGATATATTATTCAAAGAAACAAGAACATGGAACCCAACTCAAAGCCGTTTTGACTATTTTCTCACCAACATCAAATTTTCAATTCAACACTCGACACCTATCCAAAAGAAACCCACGAATCAAGAACCCTCGATTCCATCAGACACAAAGAAATGAAAGCACATGCAAAGTCTCCATCGGAGAAAAACAAGAACACAAGAACCAAACCAAAATCCTCCACATCGTTTCGACTATTTTTCTTGAAACCATCGAACTTCAAATTCCAGGAAATAGCCGGAGGATCGATTCAGGAACCGTGAAATTGAACTCTAGAGAAAAGATTTAAGAGCAAGAGAAAGGAGAGAGGACGGGGGAGAGCGGGACTCACCGATAGAACGAAGCTGGAGGTGGCGAGATCGACGCCCCGGAGTCGGGGATTTATAGCGAGGAGGAGAGCGACCTTGAAAACATCGCGCAGGCTTCCCGTTGCTTCGCGTCGCGGTCGGCGATTTAGAGGACGGAGGGGAGTGGTCGCTGGTCAGCGAAAACCCACGGGGAAAAACTGAGCGGGGCTCCAGAAGAAAGGTTTCCCTCATTGGTACTGAGCCTCGTCACCAAGCACCCGGGCAGCGATGCAGCTCTTCTTTCACCTATTTACCTTCATGTCCTCCTTTCCGGGCGGACGCCCCGTTTGAGCGGCTGCAAGTTGGTTTCTATCCATCCATCCGCATACATACATGCATGCATGCATACATATTTATGCCTATACATACATACATACATACATACATACATACATACATACATACATACATATATAATATATGTATATATATATATATATGTATACACATATATACATACATACATATGTATGTATACATATAGAGATATATATTGCATTGGCTGCTCATATTAATCTTGCATGAGTATAATCAGCTAAATTAATAAAAAAATAATAAAATGATGGAGGAACCGAAGCATGCCAAATCCAGGCAAAAAAAATGAAGTCCATTCATTTTCTACATGTAACACGTGCCTACTACAAACGTGCAAACCTCTAAACTTCTGGTATGCACAAAAGTTGGTTAGCTGGCCGTTCTTTGATTCTCATAAATTTGAGATTCTAAGATGTATGTTGGGCATGGATCATCCTGTACAACTAGGTATTCTTTGAGATTTGTGAATTATCATGTTGATCGGTATTTGATGGGACCTGACTTGGGAGGGCAAGTTGGGTTGTAATCATATATTAATTGCAATTTGCGAGTGCTTGCTCGTTGTAGTTATTCTAATTTGATGCTAAGTGAGAATGGACTAAATTATCTTGCACTCACCTCAAATAATTAACTGATACCGAAGATGACCGATAGTTTGCCAACTCTACATCATTGCAATCTTCCTTTTTTGATGAAATTATAGAAGTGTTTTATCTTACATGGATTGCACATCTTATGACACTATCCTGGTTTAATTAATTAGTGTATGACGTACGAATGGGTCATGAAAACAGAATCTAACTAGAAGGAATAAACTAGCAAAAGAGGGAAAGACAGTAGCTACTTGATTTGTGCAGCTTTTGGTGTTTGTCCGCAGCTTAATTGAACAGCACCCTTAGGTGTTTTCAATCTACCATCCGAGTTCTAATTACGGGTGCAAATGGGTTTGATCTGACTAGCTCATAAGTGACTCTGACCGGTTTTTTGTTAGCATCTTAATGTTGGATCCAAACCCAACCCAATAGAAGATCGGATTAGTTTGGATCGGATCCACGGCTAAAATTCTAACCCAACGGGCCATTCTGGTCGAATCGGGTTGATGTATAACCTGGTTCGAACCCAAAAAAT
The DNA here is from genome assembly GCF_051530095.1 of Phoenix dactylifera. Lineage (NCBI taxonomy): Eukaryota > Viridiplantae > Streptophyta > Magnoliopsida > Arecales > Arecaceae > Phoenix > Phoenix dactylifera. The sequence goes on from NC_143205.1 coordinate 20,831,613, forward strand.
TCAGATCCGGATAGAATTCGAATTAAGAATTGATGTCATTACAAACTAATTTAAGATATGATGTAAAATTGGTTAATATATGAATGTCATCTAATTGGACCCGATGCAATTGAATCCAAATAAACCAAATTTTATTTAAAGAAAGAAAACCAAACGAAGCTTCTCTAAAAGTCATCTGTTGCCAAAGTATCAATTTCCAAGGTTTTTTTTTCTTGTTTTGCAACTTACTACAAATCTATCTTCATTGTAATCATATAAAAGCAGCATGTAATATCATGCAATATCCAATTACATACATCATGAGAAATTGAAATCAAGCTCATGTTGAACTAAAATGAACGGGAAGCTAACCAATCTCCTTCGTAAAGCCATCTCCAGCTTGGTAAAAGCAGACCCTATGCATCAAGTCTCCGTAGCTAATCACACACTTTGTATTACACAAGTCCTTTTTTACAAACAATATTCACTTGAAGGGAAACATAATTATTGCAATCAAGCATCAGATGCATCCATAGAGATAAGTTATGATGCGACACGAGAACTAAGCATGCCCCTATCATGACTTGTTAGGTGAGCGAGATGGCCTTTTCCCCATGCACAGTTGGACGAGAGTGAGTACTGATGAAGATTAGATGACAGTAGAGGAAAGCTATAGTTGTCTGATGTTGTGAGGAGATCGATTGTCCGTTTCAGACTGATTAAGTGCAAGATCAATACGAATATGGGTAAGACATGGGATGCAAAGGGATGAGTCTGCTGGTCTGATTTGCTCCATTAATTCCAGCAAATCTTAAGCACTCCTATGGGACCTAATAGTTTACCGGGTTTGATTCAGGTCAGATTAGATCAGGTCAAAATCTAGTAAACCAGACGATTCGAAAAATAGAATGGGTCCAATTTTAGAACCTGACCCAGCCTCATTTGTTCTTTAATATATATTAGATCGGATCTAAACGAGTCAGGTTGAATCCGAAAAATAGAATGTGTCCAATTTTAGAAACCGACCCAACTCCATAGTCTTTCAAAACAGATTGGATAAGATCTAAGCGGGTCGGGCCACAAATCAACCCGACCCCTTTGCAGCCTTAGTTCCCATTTATTGGAATCACCAAGCAGTTATAAGGCTTTTAAAAGCTAGCAGTTTTATGTACCAAAAAAAAATGTACCAAAAAAGAAAAAGCTAGCAGTTTGTGGTCAACCACTTTCCAAGAAAGCCATGGTGTTAGGGCAAAGGAGCAAGGAATGCAAAGCTAGCCTAATTTGCGAACCCTCCAATTTTGTTTGGAGCACAAACCTAGATCCCAACCCACATTCCGGAGGATCGGACATGACACTCTGCCCAATTTGACAATATGTTGATTTGCATGCAAAATATTATGACTAATTTTTCTTAAGACTTTTTTTAAAAAAATTTTGCCACCGTTAAAAATATAGTACACCATACCGGCTTAAATCAAATAGTACAAAATGTACCATACTGATTTGATACTCCAATAGGGGTAGCATATCAATATTCATTATTTTTTTTAAAAAAAAAAACTGTACCATATTGATACTTATTTTAGTGTCAGCGATATGAAGTTCAATATCAAAACCAGCAAAAGCTACGTTGGCCGGTTTCTTTATTTGCGTACTGCATCCCGGCATAGAGGTTAAAGCTGTTATCCGATTTGGATTTTGGTCCATTGGTGCAAGAGGTCGCGAGATCGATTCTCGCAGCGCCCCGCTGCCGCATCGTGCATAAAATGGTTTTCGCATGAGCAACAGCGTAAGAATATCTGATTGCCGTTCAACGAATCAATAACACCAGGAAAACAAAATTTATCCGTACTGGAAAAATTGATTTTTTTTACACAATATCTAAACTTTTTGTGTTCTCATTGGGTAAACCGATCTTTCCCACATAGCAACAGTTACAATATATCTAATCAAACAACCAATTATCACTTGATGAATGTTTCCTCCTATGACAGTTACTTACAACAGCTCCAATGTCATTTACAAATCATGCGATTCCATACAAGCTTTGAAGAAGAAAAAAAGAACAACATTGACACAAAAAAAAGAGGAGGACAAGAAAAGAAAAGCCAAGAGGGCATGGGGATGCTACGACCGATCTTAATCATCATCTTCAACTTTGGGGGCCAAATAAAATCTGATGTAACCCATTTCTGCAATCTTGTACTCCACAACAACAGGCATATCTGAGGACATGCTAATGGTTACCGTGTTTGACAGAGGTGTTGCCTTTGTAAATGAGTTCATATACCGCAAAGCAAATGTCAGAGAAACTGGTTCCTTCATTTCTATGGTGGTAGAATTCTCAGGCTGCAAAGTGGAAGGATACTTGCAGTCAGTTTTGGCAGTATGTCCAACAAAACCAAGACTCCCTGCAATAAATATTCTTTTCTTGCAACAAGCTAAAAAGAAGGAACCTTTCAAGGGGGTGTGTCCTATGATGATCTCAGCAATTTGAAATTTTATGATGTTATTCTATAAAGAGAGCAAAAAAAATAAAAATCCTGAATACTTCTAATCCTGATCCTACCAAGCAAATGACAAACTCTGAAAATCCTGAATACTTCTAATCCTGATCCTACCAAGCAAATGACAAACTCTGATTACTATTGAGAGCGCTAGAAAACTACAAACCTTGAATAGTTCTAGTCTTAACCCTATCGAGCAAAAATATAAATTGGTACCTGAATCAGAGGTTCAACAACTTATGCGAGCGCAAGTACTTCTCGTACATATGCAGCTCAGTTCAATATCTAGTGAGGAGTTCACAAAAACCGGAAAGGTAAATATTTCTCAGATTTGCTTTAGCAGACATACGAGTGTTCTAGTTCATTGGCAACATGATAGACAGAAGTTGGCTTTGAACAACAAAGATTGAGTGCATGCAATTTAATTCTAACAGGCTGTCCATTATAGATAACAATATGGCAAATAATAAATAATATATAAAAGAGCTAGCTAGCTAGCTAGCTTCCTTCTGACAAACAAATGTTATCATCAGGTGGATCAGCCACTCAGCCCCTGAAAATAAGCAATGCAAGAAAAAATATACCTTCACACAATGGGGAAAGATTTTTTTTTAAAAAAAAAAATATCCAAGTGCATAAACAGCAAAAATTGTCTTTCCTGATCCAAAAATGGTAATGTACCTTATCCACAGTAGTGTTCTGCCGGCAAACAATATTTGCACTGCCAATGCCACCTCTGGTCGAGAACTTAATTCCTTCCTTTGTCACAGATATTACAACTAACAGAAAAGATATTTCCTTAGTCCTACCATAGAGTCAGAATGGAGATAGGAGATAGCATCATAAGAATAGGATTGCCAACATTTTATGGAAGCAACCATTTACAATATAATAGTCTACAATCCATACAAGCAACAGGATGCTTCAACAACTTTCAAAGAATGATAGAGGAACCACACCAAATTCTGCTGTTTCAACAATTGAAGAGAAGTTCATCACTGGAGCATGGAACAGCACCAACCATTAGGAACATTTTAAAGATGTGCGTTACAATCTACCCAAAAAAAAAGTTGTTTGTTACAGGGGTGCATCATGGTAGCATGATATTCACTTGATGGCTAAAGAAAAGAAAAATATTAATCCAACTATGGCAGCTGCAAATACATTCGTCCAGCAACAGAATATCTGGTCATACATTGTTTAAACGGAACTAGGATTTCTCTCGTGTAGAGGCACATATATCCTAGGCCTGGGGTCCAAGCTATCAACTCACAGCTCGATATCTTCAGAGAACTAAGGCAATGACGCAGCCCTTGCTCACATGAGACAACCATGCGAATTGAAAAGCATAGCATACAGGCCAAAATATACAAATAGCTTTTTCTCGTGGCTTGGTGTAACAAAATTTTCTTTGAAAGAAAAAGTTCAAGAAACACAAGAAGGAATAAAAACTCATTTTACAAGGAAGAGGAACTGGCTTAATAAGAAGGCTAAACAGATAAAGGATGCTAGCAAAAGAATTAAGTAGAAAAGCATGCTAGATGAGACATAAACAACTAAAGCACTGAAGACACATATCAGGATCACCTACCATACTCAAGGAGTCACAAAGAAATATCCACGATAAAAAAGAAAACAAATTCTGTCAAACCCCTTATTAGAGTCATATCTAAGATGCAAACACAAATTCGTACTGATGATGATGTCCAGACAGAAAACAAATGAAAAAAAAATAATTAAATACAATTGATTTATCCCAAACGTGGTAGAATCCTTTTACGAGGCATAAGCATGATTTGGCCGACATTTTGGTTTGGCATGCATCCAGGAAGGACAACATACAAGCAAACCTATTATTCGTGACATATTTACAGATGATGCTATTTACTAGATGAAATGTTAAGCTTTAGATAATCAAGAATGATGACATGATGATCTACATTTCTAGATACGTGGAAGGTATGTTTCAGTGACCAAACATATGATAGGATTAGACATTTATGTTTCACACTTCCTTCAAAGCATGTGAGACACAAAATCAGCAATAGCCAGAACCTACCAGTGTCCCCAATACTGCTTAGATCCTTGCAGATTCGTGCAAACTCTAGAGAACGCATCTTGACAATGGCCTGATACTCTGCTTCAGGAATACCTAAATGATCATTCTGGATATCCATCAATTTCATTGCAAAGTCTGCCAACTTATCTTGTTCTGAAATAGAGAGCATTTAAAATAGAGTTGAGCATAAACCAAAAGCATATATAATAAATAATGATTTTAAAACAAAACTCAACATGATGAGTTAATGATAAAGATTATGCAGCAACATTCAACTTTCTAAAAGACAGTAAAGCAGAATGCCTGAGCTAAGTCATCCAGATGAGCAACTTACAGATACTACATATTCCACTACTGATAAAGCCGAAAGATATTGAATGACTTTTCAAGGACCACTCAGTTATTTTGACAGTGGAATGCCACTCTTAACTAGTAATGATCTAAAACACCCTCCATGACAGATATCAAGTCCTCTCCACAGTGAGGATCAATCAAAATGTTTGGTAACAGGAGGAATGTAAAGTAAAAGGTAGTAAAAAGTTACAAAAATTGATGCATAATAAGGAATAAACTAATGTAACAATAATCTGACAGCAAAGTTTAGCAACCTAACAACTTCATCCCAAATATAGCAGGTGAAGGCCAAAGATAAAGCTAAAATAAGCAACAAGAAAAAATTACAGTCAAACTGCCAAAAGACATGTGCGGAATGTTATTGGGTCTGTCCTGCATTCATGAATATTTCCCCAAAGCTTCATAAACTATTGAAGTTTATATACTATTGTAATTACTTTTGATTAAAAGAAAGACCTCATCTCAAAAATTTAACAGGCATGCCTTCAGCAATTAAGCTCTACTGCATGATTTATTATAAACCACAGTTGTCATCTTTTTTAGAAGACTGAAAGCCCGACGTGTTTATGAATATTCTATCAAATTTAATCAGACACCCATAAGACTATTATTCTACGTTTTATTTGAACAATGTCCCAGAAGTACCCAAGAATCATAGCCGTTATGCAAATCCTGCAACCCATCAATCACAAAAATCCAAAAAAAAATTTGCGTATCACAAGCTAACTAAACCGGGTTATCTGAAATCATCTAAATATAATTTCTTCAATTCGAGGGCAATTTAAAAAGAAGAAAACACTTAATGTGCAATTTAACCCATCACTGCTCCGAGGACCCCAAACACACAGAGAGAGGCCCTAGAAAAAAAAGAAAGAACTATAGAAACAAGTTCACAACGAATCAATAAATTAGTATAAATATCACCGCTCCAAGATCCCCAATCCACGAAGGCCTACTTAGGATAAAATTTCTTTTAATAAAAAATCCCTAGGATCTCAAACCCTAAATCCAAGTCCTACACAGCTAACCAATCACCCAGTTATCAAAGACAAGAAACGATAAACAAGCAACTTGATTAACTTTTATTTTCTCGACAACCACAGTCAAACCCTAGTAACTTCCGCAGTCCAACAGATATTAAAAAAAAACAACGACGACAAAAGAGAACCACATAGAAACAATTCCATTCCGAATCAAGAAGCTATCAAAGATCCATCCAACGTTCTTGCCATGAAGAACCCTTATAATCGAAGAGAAGCATTTTAAACCCTCAAAACCGTCACCGATTGACCCCTGCAAAATGAAGGAGAAGGAAGAAGACATGCGACATGCCAATTCAAGAAGCGAGAAGGAGACTACTCACTGGGGCTCTCGAAGATGAAGGTGATGGTGTCGGAGTCGTCGTCGGCATTGAGGATGATGATGTCGTCGTTGGCGGCGCAGCGGAGGAGCTTGGAGACGTTGTTGATGTTCATGCCCATGGAGCGGTTGCGGTCACAGCGGAAGTGGTCGAAGCCTTCGGAGCGGAGAAGGAGGGCGACCAGGGCGACGTGGCTCGAGTCCATGGCCTGGAGGGACACCCCCGACGACGAGAAGTCGAAGTTGGCGTCCGTCACCAGCTCCTTCATCGCCTCCACCACCATCTTCAGAAGTCTCCCCTGAACCAGACGCAGCTCCAGCATCCTTGAAGAAGAAGACGCAGAGTTCGAGAAAGAGAGAGAAAAAATTGCGGGAATTGGATTACGGGTTCGCTTTGTATAGAGATTGGAGAGAGGAGAAGGAAAGATGGACGGAAGAAGGGGTTAGCTTGCGGAGGAAGATGCAAGCCATTGGTATCAGAAATCACGTCAACAATGACGGACAGCAACGTCCGTCGGCATGATAGGTTTTTAACGGAAGTGGGGTTTTTTTTTCAATTTTTTTATAAATATTTTTCTAAATATTAAAGTTTACATAAATATTTTTTTAAAATTAATATTTATATGTGCCTATATATATACAACGGTATTTAAAAAATAACAATTTTAAATTAAAATAATTAAATTATTTATAATGGATAGATATAAAAAAAGTATTTATAAAATAATCGTGATGAAAAATAAAAAATTATTTCAATTTTTTATTTTATTTTTAATTAAAATAAATATAAATTTTAAGAAAATATTTATGTAAATTTAAATTTTTAAAAAAATATTTATAAAAAAAATTTAGTACAACGTACAAAAGTGCGATCAACAAAATTAAAAAAAAAAAAAAAGCTAACACGACTTTGCATCATTTGTGGTTGCACCAATTTGATTGATGATGTTCTGATCCAGACTACCCTAGTGTTAGAATCTGACGCCATTGGATGGGTTGCTATTGTTCCCTAAAGCTATTTTTTCTAATAAAATATAGTAAATAAATATTGTTTGGATATTATACATATATACACACATATAAACAGTTGTCTGGTGTTTAAAATCGAAATCATATGTCTCAATAATGGATAGCAATCTGATCATCGCATTGTTGTTTATACATGTTAAAAAACCAATAGTAGGATGATACCACCTCTTGCTATTTGGGTTCATCTGTCGAGGATAGGATGGAAATTAAGGTAAAAGATATGGATTAGCCCATCCTAATTTATCAGACAAAGGCGTAGTCTGAAGGCACATTATGCTTGGAAGCAATGGGCTCAGCAGATATATCAGCTCAAGCAGCAAGAAATTGATGAGATCTCAACGCAGTCTGAAAGCGTTAGCCTGCAGATGTAAGATCTCAGTCTCGGCAAATATATAGACTGCATCAAATTCTGGATTTATCAGCTCAACCAGTAAGGAATCGATGAATCATGGCAGCCACAAAAACAACCATGATTTAGGAAAATCAAACATCACCTTCGTTTTTGCGTCTCCATTAACATTTTCTTCATAGCTAAAGTTCGAGAGAAATCAGTCATTCTTCATCAATACATATGGAAGCTAAAATACACATAAATACAATGCAACTGGTGGAGCACACTACCATCAGTTGCACTCAGCGAAGAACCAATTTTTCAGTACCTTGATGATGCTATTGATTCTGCAGAGAACAAGTATCTCACTCGAGAAAGAACTGAATCCTGAGTAGGGTCATATGGATGGTCCTTGGATGGAATCTCCAGAATAGCAGGCACGGGTTGGTTGTAGCTATCAACTCGATACCTTATCATATTCGCAATCTGAATAAGAGAGCAAAAAATGTCAAACTCCGGCAATCAACCTCGGCAAGAGAGAAAAATTGGATAAGAGGCAATAAAAGTTGCAATGCATCAAAAATTGGATAAGAGGTAATCTCGGGTAAACATTGATAACTCAGCATCCAACAAGCAACTCATTCCTTCTAACAGATAAACAGATTAACACAATAATGTTGATTATGAATACTCACACTTGTGTTTCAAGCTTTCGAAAAGACCTTGAATGAAATACGAATTTAACCATTAAATGACATGATATTTTGCATAACACAAGGGATGTGTCGAAATAGCCTAGCTAGGTAATGCCATGGATTCTATCGAATGATTACGCATATATTGACCAAGACAATAAAGGTAATGCTCTTTATTGTACAAACATCGAACAGAATCACAGATTAATGTCAAGCATGTTCTTCAGGAACATAGTAGATCATATTCTCGACGAACACAACTCCAGTGAATCTCATTCAGTCACTCCATCAAGATGAGAGAAGAGGCAGCTATTCTCCCGGTTGATGAGTCAAAAATTGTTTTGATAATGAAACTATCCACTGTATGTTTCACTTAATGTCTAAATTTTCTTATAGACTAAGCATGGCAGTTCCACTATCATCCATGAAAAGTTGCCAGTTTGGGATATGACACTCTAAAGTGTGTATTCTGATACAACTAACATATTCATATAACATACTGGTATGTTTACTTAAGTATGATACCGTATACAATGTAAATATATAAAACAAATGTAAATATATACAACGTAAATATATAACGTAGAAGTCAGAGATAGGCTAATAAAACAAATGAATAATTATATGCAAAAACTGGTGCAAGAGATAACAATCAGCACAGTCCAGCTTACTTACATATTGGTTAATCAGCACAATCGCAATATCCTCTCTTGTGGTGAAGTCTTTAAATGCATCTTCAATTGCTTTCACCGTAGTTTCTAAGATGGAAGCATTTATTTATAGTTGAAGAAATGTAAGATCAACTATTCAAAATTCTCATGAGAAGGTAAGGGACATGCACCAAGATATTCAACGTAAACCAAATATACATACATGCAACCCCCCCCCCAAAAAAAAAAACCAAAAAAAAAAAAAAAGGAAAAAAGAAGGCCCACAAATTTCATTATTATTTTTTTTTTAGAATGCAAGAACAAATAAGCATGTAGACGAAACTATAAACTAACAAAATCGACATAAGTAAATCAGGCAAAGAGTTTTAAGAATAACTGACATATGTAGTACTTTGCAAATATTGGCTTATTTAAGAGTTCAAACAAATTATATTGGAAACCAAAACAAAGACAAAATTTCACCAAACGATACTTAAGAACCTATGATGAGCTCAGCAACTATATGCGTCACCCATCTGACGCTCAAGTTTGACACATTTCTCAATGATCATGCATGACACCCTTCTCCATGTTCATAGCAACCTATTGCATATAAGGAATCCACAACTAAAAATCACAAACTTTAAGAGTTAGAAAGCAATCACTAAAACAAGTTTTGAGTTTTGCTATTGACCTGAAGAAAGGAATAGGCTCAACTAAGAAGCTTCATCCTGCTTCATTGAATTGGTTTTGTGGATTCACCCAACTAACCATCAATTTCAAAACAGGATTCACCTGAGCTCATGCTATTGTGGTCAAATATCCACCAGTCCTTAAATGGTAGAACCCTATGCCCTTTCCAGTACATTCAAAGTTCAAATCCTAACCATCTTTACCATTAACTCAATCAAACGCTTCGTAATTGCTTATTGACAGATGTCCTTAAAATTTTTATATGTTCTTTAAACAAAAATCTCTCCTTAATGCCTCAACAAATCACTCTATCACACCCCCTCTCCAGCTCAATCAAGGCAATGTGTAGGTCAAATCCTGACTCTAAACCTTTCAATAATTCGCCTAAACTAGAATAGAATTTCCACTGGTTAAGTCTTTTGACATGAGCTTATGTTGTTTCTAAGAGATTAATGTTGTTCATGAACGTTTGTCTAATCACCCTCATATAACTTTAGCGTCGATCATACATAATTCTATAACAGTTGGTACAATATTGTACACAAAAGATACTCACTCCTACCATTAAGCTTTTTCCTCAATTCATTGACTTAGTTAACTGGCCAAGTTAATTGAAGTTATTTACTGTTTTCCTGTACATGTGATATTCCATCTTACTCAAATCCATTGGCCTTTTACATTGTATTCTACAAAAGTTTCTTTCTTTTCTAATTAGGTATTAATGCATAGGCATTCACAGCTCATTTATGGTTCCCCAAATATGCTTTCCCATTAAAAACAATTACACTTTTAAAAAGAATGACATGGAGCAGGGGTGTTGCCAGAAATTCCAAAAGTTTTTAATAAAGGTGACATTGTTCAACATTCCAGAAGGCTTGTTCTCATGTGTGTGTGTGTGTGTGTGTGTATCTCATATTGGTGGCCTATGTTTACAGTTGTATCTTTTCTGAGGTGCAAACTTTTGATTTTAATCTCTAATTAGATTTTTGATATACTCTCTCTTGTATAACATCTTCATATCCAAACTTCTCAACACTGATCAAATTTCTTTTTTTCCTGTTTTCCAAGGATCAGAAATTATGCATAAAATAGTGGTTCAGATTTTGTCTTATGATATATAAGAGCAAGTAATATGCCATTAACAAAATGTTATTGCCAGATAAATTAAAGTATAAGAATAATACTTCATAATGGACTTACTAAAACTACATAAATTCAAATATTATATTGGAGAATGTTATATGTCAATGACATATAAGTTCCTTATTTGAAGAGTTTAAGAATGTACTTGAGTCCACAATAAGGTAATTTCTCTTCCTCCGCAAATCAACATTACCAACCCCAGCTAACAAAAATCCAACCACAGTGTCCTGAAACAATAATGCACGACCAATAGTCCATCAGATTATCTTTGAAGTCTGCAGATAAAAACAAGAATAAGATAGCACATAAACAGTTCAATATGATGTTTCTTGATGCATCAATACTTTAAACACTGTCTCAACATTGTGATAAGTGTTTAGGATGCACATAGGCTACATTGTTTGAGTTCTTCTAGTAGCTTGATTTGCTCATGATGGACACATGCAGCACCTAAATTTTCTTAAGACTGGATAAATCCTCATGTCTAAGACCATCCAAACCAAAAATTGAAAACTCCAAACAAAAAGGCTTCCTGCTTTTATTTATAATGTTAAAACATATAGAACATAAGAGTAGTAATTGTGCACACACTAAATAACTTTGCTGCACATCAGCTATGTTGTGGGATTCGAGATTCCAATACCTAGATAACCTAATAGAATTTATTAAACTGAGTAATGCTAATCTTCTAAAATTGTAAGCATAATGAGCTATGAAATCTAAGAGATACTATAACTATGCAAAAGTTTAAGGACATGAAAATAACAGGAAAAGCATATTCCGACATACCATCAGAAAACTACTATATAACAACGGGGTTGCATCAGACGTTATAATTTCCCAATGCATCTATTAGCAGTTATGAAAAGACCATCCTTTAGTCATCCACTTTTTTTATGATTACGTGCTAATGTTCTAAACATCCTGATTTTCAACAATTTATGGCTAGAAACCCCTAAATCACAAAATCATAATTAGTGGAGAAGTTTTATAAGCCCATGACCCAACAATATTTTTAAAAAAATGATCTTGCACTTATTTTCCATGTCAACCAAAAACTAAAAATGCTCAGAAATGATGTACAACTAAAACTTCTTTAAGCAATTTGTGATATTAGTGAATTCTAAATTTACTCAATCAAAAAGTTTAGTCATCAACTTTTCTGAGCTTCCAACTCTATCCTTTTACTTTTTCATTCGGGACCTACAAGGCAATTCAGCTAATAGCAGACACCAGCAAAGTTTACATTTCCCAAGCAACAAGCATATTGTACCTCATCAGCAATCATAGCAATAAGAGCTGAATTACTTGTTGGGATCTGAGCTCTTCCAGCCATTGTAAGCCGTTCTCACCTGCCCAACAGAGAAAAACAGAAAACAAAAAAGGAGGCACACAGCATCTTAACATACAATCCACAAGCATTAAACATAATTGGCAAATAAAGCAGTACAGTCATAGCCTCAGCAATCTTCAAAAATTTGACTGCTGAACAAAATAGAGTCTTTGCTGTTATATAATATAAAAATCAAAACTAATCACTAATACTCGATCTTGGAAGCTAAATAAAACTCCCTGATATTAAATCAACGCAAACAGAAGTCTCAAGCCCCAAATTTTGAAGACCTGAACTTATCCATTCGTACTAATCCAATAAGAACAACTTCCGATTCGATATGATCCATTCGATAAACTAATGGATCTTGGAAGTCGTTCTTAACATCGAACACCTGAACAACAATAATTAGACCCACTATACAGTGTTGGCGAGTAATCCTAAAGACAATTCCGTCAAGACTTTATCTATAGGAATTCAATTACAAGGCCTTTGCAATCGCTAGTAATTCTCTATATCTCAAGAAATCTCGCTTGGACCAAAACCCTGAACTAATAGGGCTGGAAATTTGTGATATTTTTTTCTCTACTGCATATATTAGAAAGAGAGGGGAAAAAACGAAAAAGAAGTTCAGAGAGGAGCCGAGATGGATCACCTCCTTATTATCCGGAGTGTACCCGAAAGCAAGGGGAGCAGCCACAACTCGAGATCCGGGGTAGGGAAAAGGGCAGGGTCCTCCGAGAAGCCGCCTGAGCCAGGCCCCGCTTCGACCATTGGCCATTGTCCGATTACATTATACGATCTCTGAAACTCAGGCGATCTGACGCTATCGATTTTTGGATTTCAGAAGCATCTAGAAAACGCTTACGTGGCTACCCATTGATCCCGACCTTGGCTTGTCGGCGTCAAAAAATTATATATATATATATGTGGGTTGGATCGGTTTAAGCAGACTTGGATCCGTAACCAATAAAGTTCGAGTCCGCTAATTAAATACTGGGATGGGCAGTCGGCATTGTTTTTTTAAAAAAAACAAAATCATGTGACCGTTTCACGTGCCACGCAGCTGGCGGGATTTTGCGTGCGACCAAGTTAAAAAAAAAAGAGTCGCGGTTGTATGCTTCGCGCGACAGAAGGATGCGCCTCCCTTCTAGCCCCTCGAGCGTTGGATCATCCACTGCACGTCTGAAAACACTCCTAACTCCGTGGTTTATCCCCTGTACAGATCGCAAAAAGAAATGGCGATGATCCGACGGTTGACCTTCTCTCGTGCGGAGGATGCAACCAGGCTCATTTAAAAAGGTTAGGACAGATATTTCTGAGGGTGATGCAGAGGAGTAGGTGGAGATCATGACTTCAGACTCGTCGCAGCCGGAGAACGTCGTATATTCGACATGACCATCATAGGAACAGAACTAAGAGCTGCATAAAAGAACATCACCTATATAAAGCTAATTCTAGATGCAGATTGTATTTATCTTAAATAGAACCCGATTACGGTGATCGAGTAGATTCAAGACCAAAACAAGTATGACGATGGGCAACCGCTGCTTCGGGATATACATACACTTTCAAAAAGGTATAGATTCTTGCCATTCATGTCTATCAAAAGGTAAACAATATAAACGATTTGATTGCCTCCCATGCTGCCCAATACTCGAAAGAGATTCTTTGAAAGAACAAGTTTGTTTCATTTTGTCTCCATCAACTTTTTTCTGAACTTTGGGGATCATCTAGGGTAGTCACCACAAGTCCATTCAGATCGGAACGATTTTTAAGTTTGTAAAACAAATTGATTGGAGCCACCAAAGCCCTCATCCAAGTCATTCGAAAACAAAAATCTTTCGGGAATTCAGGTCTCGAAGTTATGGATCCAAGTTTCAGGTTGGGTCCAAATCAGATCATGGCTTGCCGCCGCCTGTGAACAACCAATCATGCTATTGGTTTTGGTGGATAATTCCACAAGACCACAACATTGGGTCAGGCCAGGAAAAAAGAGAAAAAGGCTGCTCTACCCAGTAGCAGCCATGCTATCCCCAAGCCAGGCGAGGCCCCCTTGAGTGCGAACTGGGAATAGGACAGTAAACCATGACGAGCCAGTAGCTCTCGGCAAGTTCAAACCACATAATATTAACCAGTAAATGCATCGACATACATGCATATATGCAATGCGGTACATTCCACATAAATGCATTCTTCTATTGTGTGATCAAGGGCCTTCTCAAAATGATGACAAAGCCAAAACATTTCATTAGATACAGCCACAGGTCTCCTCACAGTTACAGCTACACCAGCCTCTATTTTTCCTGCGTTGTCAAGTCCGCAAGACCAGCAGCTCTTCCATTCCGGAACATGAAATTATCTTCGCTGTCCAGGAGGATTTGGGAGTCTGAAAAATAAATACCCTTCCCTTCCCTCTCTCTTCAATTAACAGCAGGAACAAGAGCAAGCATAAATCTTGCTAGACCCTCTCAGATCAAAATATACGAAACTGGTAACAGCTGAAGGATTACACAAAGGATGAACTATCAAAACTTAATTATTTTTTCCGAAAAAAAAAGGCTCTCCATTTTTGTAGCACCAGTATAGCAGCCAGAGCATATTTAAGTTCTATAACTCCTTTAGCTTCCATAGCGTCCCTGGACGCTTACCCGCTTATCATCTTCAATGCAAGCTCTCTTGCATCTTTTAAAGTGTGTAAGATGTTCGTTGGCTCAGCATCATCCAATGCAGATTTTATACAGGACAACAGATTGTGGCATACTTCTCCTAATTTTTCATAGCGATCATGTTCTCTAAATGAAAAACCAGTTGAATTAGAATAGTTTCTCCCTACTTCATTTTGGGTTGGCGTTTCTTTAGGGTTCCGTGCTCCATTTCCCACCCATTCGCTTACCTCTGCTTCTAATTTTGCAGCCATGATAGCAGCTCGTGCAATACATGAAGATGGTAGCTGGCAAAGTGACAGCAATATATCACACACATGATCGCAAAGGAAACAGAAAATGCAAGAGCAAAGGTGCAAAATCAATCATACATTTAAAAAAGTCATGCAATCACAATCTTATACCAATGCAGTGCAGACTCAGGCTCAGGCTCATGAAGGGGCACAGTCACACCATCTACAAAAATTTATTCTGCTGCATATGTAAAAGAATATAATCCTAATTGGAATTATTTCTCAGGCCTTTTCCTCGGAAAGAAAAACACAAGAACCAACGTAGACCCTTAAAAAATCCCTTGTAAATTTGTACCTTGCAGGGTAGATAGCTAAAACCATCCCAGCGTTAAAATGCTAACACAACGAAGATGGAAGGAACGAATTAAATGCAAACCAAGCTAGAAGAAGAAAGATACATGTCAATGTAGAAAACTACGAAAAGTCTGAGGTGCCTATCTGCTTGAGAAAAAAGGAAGAAAGAAAGACATGCTTAGAAGCATTTCTATGTTTTAAAGAAACTAAACTAGGAAGATAAATTTGAGAAAGTTTAAATCAAGAAACAATAAACACGTCATTGTAATACAATTTATGAAGCATTTGACTACATGATACCTCATTGGAGTAGCTAACATGAAGAACTAACATTCTGAAGTGAAATTTAGTAAATTTTTCTGGTTTAGTAAATTCCAAGTTTTAGGGTCAAGTCTTTGAGTCCGATTATATGTAGAGGAAAGTAACAATACATGGTTAGTCTAAATCTGTTAGATGATTTATTCAAACACTACATTGATTACAGCTCGGAATAGAGTTGAAGCAGACAAAAGTGTATCAAATGGTATAAAGATAAATTTTGGTCAGTCCTATCTCCTTTTCAGTAACGTTGGCCTCAACTCGAACTACTGTGGTGGATAGAGTTTTGGAACATGGCTTTTAGAACAACAATGATGCACATGAATAATGCGGAAGAACTAGATTTATATGAACTTGCACCAAGAAAAGTATCGAACATAAAGCACTATCACAAACATCCAAAGAGTCAAAAGAAGGGGCAATGAATATCAAGTGCCATCACCACTGTCCCTGCATAAAGATTATTCATGGTGGAGAACATCTTTGATAATTAGGGATCTAATGCTACATTCGCCACAATGTTGCATGAAGCAACAAAGCAAACGATGCTTTAGTAGATAGGTTGGCATTTGCATATAATAAACCAGAGATAACTGAAATTAGGTGTACAAGAACTTACCTGTGCAAGTCTGGCAACATTAAGACCAAAGCTCTTATCTGATGCACCAAGAACAACTTTATAAAGGAAAGTAACCTCTCCTTGGTCTGATTCCCCGACACTAAATTTGGATTTTGAATCAGTAAGTTTGAAAGGTTTCTGTGAAGTCAGATAGGAAACATGGTATGCCCCAACAGACCCTTCAAATTCTTTCTGGATATCCAAAATCTTGGGATAGTGGGTGACAAAAAGAACCATGCATTTCTTCTGCTTAAGAAGGTAATGTAGTGTTGCATAAGCAATTGCAACACCATCATGTGTGCTTGTGCCCCGGCCAAGCTCATCAATGATGACCAGTGAACGTGATGAGCAGTTATGTACTATATGAGAAGCTTCACTCAATTCTTCCAAGAAGGTGCTTGTTCCTTGCTGGATGCTATCTGACGCACCCATACGGGTATATATGCCATCCAATACATGCAACTTTGCTGATGATGCTGGTACAAAGGAACCGACCTAAAGGGATCAGAGGTACATTTTAATGAAACAATTGTCATTCTAAAAGTGCCTTTAGCCACTGATTAAACCATTATAAAGGTCAGGCAACCAGCATCCTATTTGTTTCCTTCTATTGTTCATACTGAACTAAAACTACAAGATATATCAAAAGTACAGTATTGACACCACAATGAGTGGTCAACCATTTTTTTGCAGACGAATGTTACCCTTAATCTAATCAGCAAACAAGGATAATGCCAGCAATAAACTAGTCTGCAATTGTACTTCAGAATAAAAAAATTAAAATATATATATATATAGACCTGGAATTGCTGGGTCTTACGATTTTGTGTAAGTGGCACCCGAATAACAAAAAGTCAAAATTTTGGTAACTCTTCATGGTAGTAAAACTAAACTGGTCCAAGGTACAACTAATGTACATGATAGCCAATAGGTGTATATAGGTGATACCAATCAAAGACCTAATTATACCTGAGCCATAATAGCTATGAGGGCAACTTGGCGAATGTAGCAACTCTTTCCGCCCATGTTTGGTCCTGTAACAATCTGACAGTACTCACCATCCTCATGTAAGTTGGTGTCATTTGGAACAAAGTTATCTCCCAATATTGACTCTAGAACCTGCAGAGGAAATATCAACGCTTGAAGAAAATGTGTTATTTATTTGATGAACATGCCCAAATGAAAATTAACTGCTTAGATATAGAGTCGCAAAAATTCAGGCATGGGAAAAGGAATTTGATATGGCAGAGAGTCTGATTCAGCAACAACAAGAAATCAAAATCAAGAGATTTGTCAAGGTAATAATATTGTATATGCTATATAGAATATATAAAAAATTAGTACAAGGTACTTTTTTTGGTTATTTTCAAAGTTAGCAGCTGACCAAACTGGTAAAGTCTCGCTTTCACCAGGGTCTGGGGCGTTAGGGTATATAGGGAGGGCTACTCCCCATTACGCAACCCGTTGCCTACGGGCCTGTTCTTGAGGAGGAGGAAGAGCACAGAAGCAGCAGCAGCAGAACAAGAAGAAGTTATATGGGGAGGGCTACTCCCCTTATGCAACCCATTTCCTATGGGCCTGTTCTGAAGGAGGAGGTGGTGGAGGAGAGGAGCAGCAGCAGCATGAACAAGGAGGAGGAGGAGGAGGAGGAGGAGGAGAGCAGCAGCAACAGCAGCAAGAAGAAGAAGAAGAAGGCACCCACGGTGAGGGTTTCTTGTTTTTGGTAAGGCAGATACATTATACAACTTTGAAGCTGAAGAGGAGAGAGAGTCCCAGATGAAACTCCTGACAAAATTCCTGGTGTGATTAGCAACATGAGTAGATGCTATCCTCACTGTAAATGTGGCACCTCAAAGGAGCTTAGAGCAGATGCTATCCTCCAGAGCAGTGAGGATTTCCAAGAGTCAAACACGCAAAACACAAAGCAACCAGGGGTCTGTCTTATTTTGAATAGATGTAGTTGTCAAAAAGTTTGGAATAGTGTTTGACGGGAGAATTCTTGCCATCTCTGAACTGCTACTTTTCCGCTCTACTCTTACCCTTCAGAAATCAAAAACAAGAAAAAGTCATAACCCTCCATTTGTCAATATTGCATGGACACGGACATGAGAATCAAATTCAGACAAGTATCCAAGTGTCTGACTCAGCAAGAGGGAAAAAAAGAGATACAAGAATATGTAGGATAACATCTAAATTTAACTTGATTACATATTTATACCTTGAAGCATTATATATTTAAACATTAAAAAAAATGTTAATAAGATATTACTTGTTAAGATCAAGGTTCCCCATACAGATTCCTATTGTACCATAGCAAGCATACCGTACGATACCGAGACCGAACTGGTATGCAGTCTTGTACCATACCGACACTCGGTATGTCTTGTCGTCTCAGACCATACCGCATACTGACACAATAATAGGATGGCACCGATACAGGTCTGATACCGAGATGGCAAACCTTAGTTAAAATCTTTCAAAATATTCTCTCTCAAACTTTCAAATTAACATACAAATATTAGCAAAATATTATTTTGCAAAATTGTGTCAATGCCTACATCCTTAACAAATGTCAACAAAGAACAACTACTCATAATATCAAATTAGAGGATCAAACTCATTGCTAGAGCCTAGAAGAGTACAACTCTCTTTTGATTTTTAAAAATGGCTACAAAAGAACTTCATAGGTATCCAAGTATCCAATCAGATACATATCAGACATAAATTTTTGGAGCTGGACGCAAGTGTCCAGGTAACACTACCACTTGTACTCGTATAACATAAGTCTGTATTTGCAACCATAGAAAATCCAGCATAGTTTTGATAGACCCAAAGAGCCTTCAATATCATATGATATTAAGTTTCACTCACCGGGTGACGACCTGAAGTGATACGAATTTGACTTGGTTCATCACTGTTAAAAAAAATTGGCTGCACATAATTCTGCAAATGCGCAAAGTATATAATGAAGTGACCGAATAAATGTGGATACTATGAGATGCAGATGGTAATAAAACAACCTCACTTGCAGTTACCTGATTTCTTGAAAGAATGGCAAGTGAATGCAGACAGTCCAATGCAGCTAATGCTTGAACAGCTGCTCGAAATTGGGTATAGTATTTAGAAAAGCCCATTAAAAAATTATCCCAGGTAGTCCTGCAGGCAACAGCAAGTTCTTCCTTGGCAAGCAACAATTTGTCTAAGGCTGTCAAGACTTCTGGGGGGTGATATCGGATAGTTTTCTTGGTACTACTAACTCTGACCCAGTTTGATGGAACCCTTGCCTCTGAGGACAGCTGCAGCACGAGCATAAACGTCATTACATCCCTAGTGAAAAAGGAAAACTTACAATTGGAAAGAGAAAGAATTCAACAGCCTAGCCTTGAATTTACATGTGGTCAAAGACTTCAACAGCTTGCATTTGCATGTGGCCATGTCATGATGTTCCCATTATTATATACAAAGTGAAAAAGAAAAAATATTCTGATCATGTCCAAAACAAAAAACTTCAAGGAAAATTCTTGATCATATCTTGTCTGAGGCTATATCTATGCAACATAAGATTTATTGCTCATTGGCATGACCAACTACTAGAAACAACTTAAGATTTGTATAAATTGTTGGGGTGGTACAACAACTTTCATGTGAATTGCTGGTAAACCCAGTGCAAAGCAGGTAAAACAAATACATGACAAACCATAAGATAAACAAAATACAGAATAATCGATTTGTAGTGTAAAATAAAAAATAAAAAATCTATTGCTTGTGGAAAAATGGATGTAAATGAATGCCAGCTAAAGGCATAGATTATGACTGGAGAACCCTGCTTTTGCATTTTAACATATGAAGAAAAGGTTCAATCAGAATTAATTAACAAAATTACTTCTATCAAGTGTGTCGTTCCAGATACACTCATGAATTCCAAGTTGCGCATTCCAAGTTGCTTTCGGTACTGAGAAATTAATGAATCCAGCTTCTCTTCTGCCATCTGAACAGCTAGACGGCCTCTAGCAACCTGTGGATGAGAAAAAAAACAAATATTATAAAATATAAATCTGTACAGGGCAATCATTTGACCTAGCTGTATTTTTTACCTCTGGAAACTGATCACCATAAGCAATAAATAAATTTAACACATCACGCTGTTCAGCTGCTTCCTTGTTTAGGCAAGATAAAAGTTTTGCAGCATGAGTGATGATAGTAGATGATGAAGCAGTACAAATTAGCCTTCTGAGTAAAGCAGATTTAACAATTTCCTCGTTATCCTCAACACGAAGGTTTTGTAATTGCTTCGCAGAGGTTAGGACAGCCTCAATGACTCCAATGACCTGTAACATCAAATATAAAATAGTGAGCAAACTGGGGGCAGTAACCACCATATCTACCAATTGCTAAGTTGAAAAAGATTAATTATCAGGACTATCATTAAACAGAACAATAAATCCATCTACCAACGTTTGAATCAAGATTACCACCCAACATCAACAAATCCCAACTTGAACCACTGTCAACCACCAAAACATATTAAGTGATTCTCAGGTCATTCTGGTACAATGTCACGTTGATTTAGAAAACTTGGAATCTAGAATGATTCAAACCAACTAGCACAGTAGAATGGTTCCCACATAACTGTGGTTAACACGTAGACGAGATTATCTTTTGTCATTGGAAATTTATTAAGACAATTAGTTAAATTATTCTGACCTTGGAATTTATAACCTTAGTTTGGGTTGCCCGACAGCCCAGCTTTGCATAAGATATATAAAATAGGGGAAGTAACTGCAGAACACATGTAATGAATTTTTTGGTAGTCGTCATTTTTATGCCTCGAGAAAATATTTTTTTCTTTACTGGTGAAAATTCTAGGTGAGAAGATCGAAAAAATAACATTGTAGTGTAGTTGATCAATTTGTCCAAAGAAGCCTATGCATAACAAACATTTGGAAATATGATTGCTATAGTGCATTTGGAAGTATATCTGGACCTATCAGGATAACTTCAAAGAAGCAAAGGTTCCTGCCATAAGGAAGGACACGGTCATGCCAGAGATTCCAATCCAACCTCATAGCAGAAGGTGGTTCTAAGAACACTGAATGAGCTATTTGAAGGGAAGTGTCTTGGTTCCTTAGATTTAGTTCTATGCCTTTGATATGGCACATTCATTGACCAAGGAGGGATCGTCAAAATTGGATTGTCTATAGCTTCATCACTTTCCCTCCTCTATTTAGATCACGGCAGCATTTCTGTTGATCTGTTTACTTGCTAGTGTTAATGAAAGTGACATTTTAGAGTTATAGCACTTGCATTCAGTTCCTCTACATCTTTTGATTAGAGTAAATGCTGGGTACATTTTCGAGTACACACTGCATCATATCGATTATAGCATCACTCTGAAGGGAAGCATTGTCCTTTTTCTTTTCTTGTTGTGGTTGTTTTCTTTTTTCCTTTTTTTTTGTGTGTGTGTGGAGGGGGAGGGGGGAGAGCAGATTATGAAAGATTATGAAAACAGAGATATGAAGTTGATTTTTAGGATCAAAGAGCACATTGGATAAGAAGCCCATTAGACCTAGTTTTTACCCAATAAACTTCTGCCAGCGACAATAAAAGGAAGAGCTTTGCAAAACAGCTTAAAGAGGGGCTTTTGTTCCATGCAGGACCAAGCCACGACTTTTTTTTCTAGAGGTAGCAAGAGCGTGTTCCTTATTCTTCTCACATGTTATGTTACATTGCATCAAGAAAAGGAGGCACACTAGCATTCGTGAAGAAACGGTTTCTGGGAATCTCCTACTCAGTAACCAGTTAATTTCAGTCATCTTCATCTA
The DNA here is from genome assembly GCF_051530095.1 of Phoenix dactylifera. Classification (NCBI taxonomy): domain Eukaryota; kingdom Viridiplantae; phylum Streptophyta; class Magnoliopsida; order Arecales; family Arecaceae; genus Phoenix; species Phoenix dactylifera. Next base: position 20,853,757 of record NC_143205.1, read on the forward strand.
TTTACTTGAGATGCATTTATTTAGGGCCTGTTTGCTATGGTTTCTGTTTTTGTGTTTTTGTTTCATACAAACAAGTGAAATATTGCCTGGAAACTGATGTTGGAGTTTGCATTTGCCCAGAACTTCTAACAACTACCGTTCTTTGCTTTTATTTTCATTTTTTCCGAAATCAATACATCTGTTTGTGAAAAGCTCTAAAGGTTATGCAAACAATTAAAAAAACAAAAGGGTTTCATTATAGATATATGTTCATTCAAGTTGAATTTTCTCCTTGGACTTCTGAAAACTTGTTAAACTTGTTGTCTACTGTGATTGAAGAAAGAGCCCCACTTTAAGTTTCCTAGCAAAATTAGAGCTTGCCCTGATTCCCGCCATGTGGACGATTCATATATAAGAATTCGATTTTTGTAAACAGGCCCTTAGTGACAGTTTATTTTTGTAAAACTTGTTGTCTACTTTGATTGAAGAAAGAGCCCCACTTTAAGGCTCCTAGCAATATTAGAGCTTGCCCTGATTCCCGCCATGTGGACAATTCATATATAAGAATTCAATTTTTAATACTATTAAAAAAGTCATCTTCATTGCTTTCACAACATTCATTAGTGAGATGCAATCAGATTGTAGAGATCCAGATTTTTGTTCTAAAATGGTGAGTACGGAGGTGAGAAATATCAAATTATCTCGATAGAAAGAGAAAAATGTAATTTTCAAATGCAATCACAAGATTCAGCAATGATACTTTTACCTTCAGAAAGTTCTCCAAGACTCATGGAAAGCAAAGGAGAAGCTTTACTACCTTGTTGCAACATAAACAAGTGTTGGGAAGAAGCTTAATATTGATTGATCCATAAATGCGGACAAGTGATCAAAATAAGAACATGTATGATAGTGAATAAGCAAGTAAAAGATACACCACAACCACAACACAAGAAAAGAATGACAATTAGTAGTGTTTGTAGTAAAACTACTATATGGTTGTCACAGCACCAAGGCATTTTATAGGATGCACTTACAACTAGCGTAAAGACAAGTTTAGGTCTTTCAAATGTCTTTACAACAGATCATGAGGGTTGTCTGACTTCTTATTGTGATCATGGATCTTTGGCACAAAGATAAATATAATACCTCAGATGCTGTGGCTGTGCGGTGAAAAATTCTTGTTATTCCTCGTTGAATATCAGGTGACTTCCCCAACATCATCAAAACTGAAGAAAGAATATTATCAAGTTCAGGTTGCACAAGTGCATTGCGGAGATTCTCCCGTTCAAGCTCAATTTCATTTTGTGAACCTCTACATGACCCCATTGATTCAGCAATCTCAGAAACTGCATCGAGACGAGCAACTATCGAGTTTCTATCACATAAAGGATGAGTCACCTGCAAAAAGATCAAAAGTCTAACAGAGAATAAATAATCAGACAGGAAGACAAACATATCCTTCAGTATGATTGGGCTAGATGAGCATTTGTATGTGAGACTACTGCAAGAAACATCTGATACTGGATTCCACCCCCTCCACCCCCCACCCCTCCCCCTTTTTTCCATTTGTAGGCATTTTAATGAATGTACAATTTCACTTGATACCTATACACATATATATAGACACGAATCTGATGTGCACATTTATGTGTCTAGCCAAGCCTTACCCAATGTTTGAAAAGCCTTGAACCAAATGCAGTACAGGTATGGTTCATAGCTTGGAGTAATGATCCTTCCATAGAACCATCTGAGTTGTTCTTCAAGACCTGAAAAAGCTCACATCAATTTAAGGAATTCTGCTAAATTAAAAGGTTACAAGTATGGCTAAAGTTGCAACACTTATAGAGTTACACAATAAAATTCAATTGTGCTACAGTGGTTCTTACTTTCGTTCTAAGATGACAAAATGTGGAAATTTACAAGCTAATGGAGCAATATAAAATAAACATCATTCTAATCACATAGGATATTTTCACGTTTTTATCCCCCACCAACCTTCTCCACTTTATTCCCTCTAGAAAAGTAGACATCTTCACTTTCTTTCATAGCTCCTTTTTCTTTTTTTTTCTGTTTTTCTTTTTCTTTTAGAACATGGTGGTTATTGGCCACCACTCAAGTTTGAACTTGAGACCTCTCATTTACAGAAAAAGGGTGCCAATGGCCTATAGCTGTTGGTGTTTTTAGCTGTTTCTTACATGACCATTTTGATAGTTCCCATTGATGTCAATTCCCCCTTCATCGCCATCAATAATGTATGCTTTTAGTTGCCAGACTTAAAATAAATTTAACCCCAAACTGAGAAAAGAAATTTCTAGCCTGTTATGTACAGCCAATGAAAAGAACAGATATTTGATCATCGAGTCATGCAACAACTACAGCAATCCATCCAACAGCTGATTGTATCACTAGCAGGCAGCAGCAGACAAGACTTACAGATTGTATCACCATCAACTATCCAAAGCATGAAAAATATTAGGAGAGAAACCTTGATATCTTGTTAACATTAGATAAACCCCTAACACGTTCATTTTCATCTTTCTAGAGAAAAAAATGAAGCATCGCTTTATCAAGCACCCATCATATGGATTACTAAATTAGAAGCATATGAAGTCAATACCTTAATCGATAGGATGTGTTCTTTAACTTCTTTAATCACATTGATGCACCTGTTTCTCGCAGAAGCATATGATCTTATACATGCAAGACATGTAATAAGGATTATGGCAAGTATTTAAAGAAGCTAAATAGCCAAGTTGAGAAACAACATGGTTATATGGACCACTCCAGGCAATCACATGAATATTAACATAACACTAAAGGAGGAGCAGAGCAAATCTTAAAATGAAGAAAGACAGTACTCTTGTACAACTTATCTTTCAGGATAAGAATGGTTTTCTCGCTCAGACCAAAATACCAAATCTTAGCCAATAATTTTACAAACCAAACAAGTAAATAATATTTCAACATAATTTATAGTTCAGTGCTAAAAATTACCTCGAGTTGATGAAGTGTATTTGCTGATAAAGTCATTTCAAAGGTGCTAGAAAAAGGTCGCAATGAAGCACCCAAAGACAATATCCTTTCCAAACCAAACTGCTTAAGGTAACGGATGGTCAACGCCAATGCTTGCACGGCTAATTCAGGCATAGACATGATTCCCTGCAGCAAGCAAGAGCGGAAAAGGACAATATTTTGAACTAACGCCAACCACTGGTGTCTAATCTGAAGACCGACAATAGAATCCTTGGCAACAAAGAGCTCAATTGCTAGTACAAGTAATTTAATATCAACCATGATGTTGGATATATTAAATGAAAAAGCATACCTCAATTCCAAGGTGATGGTTTTCCTCCTTGCTCATGTCCAAAACTTGGGTTTCATGTTCAGCAATCAGAGTATCATCACCTACGCTCTCATATAAAGACATCACTTCAGCAAGTGCACCCCCATCATTAAAACAATCACGCGATGTATGCTCGACTCGGACATTAGATGAGGGTCCAGCATATGCCAATAGTAGCTAAAAATAATTAGCAAAAACGTTTCAACTAGCCAACAATAAAGAGTTCTGAAAAGAAAATCAGAAAGAACCCAATGTATAAATTGTATGAGTGATGATGGAAATTGAATGCTGCGACAAAATGAGGGTGAGACTTGAAGAGATTAATGGCAGGAGGGAGTAGCACTTATTTAACCAAAAAATATCACCATTCTGCCAAAACATTACACTTATATAATCTAAAAAATGTACAATTTCTATTATAATATACTTGCAAAATAAAATAAATTGATGGTCACTCATGGTTAAAGCGATATTCTACCATTTATGACATGTGTCAAGAAGTAGACCCATTTGGCATAGTACAATATGGCATTATAGTTAATCATCAGTTAAGTCATATAAAGTATGCGGAATAGTGGGCAAAAAGATTTAATGTATATGAAGAGATAAACTATAAGAACATACCACGAGATGCTGTGCAGAGTAATTGCAATAAGCAACATGCAACATGATCTATATGTTTGCTTCAAGTTCATAAAAATATACCAAATACAGGAAACCAATAAGGCAACGATGAACTTCATTAAATTATTGGTTAAAAAACCCAGTCTTGAAAGTAATGAATAGTAGTCTGATAGCCCTCTTGAAATCTCTCACTTAAATTTCTTTCCGAACGGGGGAAGTCATGAGGGCTACTATAGCATTGCTCTTTTCAAAAAAATTATATCATTACTATTCAAAAGACGCAAGTGCAACCTTTTTCCAGATCAAATACAAACAATTATACAGTCAGTTCAAATAACTAAGGAAAACATTAATGGAAACATTTTAAAAAGCTATTACCTTCTCTGTCGCCATCGACAGGGGTTCGCCAAGAAGAATCTCAGCAGGAGATAAGCTCAGAATCGCCGCCTCAAGCCCCGACCTCATCCCATTATCATTAAACTCCCCATGAATAACCTCTCCAGTTGAAATCTCCACCGCCAGCACCCCAATCTTCACCTCGAAACTCCCCTCGATCCCACAACTCTTATTCCCCACCGAGGCCTCCTTCTCCACAACACAAACAAGATAATTACTACTCTCCGCCCCCGGTCCCTCCTCGCCACCACCCCCCATATCCTCCGCCGCCTCGATCGTGGACCTCGTGTACAAGGCCGACAACCCCCGACTGAACGGCCCGAGCCGGTTCGAACCGTGGGCCTTGATCGCTGCCGTCTCCGTCTGCTTGACGACGCCAACCTTGTAGCCGGCCCCGACGAGCCGGCGAACATGGAAATTCAGCCGGAAGGTCGGGATGCTGGCGGTAAGAAAATTATGGTCCACATGGGCGAAAATTCCAAGAACCCGGGAAGCGATCTCGGCGTCGTCGCCGAAGAAGCGGTACTTGTAGCCGACCTCGATCATGAGGAGGACGTCGGGGTGATTGGATTTGAGCTCGAGGACTTGCTGCTCGAGAGGGGTGTACTTAGGGTTCGGAGGGAGGGATTGGGGGGTGGAAGAGGGGGAGGGGGAGGAGGAAGGGGGGTCGAGGAGCTTGGAGAGGAATTTTTGGTGGAGGGAGGGGTTGTAGGGGGGAGAGGGGATGGCGAGGGTTTTGGTTTTCTTGGAGGAAGGGGAGGAGGAGGGGGGGGTTAGGGTTGCGGGGCGCTTGGACGGGGAGAAGGAGACGGTGGCGGAGATCTTGTGGGGAAGTTTGGGGAGGAGGGGAGGAGAGGAGGAGGAGGAGGAGGGAGGTGGATTTTGAGAGGAGGATTTGGGGGCGAAGAAGCGGGAAATCACCTGCTGCTTTGGCTTCCCCATGAGAGCGGGGTCGAGAGCGCGGGAATGCACGACTGAGCGAATGAATGATGACGGCCAAAGTTTTCTTTTTGCTGCACCCTCACTGCTACTTGGTAGTTTCTGCGTTCTACCTCCGCAGACTGCCGCTCGACTAAAATGAGAACGAGGACGGAGGTGCTATCGGATCGGGTCGGGTTTAAGCCCAAGCCTGCGTCCATTAAGGCTTGGGTTTAACTTCCAATCCATACCGGGTCCACTTAAGGATCGGATCAGGACTAGGTTTGGTTAATAAAAATAGAGTTTTCTTTTTTCATACATTCCCTCCTCAATATCAAAATTTATGTAAATATCATTCTAAATTAATATTTACATATACATTCTAATCAAATATTTATTATATATATATATATATATATATATATATATATATATATATATATATATATATATATATATATATATATATATATATATATATATATATATATATATATATTATGCATATATGCCCATAAGAAACTAGCAGTTTGAAATTAAAATAACGAAAATATTCTTAATGAGTAAATATACAAAAAGAAATATTTACAAGGATATATATATATATATATATATATATATTATGCATATATACCCATAAGAAACTAGCAGTTTGAAATTAAAATAACGAAAATATTCTTAATGAGTAAATATACAAAAAGAAATATTTATAAGGATATATATATATATATGTATGTATGTATGTATGTATGTATGTATGTATGTATGTATGTAAATAGCAATTTTAGAGACTATTTATACAATTTTATTTATTTATAAAAGTATACATGCAAACAAATCTTTGGATTTTTGCATAAATACTCTTCTAAAAATTGGTATTTGCATGAATGCCCTCCATATTGATATTTTGGTGCATGCTCTCACAAACACTATTTTTGTGTAAATACATTTGACATAGCGATTCAATATATATAATTAGCCAAAATCATAATTATTTAAATTAAAAATTAATTAAAATTATGAAAGTATCTTTTTATTTCTGAAGTAAGTAATAAATTAGCAAGTCTTATTAAAAACTCATATCTCTATCTTTTTTAAGAAATTTTTTGCTCTCTCTCGACCTTCTCTTTCATGTCTCTGTCCAGAATTAAAACTAATATTTCCTCGACCCTCTTCTTTACCATAGGCAAACTTTCATTGTATCTTTTTTATATGAAGATGATCAAGTCTTGCCTTTAACTTTATGAATTATTTAAAAAAAGTATTGTGATAGATTTGTAATATTTATCTTTTAATGTATGAGATTTGCAATGTTTATCTTTTAGAATTGAAAAATTTCTTATGTAACAAAATGAGCCCCATACACTAGATCTTTTCTTTTTCTAAAAAATTGATGGTCCAAAGAAAAGTAGCTTAAAGTACACAATATAAGGGATGACCGTCTACCACATGGCCGTAGAGATTGTTAATAAGTTTGAAGAGTTCGAAGTTCTTCAATTATTGTGCTTTTGGATGATTGTTATTGTTCTTCCACCCATAAGTATAGCAGTAGCAAGAAAACTTAATCACTATAATTTATCGTGTAACTTTAAGATATTCTAATCCTTTTCAATATTCTAATGCATGCCTTCATATATGCATTTATAACAATAAATATTATAAGCTATATTTTGATGAAATAAGATATAGTGGTTGTTATAAATGAAGAGAATAAAGTATAATACTTTCATGATTAGTGAAAGAACTTCTATAACTCTTTTTGTTATCTAATTATTGAATCAATATATCTCTTAAACAATATTTTTATGAAAAACATTAAGGAGCAGGTACTAGACAAATCCGAGCATTAAACCAGGTTCAAATAAAAAAAAGAAAATTAGAAGTTTTTGCACGCAAGCTCTCTTAAATATGTAAACTTGTATGAATACTCATGGAAAGTGTTAATTGCATATATATCTTTATAAATGTTTCTTTTTGTATGTCTACCCATTAAGAATACTTTGGTTATTTTTAATTTAAACTGCTAATTTCTTGACAACGTTAAATGGTATAGGCACATATCCAAAAAAGAAAAAAGAAAATGAAGGGTATACATGCAAAATAAGTATTTTATAAGAGTATATGTGCAAATATCAATTTTGGGATGATATTCATACAAATTTCAATATTTAAGATGATATTGATGCAAAAAATCCATAAAAATATGTTTTAGGTTTGAGTCCAATAACAATAGGATCAGGATATCAAATATTATATCTTGAAATGTTAATTAAGCTAAACAAGCAATTCCTATTTGAAAAAATTATCAATGGAACATCTAACACATGTTACAAAAATTAAGTGATAAACGGTAATAATGGATCAACAATTGAAAAGATAAGCTCAACTTTCAAGTGTAAATAACTAAATGAGATGGGCCTGAGAGACATATTAATCGGCCTGGCATCCACGTATGATATAATGGGCTTGTAATGTGCGGCCTCTGCATATTCTAGGAGGTGGCAGAGTAGACTCAAATGTTTATATATATATATATATATATATATATTTTAAGAAGAATGGATGTTGATTAACGGATGTTGATTAACAGATGTGTCTTTTGTCCCACATTAGCTATTCGTCGAAAAAATTTTAGATACTTATATATGACTGAAAAATTTAAAGAATACATTCCGACTAGCTTTTTGAATGAGGTCATGAGTTGTAACAAATGGTATCAGAGCGAACTCGACTCATAATCTATGTAGACTAAGAAATATTGCAGTATAAATTCATAAAAACTGACCACGGGCCGATCTTGTTGCTTGTGATTAGATTTGAATAGATTTTAAACTCTTGGGTTGACGAGGATGTCATGACTTGAATAAAGAAAGTATGTGAAGATTCTTGTAGACTTATACAAAAATAAGAAATCCAAAAAATACCTTCCGGCTAGTCTTTTTTAGGTGGACTTTTGAGTTGTGACAATTATCTAACCAAAATCTTATCCGTTCAAACTTAATTCTTTAGCTGGACCCGACACATAGAAAACACAAAGTATTCAAATGCAATGTTTGGTTTACGAAGTGTAAACTTGATTTGTAGTAATAAGTGTGATATTATTATGATTGAGTAAATAATTTGATGTCTCTTAGCAAAGCAATATAGAACAACCACTATTTACAAATTATACATGTTTGTTGCGTAATGGAGGTGCCTACAGCCTAGTACATATTGAGATGCCCAATATATTTTGGGCCTAAGACCGTTTTGTCTTTGAGACCTTTTCTACAATGAGCTAGCCTAAGGCAAACTCATAAGAGGGTCTTTTTCCTTTTCATTTTATCTTTAAGGCCTTTTCTACAGTGGGCCTTCTTTGAGTCGAGGCCTTAGACGACCGTCTCAGTTACCTAAGGATTGGGCCGGCCCTCCTGATAATATATACTACTATTCTCTAAGCGTATGACCACCAATAGTTATTATTTCATGGATGGCCACGATCCAAGCGTATCGATAAGTTTCTAAAAGAGATGTCGACATGGTTCCACCAGGACCAGACAATCCAAGCACACAACCTATATATATATATATATATATATATATATATATATATATGAATAGCCGGCAGGCGCAACTCGGGAATAAAGCGAACAATTTGTACTTATAAATACTTCCAACCAACCAAAGTTTCGCTATCTGATAAGCATGGTAGATTGATTGGGGTCCATTAATTTCTTATCGCATTAATTATAAAATTGCGTCTTGGCACAACTCGCCATGTGAGCCACAAACTGAATGCAGACTCTGCTTTTCCTGCCGAAATTAGCATATATCTTCTGGTGGGGAACAAGAGGCTGCCCTCTGCAAGCAAGGCTTTTAAGAAAGCAACTTTGTAACAACCCGGATTTGGATTGCAGGCTTTGCTTACCCTCCTAGATGGAGACTGATATTCTATATATATATATATATTGAATTGGTTATTTGACGAAGGATATCTGTATCTTCTCGAAAAAAAAGGGCAACCATGATAACACGACAAGTTGCATATAATGACTAAGTTCTGTTACGGTAATCTTGATCTTTGATAGCAAATCTACTTGCATGCTGCAGTATTAGGATCATGATACAGACATGCAACCAAAGATATCGTCAAAATTTCGGATGGTAAAATCCGACCTACCTTTCTTAGTCTAGATTGATCTCACTAGTATATTTGCTTTTATTTAAGAAGTATGATAATTTTTGCTTCTTTTTTTTAATAATTAAATAGCAATTATAGTTGAGTGGTATGAACCATTAGGGCAAGATTTATAATTCCTTTCTTCGGATTATCCCATTAACGATGCCCATTTCTCTCTTTCTTTCAAGATCATGGTCGCTAAACTCTATCTGAATTGTCAAATATGAAGGTGAAGCGAACAAACCCTAGATTCTTTAGTATTTTTTGACATCATTCATCTAAGTATGATTAGGAGCAAAATAATTTGAGTGGATCGAACCGGTTCAAGGTACTTGTCAAGGAGGCCATGATTGGATCATGTGGACCAACATAAGGATAAAATCTGTTAAGCAAGCCGAATCGGATCCAATCAAAATTTCCACTCAACTCATTTCTCCGATGCTTGCTGCAGCCACATCATCTTGGTGAAATCTGGGCCATATGTTTCCTAATTTGGAATCCTGGACTAGTAGGTCAAAGTCTCACCAAATTAATAAATTAGTCCCCTAACTCTAAGTTGACAATATTTGCATGTAACAAGTGCAAGAAACGCTCAACCGTGAGCATTATACGTTGAGGCTGTGAATGCCGTCATCTCAGCTTTAATTTTATTCAAACTGTTATGTGTGCTCGAGGTTTTATTCAAAGAGATACCAAAATTATTTACAATAAAAAAGGAAGCCAAAAAGGGAAGTATATATCCTGTGATGGCGTCCATAAGAACGGGACATGTGATAGGCGTGCGTTGTCCCACGTTACGGCTGATCTGCCACCAGAATTCTTTTGGTCTCTGGACGTCTCAAACAAGGCTCAAATGTGGCCACCCTCTCCAACAAATTAAATAGAATGGTCTCCATTGGATTTATGAGCGCTACAGTTGAAAATATGCCATTTTATATTTTTCCCTGAGGGTAATAATCCATTTTATTTCAAACAAAAACATGTTCGATCTACCTTGTTAGGTTTCATTTTTTTCTCCGTATAAATACAGTAAACAATCGGCCTTTTTGGTACTAAATTATCGGTAATTGTTAATGTTAGCGACGAAAATAGCCTTGTTGATGACCTAGTTACTACTTAGGATGAACCTGAATGTGAAGCACTAGTAGTTGAATGTCTACATTAATTAAGATGTGAAGCATTCCTTTTAGGCTTTAGTGGACCGATAGGGTATGAATTAATTAAAGAGTAGGTATCCTCTGCGCTGCACAATTTGTACCACAGAATACTTTACAGCACTTGATGGTTGCCATCAAAAAATGAATGGTTGTCAAATAAGGCAGTTTTATGTGTCATACAGTGATCGTCCATCTTTTGATGGCAAGCATCGAGTGTCGCACTCTACGGTGTAAATGGGTCTTCATTAAGTACTGGAATACTTGTACTAGTTGTATGTGGAGTTGGTGCCGAGGTGTTCCAACCACAGAATCCACGTGAACATTCAAAGATCCATAAATTCATGCATGCCTCGGCCAATCTATTGCTGCCACGTCAACAGAAATGAATGTGTGGCTTTAGGTCGAACAGCCTTACATATGAGTTTATAGAACATGTACCAAACTTCCAAATCAGGAAACTGGTCGGTTGCAAAATATAGAAGAAGAGGAGGAAGAAGAAATAAAAAAGTGGATCTCCAAATAAACCGCCAGAAAAGAAGCCATGCATGACTAGTGTCATCAGGAAACCTACATCAACCTTTGTGTCCTCGCGTCCTTGCATGTGCACATATATATGCTCGTGTTATTTTGTAATAAATATAAGCAGTGATTTACATGTAAATCGACACCAAGTTGACAAGTACCTACCAAAGATCATAGTGAGCTATAATAAAGTTTAGAGGTCGAATAGTTAGGCAGTTGAAAACAACAACACTTGCAACGAAGATGAAGATGGAGATTGTTGGAGTATTTCAAAATTCTAAGCCTATCTTTTTTTTCTCTTGTGTACTTTATTTTGTCTCATATTGGAAAAAGATGAAACTCAAATGATCTTTATATATTCTTCAACCTTTTTAACTTGGTGAAGCAAAAAAAGTAAGTATCCCATGCGTGCACGAGCCCCTTGGAGGCCTAAGGCAATATTGGCGGATTCGATTCGGAAATGGGTTCACACTTGATCATTATGTGCAAGGGGGGACCCCTCCTCTGCACGAGAGTTGGGCTTGAGTCTGGCTTGTTTTGGTTTTGACTCTTGGTAAACATCATGTAATCCTTTGAAAAAACACCTTTTTCTTCTCTTTTTAAACCCTATTAGAGGATTAGCATCACATCCATATCTTTCTCTTCCTTCGGCCGCTGTATCTTGAAGGATCGATCGCAATGATCTGCTACACCGAAATTCATTCTTTGAAAGGCGCATTCTACTTTTAAAAACAGTGACAACACGCCTCAGCTGATAAGTTTTCTTACCATCTATTATTTTCGATAACAAAGGTGAGTTATTCCATTCTTTCGCGCAAAATGAGCGATTCTCGTTCGAGCGATCCATGAAGCGGTGGACCGGAAGTTTGTTTTTGGATCAACCGGGACCTCTTGTTCCAGCGGGGTCTTTTGAGGGACGGGAAAGTAATTTCCCGTAATAAATATTCAATTAGGACATGTAGCTGCCGTTTGCATAATTTTCAACCAAACCTCCCAAACGGCGTCCCTCGACCACTTCCCATTGGCCCTCAGCTCCATAAAATCTTGTTCAAAGGCCCCATCCTTCTTATGAACGGGCAATGAACATCAACTCCAGAATCTCCAACTCCAACAATGATTCAAACCAAGAAGATGAAGAAGAGACGGCCGAAGACAGAGCTCGCTGTGAATGGGACTTCCACCTCGCCACCATCATCTCCCCTTCAACCACAAGAGAAGTCTCCGACGTCATCGGCGCCATCGAGTTTGACCCCACCGGCCACCTTTTAGCCACCGGTGGCATCTCTAGAAAGATAAGAATCTATGCTCTCAGCTCTTTACCATCACCACACGGATGCAATCTGACGACGAGCTTTTCCGACCACTCCACCGCCTGCAAATTCTATATCTGCACGCCGGCCAAGCTAAGCAGCCTCCGGTGGCAGCCCGATTCCGGCGGTCGCATCATCGGTTCGGGCGACTACGACGGCGTTGTGACCGAGTACGACGTCGAGCGCCGCGTCGCGATTTTCGAACGCGACGAGCATGACGGCCGGCGAGTGTGGAGCATAGACTATTCGATCAATGGGGAGCTCTGCGCGTCGGGTTCAGACGATGGCACTGCGCATATATGGGATCGGAGGTGCAATGGCGGCAGCGTGTGGGCAGCGAAAGCCGGCGGAGCAGTCTGCGGCGTGGAGTTCGACCCGGGGGGCGGGCCGTGGATCGGCGTCGGGAGCGCCGACCGACATGCGTATGTGTACGATATTCGGGCGACGGCTGCGGCTGCGGGGCCGGTGGCGGTTTTAGGGGGGCACGGCCGGGCGGTGACGTATGTTAGGTTCGCCACCGCCGGCGGCGGAGGGAGGGTGGTGACGTCGGGGACGGATGGGACCCATAGGCTGTGGAGTTGGGAGGAGGGGAGGGAGGTGAGGGTCTTCAGAGGGCACGTAAACAAACGGAGCTTTGTGGGGTTGTCGGTATGGAGGGAAGGGGGATTGGTGGGGAGCGGGTCGGAGAGCGGCGAGGTGTTCGTATACGACCTCCGGTGGGGGGAGCCGGTCTGGGTGAGCCGGTGGGCGGGGGACCGGGCCGATGCGGACCGGGGTTTCGTTAGCGCCGTCAGCTGGAGGCAGACGCCGGGGGAACGGGAGGGGATGCTGGTGGCCGGGGGTTCGGATGGGGTGCTGAAGGCGTTCGTCAGCAAGAGGAAGGAAGCCCGGCTATGACTGAATATCTTTTTCTTTTTTCCTTTCCCCTTTCCTCCAAAGATAACTGTTTGAGAAAAAGCAATAAAAAATGGTGAATTTAGGAGAAGATAGATGTTTAGATGATTTGTTAATGGCATCATGGAACTAACTTTAGGAGCTTGTCATTAGAACTTTCTGCAAAAGATGAGAGGTTTTGTAGCCAAACTGACCTGAACAATTATGGAAAATCTGATTTAATCTAACAATTATGAAAAATCCTGTGAGCCAAACTTCTGGTTACTAACCATGAAATTTCGCAGTAGTTGATTTGGATCCATGTTATTCTGGCATTGCTTTGGAGGCCAAAAAAACCCTAGGTGCAGCAGAGGATCTGCATGGCTGCCATCTGAAAATTTTTGTCCCACTCTCTTCCTTGTAGTTACGAACTGTGTTTCGCTGTGAATCAATGAAGCAGGAAAGAAAGTTTCCAGCTGAGGGGATTGTCGTGCGGCTCCAGGTTGAGTTACGTGCCCAAATATGGATGTTATAATGCACTGGGATATGAACCATTGTACGGCAGTATCTTTACGTTTTACTGAGTTTCCTACTTCCTGCTTCATTTTTGCAATAATTGTTTCCAGGTCCATGGAATATATGCTATCCTTTTATGATGAGTGCTTAAATATTAAAATAGATGGGTACATAAGCTACATTGCATGTTTCCAGAACTACATATCATCTCATCCAATGTACAAATTAATTGTTTCAGCCACCATATCAGCTCCCTTGTTTTTTTTTTTTTTTAGATCAAATCTCCTTTGGCTCTTGGATGAAGTACGAAAACTGGAGTTACAAGCGACTTTGCACTGCATGTGCTTTAGCCCCATGCGATCAAACACATCCGAATACCAAATTAAATCTCAATCTACGGCTCTTACTGACTTAGTGTGAAGGCAAATCGATTTGTTTTTGTTTTCTTTTCCTAATGGAATTTCCAATTTGGATCTATGTGGATGGAGCAATCTCTTTTCTTTTTCACGTCTATGCTTACAGATGGTAATTATCAAGTTTCCTTCCAATCAGTGCCTCATCATGTACGTGTCGAAGGTCCCACATCCCAATAAAGCCCACCAGGACAGTCCCATTGATCTATTCCAATAAATTGACGGAATACTACTTGAGCAACTTGACCACCGGCAAAGGCCAGTGCACCACCAATCCGGAGTCTCTAAGATATATCGAAACCACCTAGAAGATAATGTTCAGGATCTCAAATTTTGGACTATGTGCCCAATATTATCCAATACTGCTCATTTGGAGAAGTATGAGCTTCCCTTTTAGGTTACACTAAATTTAGCCTCAACATTTCCCTTTCGACATTTACATGTAAAAACATTCTTAGTAGTATTTTTTTTTTTTAAAAAAAAGAGCTCAGCATAGGGTCCTGAAGGGCTAGTTAAAATTGTCTAAATATAATATACAGATGAACCTAAAACATACACCACATTTGTAATCCTATTGAACCTTATCTAACGAAATCAGTATGAAGGTCTGGTAGCACAACGCTTCGATTCGATCACTGCGGCCCATTAGGAAATTGAAGCGATAACAACACAAAGGGGGATTGCGTAAGCTCAGCAGATACAGTCCGCACCCTTTCAGGAGCGATGGTTTCTCTTTCTATTTTCAAATATAAAGTTCTCAAAAATTCGATTTTCAATATTCCTATTTACGGCGACGAAGAATAAAACTATCACTATATTTTTTCCTTTTCCTACTTCTTCCAAGCGCAGGATAACCCCAAGGGGTTGTGGATTTTTTTCTACCAATTAGAGCTCTCCCTTCACCGCCCCTATAGGGATGGTCTACAGGGTTCATAACTACTCCTCTTACTACAGGACGCTTACCTAGCCAGCACTTAGATCCGGCTCTACCCAAACTTTTTTGGTTCACCCCAACATTACCCATTTGTCTGCTAAGCAGTTTTTGGATATCAAACGGACCTCCCCAGATGGTAATCTTAATGTGGCCGATTTACCCTCTTTTGCAATCAGTTTCGCTACAACACCTGCTGCTCTAGCTAATTGTCCACCCTTTCCAAGTGTCCATCGCCAAAAAGCTTTGAATATGATCTCTTTTACCTCCAAAATGGACCTAACATGGTGCCCTGAAATGATGTAACTACAGGCATCGGAAAAAAAAAAAAAAAACAGTTGAAGAGATCATAAAAATAGCTCACACATCTTAGACAAATCAAATTAACTGCATAAAATAATTACAATTTTTTTTTAAAAAATATAGAAATATCTATCCTACTGGATTTGTAGTACATTTGCTCTCACTCAAAATTTACCCCATCATGATTAAACATTTGGCAAGTCTCCTGTATCAAAAACCATGCAAATCAGCATGAGATGAAAACATGGGCAGATGTGACAAACTTTTTCATTATATTGCACCATGTGGGATGGTGGTGTAAGCAAAGATACCAGTACCGACGCGTAAGCTTCGACATACAATAGCCATCTCTGTCTCTCACCTGTTTCGTGTTCTCTTCCGTATTCTCTAACCTAACATCAGCTCAATAAATGAACTGTTTACTAAGGGTTTTGGGAACTAGAGATGAGCCAATCTTTTTTCTAGGCTACAAGATGATTACTCGCAAGTCCAGCTGCCAATGTCAAGCTTACAGATAAAAGAAAAAAATCCCATGCATGGATGAACCAGTTCTATTTGTTTACACAGGAAAATAGACAATAAATTAAGCAAAGGGGTTCAAGTTACGTTGGACTAGCTTCATTCATCTTGTTGCAGCATGCACATTTTGAAGGTCCTGAGGATCAGTCAATCCAGAACTCTACCATGAAACTAGCCTACCATCTTCACGAACTAACCATGTTGAACTGGAACCTTGATAACTGTTGTGGAATGGTTGAGATAACAGGTCCGTATCTCTGCATACATTTGAAATGGCAAGTTTTAAGCATAGTACCAGATTCTCGGATCATGACTAGCATTACAGAACATTAAAAAAGCAGACTACCAGTGAAAAATGTAGCTACCAATCTGTTCTAGACTTATAAAAAGGCTTTGTATTAGTGTTTACAATAATAAATAAGCCTACAAGGCAGAATACAATAACAAAGACTTGTCTGTTTTGATAGAATAAGCCAAAATTTTCCTGATTAAGTGATATTTGAAATGTACCTAACAAATTAAATGAATAGCAGACAATTAGAAATATAGCTTTCAGGTGGGAAAAGAAAGAGGGGATGAAGAAATAAAATTGTATTGATGTTTCAAGTAGTAGTTAATTCCTAACACAGCAGGGCAGTCTAAAGAAATGGCCGCAGGAGATGTCACATGCTAGCTACTGAGGCAATCAGAAAACAAGCATCTAAAAGTTTAGTTTATATTGGAAAGTTCATACCGTAACATTGTCATACAGTTCAAACAATGGAACAGCAAGCAACTTCAAGTTTTTGGGAACAGCAAAGAATTCTCTTTCTGGCAGGTGAACAAGAAAAAGCTTCTTACACTCCTGCAAATAGAAATATATAATCAGTTAAAAGCACCAAAAATTGTAACAACAGACATAAAAATTCTCAGTAGAACTTTGAAGCTGTGATGCAATTCACCTTGGGCTTGGTGATATGAGGAGGACAATATGGGTACATTGCTGTTTCAAAGTTTGGCCTCCACCACACAGCAACACACTCTCCAATCTACAAGTGACAAAAAATGACCATTGAATTCACCATCATACAAGGTTCTTTGGATGAGTTTACATCTCATATCTAAATATATTGGCCGTCCAAAATCCATAGGTCCTAGCAATTCAAAGAAATATTACTGTATTCTATGTAGCAGTTTGCTACAGATTACAAACTTAAATTGACACCTGCAGAAAAAGTACAATTTGAACTTTCAAAGGTGTTGGAAGAAACTTACACTTGCGATTCCGAAAGACTTCAGCCTAATAATATATATTAGGCAACTATGCAACGCTTAGAGGGTCATGATATCAGTTGTGAAAACTCACATGGAAGGAGTTTCAAAGACATGAGGTCCCCCCGCCCCACCCCGACAAAAAAAAAAACCCTCCAAAACTAGGCATGCACATGCACACACACAGGTGTGCATGCATGCAAAACAAAGAAAGAGACATGAATTAACTGGAAGAAACAACAAGGCACTTCATTGAACTTGCATTCCTTCGACTGAAAATCATTTAATGCCTTTCTAAGATGCATCAGAACAAAGGGTTTTGAAACCTTTTTAATTTTTACATTACCCTAATGTGACAAATTTCCATATCTTGAAAAAAAGGATGTTGCCGGAATATTAAGAAAAATCACCCTATTTATATTTGGAAATCCAAAACAGGAATAATTACTTTGTTGCGTTAAACACCATCATCAATAAAGTTTAAAGGGAGAATCTGTAGTTGGCACATTAAATCTTAGATTTCCTTGAAAGTTGCAAATTTAGCTAGCAATCATCACAGAATAAACAAACTTAACAGCCAGGAGAGGAGAAGGTTTCGAAGCTGGATTTGGCAAGAAAAGGTAAAGAGGAGGTTTGTACCTGTAACTGTACCTTATGGTATTGTAATGATACATGGTAAGCCTATTTTTGCCAGCGCAGCAAACAAGAGGTGAGAATACATGTGTTAATATAGTTAGGTTTCAAAGGACGTACAGTATAGCTGGTATGAATCAGTATGCACAGGTATTCAGATCACTAAGGGGATGTCCTCATTGTAGCCTACAGGAAACCAAAATCCTCACTATTTGTCCTTGCAAAAATAAGCATGAGAGGGATTGGACAGCTATCACTTCACTGGCACCTACTATTTTATGGAATATATTAATATCGCAGCAAGCCCATGGAGAGAAAAATGGCATAAAAGATCACATTATAATGCCCATGGAGAATACGAACATATCTGA
This sequence comes from Phoenix dactylifera, assembly GCF_051530095.1. NCBI lineage: Eukaryota > Viridiplantae > Streptophyta > Magnoliopsida > Arecales > Arecaceae > Phoenix > Phoenix dactylifera. The sequence goes on from NC_143205.1 coordinate 20,871,975, forward strand.
GCACATAACCTAGCTAAAATAAGGTCAAACCTCTTTTTACCATTCTATTTGCACCAAATTCCAATAAAGTGCCATCTGCTGATGGAAAAAGAATGCACATTCACATAAGTACCTGCCAATTTTGCTGGAAGGAAGGTGAGTTGGCACCAAGTTTGCTAGACAGCTTCCGTTTCAAACCCTCAATTTCTATGAAGAAAGTCACATGCGATCAGGATTAGAAATTTTCAGACTTTGTGTAAAAACGTTGTTTAAGTAGCTCTGCAGAAGTTCAAGAATTAGAAATATGATATCACAAGACAACATCCTACCATTCTCTCCAGGCTTCAAACGTCCACCAGGAAGTTTACAAAATGTATTTCCTATTTGCAGTAACAGTATATGAGGATGGTTGTGCTCCTGTACCTGCAGGTCATAAGCCAGGTGAAGGAATAAAGTTCCTAGAATTTTTTATACTGCAATCCTGAGGATGGCCAAGGAAAAGCATCCACAGAATAAGAATTTCAGCGATTATAGGTGTGAATTCCATTTCAAGGAAATGACAATATAAACCAGGTCACATCTCTAACTTGCATGCACCTCAAGTATGTCATGCCACTGTAAGGATTACATGGACTTTAGAAAGGAAACAATCGAAAGCAGATAAACATTAACTTAGCCCCTTTAAATGTTTCTCATTTTCATATTAAAAAGAAAGAAATTATTTTTAAAAAAAAAAAACTTAAAGGCAGCTATACATGGTAGAGTGTTCTCAGCCAAGGCTTGTCTAAACAATTAACTTCTTGAAGTAAACTGTCGGAAATAATATCATTATGACAAGAAATACAGAAAAGATATTGAAAGCTGTAAGAAGAAAAGACAGAAATTGCATTTAGAGGCAGGCAGACAATGAAAAGCCAACAAGGATAAGCCTACTTGGAGTGCTCTTTCAGATAAGTCAATCTGCCAGAGAGCACTACAATCAATATAAAAGATGTGGAACTAATGAATATCATTTGTAAATGCTAATGGAACCCTATACAAAAATTGCTGACAGATATGAGAATTTTCCAAGGCAACAAGTTACACCTCCTTGAATGTTCATATGATAAAGATCTTGATTTGCATTGAAACCAACTAATCTAAACTGCATAAACCAGAGATTTTGACAGATGGCTAACCAAAGCAAACTTCTCAAGCAAGACGAGAAAACTATTCTAGAAATGTTTGGCAAAAAAAGAGTCAAACTTGAGGCTGAAAAAAGGATATTGTTCTAAATGTAACAAGAAGAAAAGATAAGCCTCCAACAAGGCCAAGGCCAAAATCCTCCACCAACATAAAGAAACAACATCTTTTCATCCATCATAAACTCTCTTGCGCATCATTGGTTAAATCAAATTTTCCCTCTTGTAAATGTATTTCTTAACAACCGCTATGCAATAACACAAGCCAGCACTAGGTAGGTCAATCAAACAGCATATATTTGAGCTTCAGAACCTTTGCAACCTCAAAGGAGCAAAACCAAACCCCAAATTATCTTTTTATTTCCATGTTTCAGACATTCCATTATAAAAATTTTAGAAATTATAATAAATCAAAAAATATGCAAAAACTTCATAATTTCGTAAACATTCAAAACACTTATTATGCTTATTTTAGATCTAAAAAATAAAGAGAAATTTAAAATAGGGCATGAGTCTAACATGATAAAGTATTTCAACAAGGCTTTGTTCTTCAGATTGGTGTCTTATCCTTTACATTAGTGTTGTCGGCAAATCCTATAGTGAGATGATGAGAATGACGAAACACGACAAGGAAACTACAAGAGAAATGGGAGACATACGATGTCAGAAAGTGCATGGTTATGTGCTACCAGCTAATTCCTAATCAGAGGTATCACTAAAGTTAGGTACTCAGTGACTATATTTGTAGGCTGCTAGCAGCTTTATCACTTTGCAACCTTGTTAAAGTTTATAAAGCTACTGATGCAAAGGATGAAATTGATTTTTGAATGATTCAACTGACCATACAAGTTGTTTTTGTTGTTTTTCTTCCTTGTTTCTCTTATTGACAATTCTTACCAGTTCATTATTTAATTCTTATGTCTGGTTCACTATGCCTTCCTCCATCAAACTTGGCTTTGGTAAGATCAAAAATTAAGATGCAATCTTTTTTTCCAAGGGAAAGATATAAGTTTGTTATTTGTTGAATTACCAGGTTTGCTTCATGAACATGACGTGTTGACAGAACACAATATACAAGTCTGGTTTATATCTACAAGCATCTGATACATGTAAAACATGGCAGTCAGATGCAAAGTTTCTATGAATTAAACATGCATGGCTTGTATAACTTGCCCATTCCAGTGATGCAGGCAGGCAAGCTATACATGCCATACATCCCTGAATCCAAACCAATCTTAAAATCATTAAGGCCCTTTTTTGGATTGAGAGAATTGAAGAGGAGAAAAGAGGATAGAAGACATTTCCTCCGTTTGTTTAGGAGAGAATAGAAGAGAAACCATTTTTTTCTCGTTTGGTTAGAAATATAAGAAAGAGAGTAAAGAAGAAAAATTTAATATGCCTCATTTGGATGGTAGGTCAAGAGAGAAGAGAAGAGATGGTGAGATATGATTTCTCTCCAACTCCCCCTATTAATCTCTCCAAAAGTAGAATTCTGAAAGGAAAAACTCGCTTCTCTTCTTATCCCTTCCATTCCAATTTTTTTCATTTCTATTGTCTTTTCTTGAGTTCAAGATCCCCTTGTTTTCTTTTCTTTTCTCTTCTCTCATTTCCTTTTTTTCTTTTCTCCTCCCCTATGCATCCAAACAGGGCCTAAGTTCAACCACAAAATTCAGCCTGTATTAACATCATCAGAAAAAACATATATAAGCTGACAATATGGATCACTGATATTTCACTCCATATCTACATTGATGTTGCTTCATCTTTTTTAAAAGTCGCTCTTAAAACTCACATTTTTTAAGTTTTTAAATAAGAATTACTTTTTGATCAATTTCGCATTTAGAAATCAGATATTGTAAAAACTACTTTTTACAGATGAGCCTTCCATGATTGAAAGTCAAGGAACAATCTTGCAAAGAACAAACTAGAAGTTAGTGTTTCTAGCTTCTCCTAAAAAGTCTTCTTTTTTTTAAAAAAACTCCTGCTTCTTGTAGACACTTTGAGATATTGCCTAACACAATTTTTTAAGAAAAAGTCACAAAAGGATTTCTTCAAAGGAACAGCGAATGCGCCCTAAGTTGTTAACATTTTGGCTAATTAGCATGATCATTGATAAATAAAATAGAAGGTTACATGATGAAAATAAGTACTGAAAACTGGGGGAAAGTAATATCAGATCAAATAACGACACATGTGCAGCGTATTACCAGTAATATCGCCTCAACACTCGTCCGCATGCCTTCTTTCATATAGCTGACATCCACCAAAAAGAAAAAAAAAAGGAGCCAATCAAATCTTGTATGATGGTGCTAAATTTTTATAAAAAAAAACTCTGTGTAATTTTGTCCCCTTTAGCCATTCAATTAAACATCCACTCATCAAATTCTTTGACGTCCCCAAATTTTCAAAACAAAGAAACATAAACATTACAACTACCAATAGATGCATCAAAGAGTTTTTTTATCTCAAAGTTTTAAAGGACAAGACACTGGTCATCTTGGTTGGTGACCGATATCCAGATGAACCAAAATATCATATCCATAATTCAAAATCCCAGCCAAAGTGAAATCAAGTTCAAGTACAGTAACTGATTTTGACATTTAATAACTAAAGAATCATTTAAAATAATAAATAAACACTCTGGAAAAGTCTCACATGAGATATAGATATTGTATCAGTTTAAGTCGTCCAAGCTTGATATATCTTTAGCTCCGAATTTGCATAACAACCAAGTACAAAAGATGCTAGGGAGCAAAGTGGAAGCAAAATATAGACCATAATAGATAGTTATAGATGTGTGCAAGGTAGAAAGATTATGGTTAGATAATTGGAGAAAGTGGGTGAAATATGGAAATGTATAATGAAGGCGGCCATACATATTCCCTATTAGAAGAAGGAAGATTTACAGGATTGCAGCATCTGAATGCAAGAAGGGCGACCTTGACTCACTATGAGAAGTTACAGTTGTTCCACACATTGGGATACCTACACTATAAGACTACCTATTAACTGCCGGCTCGCAAAATTGAAAAAATCATATAATATTTTCACCAGGCTCTTACCATTTCTTATGGAAAATACCTTTACTATTCCAAGAAATGTTATTAGAGTTTAGAGCAATGCCACAGCAGCTCGGAAAAAACTCTCTAATTGCTTCATTTAATGGCATATTTCATCACACAGACACACATACACATACACATACAAAAAAATAAATATTGTAAAGAGAGCAATGAGAATGCACCATACCAGCTGTGAGTTAGGCATTTTGTTAGAGTTTATTAAAGGCTCATATATAATTCTAGAGCACCATAGAATCCTTTCTCATAATTATTTTTATTTCTGATGCAGTACATGCTAAAAGTATCCTTTATAATATGTAAGATGGGCAAGTTTGACATACACTTGCTTTTATCACCAAGCAAGTTCCAGCTATCTGGACATTGAAGCCTGTATCACCTACACGATACACAAGCATACTATAGAATGGAAACTCTCAGTTTCATCTACAAATCCAAATCAGATTCAGCCTCTCTTATAACTAAGGCTTATCCAGTCACTGGAGTGAGATGCAACAGCTATAAATATTTAAAGCTCCAAATGATGATGATGAGGCATCTCTAAACCAGTGGAGAAAAGAGCAAATAAGGAAGGACACTATGTCATTTTTCTTCCCGAGCAAGCTCCATTCTCCGAGACACCTTCTTCTAGAAATGGCCAAACAAAATAAGATATGGTTTCAAAAGCAGCCAATAAAAGGAAAAGCATTCCAACAATTTGTCATATTCAGCATTCTGTAATGACAGAGATGGATTTCCTTTATTTATCCTCAATCATCCTCCAAGGTTTACATGAAATAGGGGGGGAAAAAAGTGGGACATTTGAGTGGATCATTTACGAGCCCAACCTTTCTGCCCATCCAAGAGTGTAATAATAAACTGACTCCGATCTTCAACAAATTGTACTCTTTCCTCTCCTTCCATAAACAAAGAAAAGATAGTATATTACCAAGCTATATGGGTGCATGTATCAGCTCCTGCTTTACCTTCCTTTGAATCGGCAGGTGCATCACATGTTAAGATCTTGAAAATAGGTATCTACACTACCAAGACAAACAATATATGGTATAAATATTACACTTGAGAGTCTGTGATATACTGAAAAGGTTTATGCTGTTTGCAATGAAGGCACCCATCTCCATGCTATATATGTTGAACTCAATAATGAGAGCCATACTACATCTGATGGGCATCCCAAGAGATATTCGGGCACTGATCATCCGCAATTGATGAGCAAACCTCAGATAATCCTCAACCTTTTTCTTAATTTCACGAACAAATATGTGTATAGAAATGCACAGACATGCGCACATGTAACAGATTCAGCAAATGGTGATTCAATGTGAATTCCTTTACAAGCCTTCTAAAGCAGTTTGGTAACACCATCAGAAATACTTTGTACCAAATAAATTATGATTACCATTATTTCATTCACTTCTTGTTATTTGACCAAATCAAGCCTCAACAAGAGTGCTGTAAACAAGTAAAACCATAAGACCTAATGTCAAAGTAAGCATTCAATCTCGCCATTTTACAACCTCAACTCTTCATAGTCACAAGCATTCAACAATGCAACCACATATCTTTTTCTGGAAAAGTGGTAAAGAATTCACTTGTAATACCCGTGAAGCTCCTCTTCCTGTTCCTTCCTCCGATTTCTTCACCTGGGTAACTGTCCTAACGTGGGAATTTTCTTCTTCACACAGTTTGATGCACTTTTTCCACCTTGACATGATACACTCAGATAACAAAACATCAATGCGATCCCTCATTTCCACCACAAAAATCCAAAGAAATTATTTTGGACTAGCTAGGTCACTTCCATTTCTCCCTTTACCCTATTTTTTAAACAAAATCCATCGATATCAAAAAAAAAGGAAAAGAAAAATGATGGTTTTAGGGTTTTAACCTCGTCAAACCATTCGGAACAAAAGAAGCACTTTTCACGCCAGCTAGCCAAATCGCTTCCATGTCTCCTTTCCTCTTTTTTTGATGAACTAAAACCAATCGCTATCAATTTAAAGAATCAAAATGAAAAAGAGAAAGAAGAAACATTCATGGTTTTAGGGTTTTACCCTCATTACCCAAAGCTTTATTCCGGACATCCAAACCCTCATAGAATCGTACAACAACCGAAACCAAGCAGCCGGATCGCATCGCCGGATTCGACTAGGGTTTCCGTGAATCCTCAGGGAAAAAAAAAGGGAAGAAGGAAAAGCAACATAGGGTTTGAGGAGATCTTGGGGTTTTGAGTGGGCTTACTTGACCTTCATGCGAGCAAGGCGATCGGCGACGGAGGTGTCCTTCTCCATCTTGGGCTCCTTCGTCCCGAACGTGTAGTTCGCGAGCGGGTACATGTTCACAGCCATAGAGGTTGGCATCTTGGGCTCCTCCTGGTCGGACGGCCGCCGAAGAAACTAGAAGAAGAGGAAGCCGTGTCGCCTCGTAGAAGCCTCTCTCCGCGTGAAGGCAAATAAATAGTGCGACGACGATGTCGGTTAGGAAGCCGGCGCCCGAGCCTGCCCTTCGAAACAAAAATAGCGCCGCTACGCCTGCGCTCGACCCTACTGAATCGGGCGGAAACCAGGTTCACTTTCGGGCCGGCTAATTGGTCGGATTTCAAATTTTAGAGTCCTTGGCTGCACCATCAACATGTTTGTTGCTGCCTAACAACAAAATATTTTTTTCTTTAAAATAAAAACTAATTCTAAAAAATAAGTATTTGATAATATTTATGTTATCCAAAATGTATTTCTGAAAAATTAAAAAATAATTTTAGAATAAAATATAAAATCCAATTTTTTGATTATTTTTTATGGAAGCAGCAAAATCATGTCCTAAAGAATGACCATGAATTTTAAGAATTTTTGTTGATATTTTAATTCAAGAGGTGCCTAGTAAAAGATTGGGGAAGAAAAAAAATGTGCTTTCCTTTCGTTTTCATATATTCCACGCCTTGTGTGAGCATACCGTTGCATTTCCGATCCATAACCATTTACTAGTCATAGGAATCCCATGATGTTTTAGCTTCCCTCAACTTACTTCCTTGAATACGAGCAATCATGTGAATCAAATGTATGAAAGCATATAGAGAAACTTGCATGTTATCATAGGCTAAGTCTCAAGCCTAAGCTCTATTCATTTTTTATTGGGCTTGGAGCTGCGCGTATGTAAAATTTGATATTTTCTATGCCCAAGCTTGGCCCATAATCAACTTTACTTGCAACATCCTTGTGTTGGGTATTTACATATGCATTCTTTAAAAAAATAAAAAGTGAGATGAGATGTCTCTATTTACATAACTGTGAACAAGAAACAATAGGATGTCCACTTGGATTCATAGATTCCTCATTAGTTTTGTGGCAAATGTTCTTGGAGTTCTTTATGTCAAACTTTTAATTGAAAAAAATGTTGCATCTTGCATGTTTCTTTTTTAGAGCTTCAAAAAATCAACTAAATGCAACAAAAAAAAGGGTAAATCAAAATCTCTTGCCCAAACCTTTGCACCAAACTCGTGCAATAGGACTCTCCACAGCTTCACCTGCAATACTTTCTGATAAATTATAATAGCCCTTTCTGCTAACAAATCTTTCAGCTGATTTTGCTCATTCCTCAACTCCCAAACACATTCCTCAATTTGTCACCATAATTCCAGCAGCTTTACATAACTTGAACTAGTACTTCATTGCCACTGCACTGACCATGCTTATGTGGTTCAGCTTGTTCAGTTGTTCTATTGTGCTATGCAACATCCATGGCCACTATCTCACATCAGCAGCCTCAAGAATGCTGCTACATCCTCTGCTCTTCTGAATTCCTCTCTGCTCCATCTTCTGTCTTGCCTTCAGTGCCTCATTCCATTCACTGGAAGCAGCATACATATTTGATACAAGGGCGTAAACTCCGCCCTCGTCGACTTCCAATTCTGCAATTCTTTCCATCGCCTTCTCCGCCAATCTAAGATCATTCCTTGTTCTACAACCACCAAGCAGAGCTCCCCACACAGCAACATCAGGCTCATAAGGCATCTCTTTTATCACTTGTTGTGCTTCTTCCAACTGAGCATTACGGCAGAGCAGATCAACTAAACACCCGTAGTGTTCGATTCTTGGCTCAATCTTGAAGTCTCGCTCCATAGAATCAAAGATTTGGCGACCCTCTTCGACAAACCCTCCATGACTACAAGCGAACAACACACTCATAAATGTGAAGTCATTGAGCAAAAGTCCTTCTCTTTTCATTAGTGCAAAGAGTTTCATAGCATCTGCCACCCTTCCATGAACTGCGAGCGCTTTAATCATTACATTCCAACAGAACACATCCTTCTTGACCATCTTGATGAAGATTATAAATGCTCTATCAATGTCACAGCACTTGGCATACATTTCTACCAGTGCAGTCCCCACTATAGCTCCAGATTGAAGCCTGTCTCTTATAAGGTTGAAATGAATCCATTTTCCGATCTCCAAAGCTCCGAGATGAGCACAAGCTGATAAAGCTGAAACAAATGTGAAGCCATCTGGAACAACTCCATCTGCCTGCATCTTATGGAAGAGATCCAATGCCTGCTGAAATCTTCCATGACGGGTGTAGCTCGAAAGCATGCAATTCCAAGATACCACATTCCTCACTGGCATCTCGTCAAACAATCTCCTTGCTGCTCTAAAATCGCCCGAATCAGCTAAAGCTCTGATCATGGACGTCCAAGACACGACGTTCTTCGCTGGGATCATTTGGAATAAGTCTTTCGCGCTCTCTACGTCCATGGCTCTCACGTAGCCCGAAAGCATCGCATTCCATGATACCACGTCCCTCTCCGGCATTTCGTCAAAGAGCCTCCTTGCAGACCCGAAGTCACCGAAACCGACATATTCCGATATCATCCGATTCCACAGTCCAATCGTTTTGTCCGCCAAACCGTCAAAAACCTTCCGCCCGTCGGCCAATGATCCAACCAAAAGGCGAGATCGTTCCATCTCTATATAAAAATTTAACAGCGAACTACCAATCGAAGGGACAAGATCGAAGCCAGCCTTGATAACTCGGCAATGCACCTTCTTCCCAAACTTAGAGTCTCCAAGGCGGGCGCATGCAACTAAGACATGCGGGTAAGTGAATTCATTAGGCTTCAGGCCTCGCTGAGGCATTTCCTCGAGCAAATGGAGGCAGTTCTCGTGGGGGCCATTGTAGGCGTAGCCTCGGATCATGGCGTTCCAGAGAAGGACGTGGGGAAGGGCGCCGGCGGAGGAGAAGACGAGCTCGGCGTAAGCCATACGGCCGAGCTCGGTGGCGCGGCGGAGAAAGAGGGAGGAGAGGGTGGGGCCTCGGGAGAGAGAGGAGGTGACGAGGAGGCCATGGATTTGCTTCAGCTGCTGGAAGTTGCAGTGCTCTAGGAGGTCTGGGAGACGCCGTTCGATGGGCAAGGAAGCGCGACGCATCAAAAATTGGGATCCTCGGCGTGGTTTGTTTCTGGTATCCGACGCTGCGAACTCGGTAAGCGGCCAGACCAGCTGACTGCCGGTTTCGGATTGTATCTTTTGCACGAAAGAAAGATTAATCTTCTTTCGCGATATCGACCGTTGGATCGAGCCCCGCAGGACTGGCGTTCACCTACCTACACAGATCTTGAAGCGGCCATTGCGCTTCGCCATCCTTCGGCGAAAGACACGCCCGTCCCTCACTGCCGGCTTTCCACGGGCCTAAAGGTGGCAAAAATTTGAAACGAATCTGCCGAGCTGTCTCGTGTGTCTTCTGGGATAAAAAATTTGTATCATTAGATAAGCATCAGATTATCTATTGCCCCTAGATTCTGAATCGAACGATGATCGGCTCGCATTGAGGTCGGGAAGATTTGATCACCTTCGAGGCTAAGATGCAACAAGTCTACTTGTCGAAAAATTTCCAACAAAAATCCTTCGATGGTTAAGTCAGAATGGCAGAGCAGTTATGTAGAAGAAAGAAAATTTGTAGGGAGTAGTCTTCCAAAATGAGCTTATCTGAGGATCCTCGATCACTCCTTTATATAGAGTAGAGTATTGATCTGTTATCTAATTTGGCGCGACATACTTTAATTGCAAGATAACGGCCAGTTGCATGATAATTATGTCGACCATACATTGACGGTGGTAAATAGTAGTCTCCCAAAATGAGCTTATCTGAGAATCTTCGGATTACCCCTTTATATAGAGTAGAGTACTAATCCGTTATCTAATTTAGCGCGGCATTCTAGATAACGGTTGTTTGCACATTAATTATATCGATCATACATTGACTGTAGTGTTACCATAACTGATGGCTTTATGAGCACGAGTAAAGTGACATCTCAGTTTTCTCTAAAGTTGTTCACCTTTGTTAAAATTGAGATCAAGAAGATCGGTCTAATCCAAGATTAAGATATCCAATATTTCTTCTATCATTATCCATGGCTACTTTGATTATAATTGTGACTCTCCAACTCTTTGCAGACAAGTTATCGTTGGACAAGCCCTTGCTTTATTTATTGATTTGTCTATCTACTTTTAGTAGAGAATGTAATGTCCGGGCCCAGAACCTACTAGGCCCAATAAGAAATGGGCCCAGTTAAGGGTTGGGCCCAAATTCCACTGTGGGCAGTGCTGTATAAGGATTGAAATAAAAAAATATAAAAACGAAGGGATAAGACCGACAGGGAGGGGTGACCCTCACCCCTGCTGACAGCCGCTGCCGGCGCGCCGGAGACAAGGGGGGCGGCGGCCAGTCCCGAGGTATGGAGGAATGGAGAGGGAAGGGACCTCTCAGAGGGGGTCTCATCCTTAAACAGTCCTTTAAGCCTATGCCGGCAACCCCAAAATGACAGACCCCCTAAACACCGAACGAGAGAAAGAGAGAGAGCCCGGAAGCTCCAAGAGGAAGGAGGAACCCCTAAGTCGGCAGAGGTGTTGGAGAGGAGGCACCGCAGGTCATCCCCGGAAATGGTAAGCTCCTGTTACCAAAATAAAAATAGAGGAGGGACTCCATGGACCTCAGTTGCAGTCACTGCCGGCTCTCGGTAGGGGGCTGCAGTCGGCCGGAGTCCATTCCCCTTCTTCTTCTTCAGTGGGATAGGGGGTCTCAGTGAAGAAGAAGAAGGGAGGAAAGAAAAGAAAATGAAAGAAAGAAGAAAAAGGAGAGAGGGAAGAGGGGACTCAACCGTGTGTGGCCGCGGGCATCGGCCGCAGGCGCGGCTGTGGACGCCGCGAGCTCGGCCGTGGCACTGCCGACTGTGGCTCGGCCCTCCCAAAACCCCCTTCTTCCTTCACAGGGGAAGAATGGAGAGAGGAAGAGAGAGGGTTTGGGAGTGAGAGAGAGAGAGAATAGGGGGTGGTGCCGGAGGGAAGGACCAAAGAAAAGAAAGAAAGAAAGAAAGAGAGAGGAGGAAGAGGCCGTAGATCCGGCCGGAGGAGAAGAAGAAGACCGGAGGACCGGCCGAAATGGCTAGGGCTTCCGATCGGAACCAAGGAGAGAGAGAGAAAGGAGAGGAGGAGGGGACTTGCCGTGTACGGCCGTGAGCGTCGCCGGTGCGGGCTCGGCCGGGGAAGCCGAGAGCTCGGCCGCGGGCTCGGCCGGGGAAGCCAAGAGCTCGGCCGCGGGCTCGGCCGGGGATGCCGCGGGGCTTGGCCGCGGACGCCGCCGGTCGTGGGCCGTCTCCCTCCGCTCGCCATCCTCCCCTCCGCTCGCCGTCCTGCCATCGTCGGAGAAGAGAGGAAGGGGGAGATCGGGAGAGAAGGAAGGAAAGAGAGGAGGAGGGGAGGAAGCTTCGGGAAGGAGAAGAAAAGAAAAAGGAGAAGAGAAGAAAAGGAAAGAAAAAGGAAAAGAAAAAGAAAAAGAAAAAGAAAGAAAAAGAGAAAAAAAAAAAAAGAAAAGAAAAAGAGGGAGAAAGAAAAAGAAAAAAAAAGAAAGAAAAAAAAAAGAGAGAAGAGCCCCTTAACGGGTCCGGCCTAACGGGACGGATCGGGGTTCGGGTCCGAAACCCGTTAAGCCTAAAAAATTGAAATGGGTTAAGTAAACCCAATTAAACCGGACCCAATCTAGTTGGGTGAACCCGGATGAGGGATTGAGTGGGATCTGAACCCAATTGAACCTGAACCGAGCCCAATTGAATGAAATGGGTTAAATTAAACCCAATTAAGCTGGGAATTAAGCTTAGTGGCCAATCGGAAGGCCAATTAAGACTTAGGAGCCCAGCCAAGACCCCAATACAGAGGAATTAGGCTTGGGCTAAATTTCAGGTAGAAAAGGAAATAATATATTGTTATTATAACATGATTTTAGGTGACTTAGGACTCGTCACCAGGACGCAGGAGACCTAGGAGAAAGGCGAATCACAGTAAGTAATCTGTCTTAATCCTATCGTAGATCTTGTAATACGTTTTATAAGATGAACCAGTGTTTTTTATACAATTTGAATTGTATGCATGATTAGTGAAGAATGTAAGTAACCTGTTCTAATCCTATTATAGATCATGTCATGTTATTAATGTTTTCCTAAGCATTTATTTTAAGTACATATGTTTCATGCATGATATGTTACAATGCATAAGTAACTTGCATGATCCCAGAAGCTATGGCTATGTATGCAACCTGATGATATTGATATTTTAATCATGCATGTAAGTTTATAAAGTCTTAGCTAGCCCCAGAGGCACTATAATGGGCTCAAAGATGCTACTGAGAATGACTGAGCCGCCAGTGGCTGAATAGTAACTGAGCTGCCCCGCCAGTGGCTGATAGTAACTGAGCTGCCCCGCCAGTGGCTGAATAGTAACTGAGCTGGCCCCGCCAGTGGCTGAATAGTAACTGGTCGAGTCTGACTTCGCAGTAGCATCCGAGAGAATGGACCACGGCATGCCGGGGCATGGTTTCATATGCATATATTATGAAAATTGTTGTGATTTGCACTACTGCTTTGTTTAAATCGATACTTATTATGCCATGATGATTATTAGATAAACATGCATGTCAGCTTCTCAAAACCCTGATTTACATGTTTAGTCTACTGGTTGATCCGGTAGGATTATGCAGGATTACTTACTGAGCCGTGTAGCTCATATCCGTTTATTTACTTTTTTCTTTCAGATCCTCACCACTGATAGCTGCCAGAGACACGTTAATTTGGTATTAGCGCTTCTTTCTTTTGGGGTAAAGCAAGTATATACTTTTGTGTATATAAACTACGTAGAAGCTCTGTATTTGGGTACTGACCAGCATGTTGTACTAGATGAATACACATGAAAAGATTTAGTTGGTTTGACTACCCTATTTCCCAGGTATGAGGCTGCGTGCTATTGTGGGCGGTAGTCGGCAATAGCACGGCCGTGTCACGGATCCGGATCCGGGGCGTGACATTTAGTGGTATCAGAGCTATAGGTTAATCATGAGTAAAAAAAAAAAATTTCAAATTTTAATAAGGGCATGGGTAGTTAAGTCTCATTTAGTGAGATTTCGTATATTGGAAAGAAAGAAAAGATTTTATTGGTCGCATCATCGGTCTGTCACAAAAATTGCTTGACACAAATATTTTGATAGGTGACAATGAGCAACAAAAAGAAAGATGTTAGGGCTAATACAAAACCATTCTAGGGGCATGATTGTGACAGGTATGGTATCAGAATTTAAGATTTAAGACTACTAAGGATTTTGGTGTTTTGAATCAGAATGCTAGCAAGCCATGCCAAAATAAGAATAAATTATTTTGGAGATTTCTCGATGGAGTAATTTGTTTTTTTGGATTATGATTAAAGTATATTTTGACTGATATAAAGTGGAGTACTAGCTATGGAATATTAAGGTACATGGTGATTATTGGTGTATCAGTATATAGGTGATTTTGGAAGTTTAACTTGATACTGGGTACTGTGGATAATACTTCTAGTTTGAAGTTAATTATTTTGATGGCAAGATAGGGTTCATTCATAAGTTGTTTAAGGCTTGGACAAGGAAAGATTTTTATTCTTCGAGGATGAAATTTGTATGACAATTATGCATGAAACTATTATATAGAAAGAAAGTATATTTGAGAAATGAGATTTAAGAATTTCTCCTTTGTTTACTTGGAATGTGAAATATTAGATCTTTGCAAATTATAATGCAAGATTAATATTTCGATTGGAAGTCATTTAGTAAATTCTGAGAATAATTTTCAATGTTGAAGAATATTTTAGGCTCAAATGTTCTACTATGGATAAAGTGCAGTAGTTTGTGATCCTGTGATAAATCAATTAAACGAATATTAGTTGATGTTTTGACAAAAAAAAAAAAAGAAGAAAATGATGATGACATGGGGTCATTAGGAAATGCGAGTGGAATCAGCAATAGAGTTGATATGGGAACAGGCCCAATAGCACATGATGATTCAGGGGTTTGTACTTAGTGACCCTGCTTCTAAGATTTGAAATAAACTATTTCATCTCTAATAGAGGGGCAATTATCAAATGCTTTCGTTTATCACTAAGAAGCAAGTTTAAATTGTTTCATGAGGAAGGTGAAAGTTATGGATGATAATTCCACATATCATCGTCTGGTGGAAAGAGTACAAAAGAAGAAGATTTTTAAATAGAGATCTTACACCAAAAGTATACATCCTTTTCTTTTAACGGAGATGTGAGATCCAGAATCACCTTCTAGCAATGCTAAAGTAGGGCAGATTATTGTTCATGCAATTTAAAGATACCTAATATAAGATTAGGATATTGAGAAACAATTTCTAGAAGTTTACATAATTCTGAGCTTAAAATGTTCTAAGATGATTTGAGAGTTCATCTCTTATTAGAAAAGAAGGCTCATTTTTATGGCTGAAGTTGCTGGAAATGTAAAATTCGTTTAAAACGTTTGTCACTTGTTTAAGGGGATCTCATGTTGGGATACCCTTTCTTTACTCGTTCATGGAAAAGTAAAAAGCAGTTCTAGCTAAGTAAAATTCGATCTAGATGGAGGAAAGATTTGAAGTGCAAATACACATGAAGGATTAAATAGTTCTGTTGGTAGGCAAATAGTATGTTGATCAAAAGTTATTTGTGAATTCAAAGGAATTTGATCAGAATGCGCAGCGAAAACATAGTGATCTGAATTATTTATCTAAGTTGGCTAGAAGTATTATTCTTTTGATTCGAAAAGTTTTGATCTGTTTTCTTGTATAGTAAGATTTTTTTTTGGATAAATAAAAGGAGAATGTTCTGATTTCTGGATAGCACTGTGCTATCCTAGATTCTCCAGTTTTATGTCATGCTAAGAAACTTCTTAGCATCTTTTGACATGAATTAATAGATCATCGATTTTGATCTCAGATCTGGAATATGCTGATATAAACCTCCGTCCTCCTAAACTTGAAGCTTGAGTTTCTTTAATTAATATCAACCCTCCATCTGATTGAAAGAAATTGAGGTTGTCAGTAGACTACGAGGAATTTCTATCCAGAGTGGATTAGAGTCGTTTATGATCTAATCTTGTGATAGATCGGTTAATCAAGAGAAGTTGATATTTTGACAAAGAAACTTGATCTTCTTATTCAGAATTAAGATGTTGATTCTCTGAATAATCTGGAGACAGCTATATAATTTCACCAGTGAGTTTTTTCTACTGTGGCAATTCCTGGAAGATTTTGAGCATCTTAAATTTAGTATTAACGGATTGATGGTGCCTTGGTTGGGCTTAGACCTGAAATATTCCCTACTCCTAGCTATGACATCTTTGATCTACCTATCTAAAAGGGGTTTGAAGTTTTGCTAGGATAAAAGTTGATCATAAAATTGTAGGCAGGGTTAAGAGAAGAAAGAGGATTATAGATTATGAAAAGTATTTGATGCTAATGCTCTCACCTATTTCTATTAACCCGATTACGACCGTTGTGTGGACTTAATCCAAAGCAATTAATTTCTCAGGCCAAGGATTATAGCATCTAAGGTGGGAAGATTAGTCTTCTTTTGGAAGAGATCAAAAGAACTCCTATATCATAAATAGAAGGGATCAAGTTTTGAGGTGCCATGAATTTGCCAAAATCTTATCAGCAAGCATTTTAAGGGAGACTAACCGAGAACTAGAGGATGACTCAATGGTTGACTACTTTTGAAAACCAGAACCTAGGGTATGTTTAATTTCGAGGACGAAATTTATTTTAAGGGGGGTAGGATGTAATGTCCGGGCCCAGAACCTACTAGGCCCAATAAGAAATGGGCCCAGTTAAGGGTTGGGCCCAAATTCCACTGTGGGCAGTGCTGTATAAGGATTGAAATAAAAAAATATAAAAACGAAGGGATAAGACCGACAGGGAGGGGTGACCCTCACCCCTGCTGACAGCCGCTGCCGGCGCGCCGGAGACAAGGGGGGCGGCGGCCAGTCCCGAGGTATGGAGGAATGGAGAGGGAAGGGACCTCTCAGAGGGGGTCTCATCCTTAAACAGTCCTTTAAGCCTATGCCGGCAACCCCAAAATGACAGACCCCCTAAACACCGAACGAGAGAAAGAGAGAGAGCCCGGAAGCTCCAAGAGG
This sequence comes from Phoenix dactylifera, assembly GCF_051530095.1. Classification (NCBI taxonomy): domain Eukaryota; kingdom Viridiplantae; phylum Streptophyta; class Magnoliopsida; order Arecales; family Arecaceae; genus Phoenix; species Phoenix dactylifera. The sequence goes on from NC_143205.1 coordinate 20,888,695, forward strand.
AAGGAGGAACCCCTAAGTCGGCAGAGGTGTTGGAGAGGAGGCACCGCAGGTCATCCCCGGAAATGGTAAGCTCCTGTTACCAAAATAAAAATAGAGGAGGGACTCCATGGACCTCAGTTGCAGTCACTGCCGGCTCTCGGTAGGGGGCTGCAGTCGGCCGGAGTCCATTCCCCTTCTTCTTCTTCAGTGGGATAGGGGGTCTCAGTGAAGAAGAAGAAGGGAGGAAAGAAAAGAAAATGAAAGAAAGAAGAAAAAGGAGAGAGGGAAGAGGGGACTCAACCGTGTGTGGCCGCGGGCATCGGCCGCAGGCGCGGTCGTGGGCTCAGCCGCAGGCGCGGCTGTGGACGCCGCGAGCTCGGCCGTGGCACTGCCGACTGTGGCTCGGCCCTCCCAAAACCCCCTTCTTCCTTCACAGGGGAAGAATGGAGAGAGGAAGAGAGAGGGTTTGGGAGTGAGAGAGAGAGAGAATAGGGGGTGGTGCCGGAGGGAAGGACCAAAGAAAAGAAAGAAAGAAAGAAAGAGAGAGGAGGAAGAGGCCGTAGATCCGGCCGGAGGAGAAGAAGAAGACCGGAGGACCGGCCGAAATGGCTAGGGCTTCCGATCGGAACCAAGGAGAGAGAGAGAAAGGAGAGGAGGAGGGGACTTGCCGTGTACGGCCGTGAGCGTCGCCGGTGCGGGCTCGGCCGGGGAAGCCGAGAGCTCGGCCGCGGGCTCGGCCGGGGAAGCCAAGAGCTCGGCCGCGGGCTCGGCCGGGGATGCCGCGGGGCTTGGCCGCGGACGCCGCCGGTCGTGGGCCGTCTCCCTCCGCTCGCCATCCTCCCCTCCGCTCGCCGTCCTGCCATCGTCGGAGAAGAGAGGAAGGGGGAGATCGGGAGAGAAGGAAGGAAAGAGAGGAGGAGGGGAGGAAGCTTCGGGAAGGAGAAGAAAAGAAAAAGGAGAAGAGAAGAAAAGGAAAGAAAAAGGAAAAGAAAAAGAAAAAGAAAAAGAAAGAAAAAGAGAAAAAAAAAAAGAAAAGAAAAAGAGGGAGAAAGAAAAAGAAAAAAAAAGAAAGAAAAAAAAAAAGAGAGAAGAGCCCCTTAACGGGTCCGGCCTAACGGGACGGATCGGGGTTCGGGTCCGAAACCCGTTAAGCCTAAAAAATTGAAATGGGTTAAGTAAACCCAATTAAACCGGACCCAATCTAGTTGGGTGAACCCGGATGAGGGATTGAGTGGGATCTGAACCCAATTGAACCTGAACCGAGCCCAATTGAATGAAATGGGTTAAATTAAACCCAATTAAGCTGGGAATTAAGCTTAGTGGCCAATCGGAAGGCCAATTAAGACTTAGGAGCCCAGCCAAGACCCCAATACAGAGGAATTAGGCTTGGGCTAAATTTCAAGTAGAAAAGGAAATAATATATTGTTATTATAACATGATTTTAGGTGACTTAGGACTCGTCACCAGGACGCAGGAGACCTAGGAGAAAGGCGAATCACAGTAAGTAATCTGTCTTAATCCTATCGTAGATCTTGTAATACGTTTTATAAGATGAACCAGTGTTTTTTATACAATTTGAATTGTATGCATGATTAGTGAAGAATGTAAGTAACCTGTTCTAATCCTATTATAGATCATGTCATGTTATTAATGTTTTCCTAAGCATTTATTTTAAGTACATATGTTTCATGCATGATATGTTACAATGCATAAGTAACTTGCATGATCCCAGAAGCTATGGCTATGTATGCAACCTGATGATATTGATATTTTAATCATGCATGTAAGTTTATAAAGTCTTAGCTAGCCCCAGAGGCACTATAATGGGCTCAAAGATGCTACTGAGAATGACTGAGCCGCCAGTGGCTGAATAGTAACTGAGCTGCCCCGCCAGTGGCTGAATAGTAACTGAGCTGCCCCGCCAGTGGCTGAATAGTAACTGAGCTGGCCCCGCCAGTGGCTGAATAGTAACTGGTCGAGTCTGACTTCGCAGTAGCATCCGAGAGAATGGACCACGGCATGCCGGGGCATGGTTTCATATGCATATATTATGAAAATTGTTGTGATTTGCACTACTGCTTTGTTTAAATCGCATACTTATTATGCCATGATGATTATTAGATAAACATGCATGTCAGCTTCTCAAAACCCTGATTTACATGTTTAGTCTACTGGTTGATCCGGTAGGATTATGCAGGATTACTTACTGAGCCGTGTAGCTCATATCCGTTTATTTACTTTTTTCTTTCAGATCCTCACCACTGATAGCTGCCAGAGACACGTTAATTTGGTATTAGCGCTTCTTTCTTTTGGGGTAAAGCAAGTATATACTTTTGTGTATATAAACTACGTAGAAGCTCTGTATTTGGGTACTGACCAGCATGTTGTACTAGATGAATACACATGAAAAGATTTGGTTGGTTTGACTACCCTATTTCCCAGGTATGAGGCTGCGTGCTATTGTGGGCGGTAGTCGGCAATAGCACGGCCGTGTCACGGATCCGGATCCGGGGCGTGACAGAGAAGCCCTTAAAATTTTGAGCCTGCCCACTATTATAAAGCCTAGTTTACTTATAACCAATTAGCCGCCCATTTAGGTGGCTAATAAAGAATTTTTTCTAGACACTTGTTCAGTTGTTCTTGCAAAGTAGGGCACCAAAGTGATGCTAACTTTACAACAAGCACAGGAAATTATAAGTAATTTAAATCCAGCAAAGATCTTTAGGTAACATGTTCCATGATAAATAAACACAATAGATAAAGTCGCAAATCATTTGGCTTGTGTCCCAAGCTTGTAAACCAGGGTCATCTGAAAAGTTTCTCAACGTTAACTTTTATTTCACTGCTTCCTCTAGAAATCAATTCATTGTGCACTTATGGTCAAGTATGTTTTGATGAGTCAATTTAGCTTTGGGTCTTAGATTAATCATGACATACAATGTGTCACATCTGACTCTATATGTCAATTGGTCGTGTAATTGGGGTTAAGTGAGCCGAGACAGGTCAATCTAGCATTACAACTTATCAAATAATTTTTAGGTTTAGGCCATGGGCTTGACTGTATGAGTGAATACAACTAATGAGACAGATTTGCTGATTTTGTTGTCCCAACTTATCAAAAGATCTTTTGCCATCCACTGGACCAGAGTTTGGTGATGCTCCAGATGAAACCATGCTCCGTTACACGATGACTTAGGATCGCTGCCACATCAACTATCTGCCACAAGGAAGAGGAAATAGCAGTGCTAGGTTAAATATATATGATTTTTCTCTCTAGTAAACTCAATGCAATAAACTTGCTTAGGTATATAACTATACTGACTGAAAGAAGGATTGGTATTAGGCTTGTCGAAGGCCTACATTCTGATCCCAAGCTGATCCAATTAGCCTGGATCAAGTAAAATGTTTGACCTGATTACTCAATCAAAACTTGACCCAATTACTTGGCTCAGCAATCAAATTAGGCTCGAGCTAAGATAAATTTTAGCCGGACCTAGTTTTATGTACAATTTAATAAAAATGGTATTGGTGCATATTTTAAAATAATGCTCTATCTGGTTTTCAGCAAATTTTTGTATTATACGATTGTTGTATTATATGATCCTGATCCACTTTAAAAATTAAGTCATCATCATTCAGAGGCTTTGGCAAGCAACTATTCCAGGAGTTGCCTGTAGATGTAAGCCTTCCTTCTTTGTGGATGTAAACATCATCAGATTACCGAATGACCAAGATCTAATTGTGACGGTGCCTTTGTAGCGTCAGCTTTACCTCAGTTCATTTCAGGTGCGTTAATCATTGGAACCAAGTGTTCTAGTTGTTTACCACATGTAATCCATAACTCATTTAGTTTGCCGAAAGATTTTTTTTTTTACTAAAATATTTTTTTCTTCTCGGTAAGTGATACTTGAAAAAATAGTTTTTTCACAATTGGTTGACCATAAAAAGTGACACATTCCAAACTAACCTATATTTTGTTGAACATCTATTTTACCAAAAAAATATATATAAAATATATGTTATGCTCTTAATAAAGAAAAACATCTTATCCTATTTTATCTAAAAGCTTAAAGGTATTTTTTTTTAAAAAAATATCCTAATTTTTAACTAGTAGGAATTGAATATTTCCATGTCTTACATAATTTTTTTCAATAAAATGTGGAAATTTTATTTTAATGAAAAACTTATATTTTTATCTCTCTCATTTGAAAACTCGAACCAAATATGAGGTATTTCTTTATTTTTCTACTGACCTTACTTTTTATCTCCTCCTCCCACAAACCAAACTGAGCCCAAGCCATTTGGTGCCCTCAAGCATTGACTTGTACATAAATCACTCTTACTTGGTTTTTAAACAGGCATATATGTGGCCTCTAAAGAGGACGGCTTCTATGCATTTCACGACAAAACTTTCTTGTTCATTTCTAGCAATAATGATCAATTGCGCCTTTCATATTAAAAAAAGACCTTGTGGTTTCTTAATCATAAGGTGCTTTAAACGGACAAGTTTTTAATGCCTAGTGAAAGGAAGAATCTTTTTATGGACCCAAATCTCCTAATTAATATATCTTTGGATATAAAGTAATACGATGAGTCATTCATCCATCTACTATTACTGCAAAGGGATTAGTTGACACCGGAAGATGCATATCTTTTCAAGGAGTTGGTATTTCCTTATTTGTCCACAGGCATATGTCATTTCTTCTGAAAACAGGTGGCAAGCACTGGACGTTTAATTAGAAACAAATTCTATAAAAGAAATAAAAGCAGCATGATGTTGATGGCTGTGTTTGCTACTGATTGACATTACTCCTGTATTCTCCTGCCAAGCAGTCTAATTTAATTAAACTTCTTGGATAAGGTTGTTTTCTTCATTATATTGAAATGATAAAGCTTTGCAGTTGTCCAGCGAAGAACACTATTTTTCTGACCCTGTTGGAATTCCAATCCTATTAAGGCCCATTTGATGATTAAGGAAGAAAGCAAAAGGAAAAAAGAAAAGAAAAGATGGATAAGATATACATTTGAACAAATAAATATTCAAGTATATTCAAGTTCAAGTTGGGCTGCTTATTATAAGCAGCAATGGAAGCACAAAAGTGTTGACCAAAATCATCCTCTCTCTCTCTCTCTCTCTCTCTCTTCTCTTTTGTATAAGCTCATGACTCACAAGTTTTTATGCGAAATGGAAGAAAGATATGATGTCTATAACGGAGATCATACTTTGCTCAGTAAATAATGCCCCCCCTCTATCAGCTGCAAGAAAAACCTAGTCAGCTACTAGAAATGACGCATGATTCCACAGTTTCAGTCATTCCTGAGCTCCAGGCGCATGGGTGTAACAAGGAGAATGTTTTTGATGCATATTCCTGGAATAGGAGGTGGAATTGATGCTATCAGGCAATAAATATGATGAACAAACAGCTACTGCACTCGAAACAAACTCTGTGGAAACAATTTAATTGTATCAATTTCACTCTCAGCTGGGTGTTTTTCTTTATTTCTCTAGTTTGAAAGGAAAAAAGGATTGTACCAATGAAGACATGGAAAGTGAAGAAGAAGGAAAGGTCTTATCGGCGTGTACTAGATTCACCTGTTTATATGGATAAGCTTGATAGAAAATAGAGAAATTGGCTATTGTTCTCTGAACCAAATTCCGCTGTTACGTGAAAATATCTCAACTTGCACCAAAAAGGTTCGTACTGATAATTTATTCGAGTTGGGGTACTACAAAGTGGACCAGTCTTTTTACATTATTCAAGTTGGAGCACGAGGAAGTGGACCGATCTTAACACAAGCACAAGAATTGTCCCTGTCCAAGGATGGAAACATCAGTTTTCATCATGTCCAACCTAGTCATATTTCATGCATTCAATCCCTGTTTCACTGGTCATCAGTCTCCTAATTGGCAATTTTTCACCATCAATATTATCTCATTAAGAAATTCCATCTCCTTGTGAGGCAATGCACCCTGAACTCATAAGCTCAGCTTTTCAGCTTTTAGTAAGTTGAACTTTGAATGACCATGGAGCATTCTCAAAATAAGAACCTTTTGCCCCTTCTATCATTTCAAGTAACTGCGAATGGCCATATGTTCCTCCTCTAAATGTAATTAATATAGATTGAAGTGGACCATGTGATTAGATCAGGAGGTGAAAGAAAAATGAGAAGCACATGGAGATTAGTTGGAATCTGGTATTTTTATATAGAGAACAGCAAATAAGGAACGAGGTTGACAAAAAAAAAAAAAAAACTCTAATACATGTTTATCGGTCTTGTTAAGTTATACCACCTTGTAGAGAAGCATGCAGTGCTCATTCCTTTGGTTCCCTCTTTTTTTTTTAAAAAAAAAAGAAAGAAAAAGAGGGTTAGTACTAACGGTAGATAAGTACAGCAGAAATGTTTAGAAAAGTGCCAGGAAAACCAATGGCTTCTACTCCATCTCTATACTTAGAATTTTAAAGCCTGAATGTGCCAGGTACCCCCCAATGATTGATGCAGAATTGTCAAGACATTGGATTCCAGAGGAAAAAACATTATATATTGATAAAGGTAACTTAAATTTAACATACACAGAGCAAAAGCAATCTCTTGAGGGAAGTGAGCTGCAGAAACCAATGCCGACGTTGTCAGACGTTTACAAATGTTTATGTTTCTGTTTGAGATCCAGGTGTATATTATATTAGTTTCTATGTAAGAAAAACAAATCAAACTAGTTTAAATCCCAAGCTGCTTCACCATCCGAGAATCTCACAGGTCAGAACTGAGTTTTCAGTTGTCGCTGAATCCCTGAAAACTCCAGCCAGTATCCAGTGATTTGCCGGCCAAAAATGGGTTGCGGGACATGCGAGAAGCCCAAAGTGAATTATAGGAAAGGGTTGTGGTCTCCTGAAGAAGATCAGACACTGAGGGATTACATCCTTAAGCATGGGCACAGCTGCTGGAGTGCAGTTCCTGTAAAAGCTGGTGAGTTCCTGCATCATAGCAGAATTCTTCAATTGGTTTAACTAATGATCCACATTTGTCTGTGCTGTTCCTGCCAGAATTATATTGTGCCTTGATCTAGTCTTCCTCAAGAGTGTACATCACAATCAACTTTTGTCTTTCATGGTTCAACCTTGAGAACTCATTGGGCTAAGAGGCCTGCAGGAATATGAACAGAAGAGATCAGTTGTTTGTTTGCATGCAATATAAACTTAATTAGTCATCATGCATCAACCATAGCCATTTAATTTATACAGGTGATAAGTCACTGATAACAATTTAAGGATCATGAAAATTTCTTACTCATCTGGATTAGCTCACTTAGTGTCTCTAAATTTAGCCTACAATACTTAGTCTGCCAGGCACTCTAGCCTGCCAACAAACCTTCTACTGTTGTTCAGATTCTTCTTTAAAGAATTAGGAGTTATAATTAAATGACAGAGCAAAGACATAACCCACATTTATTTTGACATATAAATCATAGTTGTTCTGTATAAAATAGTTTTTGTCTTTTTACTATTTTTTCTTTTAATTCATTTATCTTTATCACCGCCAATCCTTGTCGACAGGTTTACAACGAAATGGAAAGAGTTGCAGATTGAGGTGGATCAATTACTTGAAGCCTGGATTAAAGCGGGGAATTTTTTCTCAAGAGGAGGAAGAAATAATCATGAACCTTCAGGCCAAGTGGGGCAACAAGTAAGCATTGCATGATATCTTAGATGATACTTGGGTGATTCCTGCAACCCAAGTAATGCAAAATTCAGTGCTTAATAAATCAGAATTAGTGTCATGCTGGATGTTCATTTATATGCTATTATAATGAATGAATATGAAACACCTTAGCTTCTTCACAGAGGCCCAGTTGATATCATAACTTCTAAAGTCGGGCCATCTAACACCAATCCTTTACCTGTTATCTGATGATTGAAACAATTCGCTGATGTTTGGTCATTTGGTGATTCATAGATGATAAATACATCAGAAAAAAATGGAAAATAATTGGATAACAAAATTGCTGCCCAACATATGAAACAAATAGATCTAAAATTGTCAACTCTTGGCATTGCATGTCTGAAGAGGTAGGGTTTTATATGAATAATTAATGCACAAGTTTTCAATGAATATTCGTTCGCAAAGTTAACAAAGTCTTTCTATCAAATGAAAAAATTGTACTGATGAAGTTGAGAAATGAATTCAGATTCAAGGTATGCCATCTCAATACCGGGCTCCGTACAAGTGCCACCCTGTTACTATATCGGTACCTCCAGCACGGAGATCGGTTTGGCATACCGAGTATCAGTACACCCCCCATACTGCATACCGGTAAAGAACCGGTACGGTATGGTATAGTACGCTCCATACCACTCGGTTTGGTACGGTATGGCACATCTTTCTTAGATCTGCATATCTACCTATATTTAGTATGTAATCAAGGTAAAGCATCACATATAGAGTTCTAATTGCTTGACATTCGATAGCGAATGTTAGACTCAGGCAAGTCTGTAATAGATTACCATATGCAGGTCTCATATGTGGCAATGTGTTGACAAGCTGAAGACTGTCTATTTCCTGGCACAAACCAGAATAACATTCGTTTCTGCATCATTTTATTCTCTTAATGAAATGGTGCATAGGTGATCCTTGTTTTCTGAAAAGAAAAGAAGAATCAGATTTATTTTTCCACACACAAGCCGTGCCCATGCTAAGACCTTAAAACCCACTGGTGTGATAATAATTATTACAAATGGATTTACGCATTGTTTATATGAACTTTTAGTTCGATTGCTATATGGTTTTGTTTAAGAAAAGGAAAAGAAAAGGAGAAAAAATAAAATAATATGCATGGTGATTTTTGTCCTGTTTGCAAAATGGCCTGAGGTATTTATCAATTTTGTTCTTCAGGTGGTCACGGATAGCGATGCATCTCCCTGGAAGAACAGATAATGAAGTGAAGAATTATTGGAATTCCTACTTAAAGAAGAAAGTGATTAAAGCTCAAGGATCAGATCCTCATGGCTCTGCAACACAATCACTGGATTCGACCAATCAAAGCCTAGTAACTCATGAAAAGACCATTAACAAGTTTTTAAGTTCTGAATTCCTGGAGCCTCCTGAATCATCTACAAGAGATTCAGGCCCATCCATGGTGCATAGAATGGAATTTGGCTCCTTCAAAGGGGCAATCCAGCAGCACTTCCCTAAGGTTTTTGCAGATTGGCTCTCTGTCGACCATGTCATTGATCAGAGACCAGGGAGCTTTGTTGGTGCAAGCACTCCATGGAACTCCAATAACTCAAATATTGATGAGGTCCTTAGGCCAGGGTCTTCCCAAGTTGTTCCACAGTCTAAGAGTGATCTTCACAGCGGATATGGAGATACTGGTACTTATGGTGAGCTTCAAGCACAATCTGAACCTGTTAGTCAGACTATAGGAGATGAGTTCTTTGATCTTTTATCCCTGGGGGAGATTTCAGACAGTCTTGACATGAACCATGATGTACTATTTTGATTCCTTAGTGCAAAGGATATGTACCTATTACTTTCAGAATCCTTATTGTTGGATTTTTGTGTGAATAAGTATGCTATTCTTCTGCTTCACAAGGTGTTCTTGGAGTGACAATTGGAAGAAGTTCATCACTGAAAGACAGAAATGAGAGCATCATGGACCTAATGGTGGAGTTTTTTCCATGGTTGGCCAGAACATTGTCATGTCTCCATCGCAGCCAACAAGTCATATCCCCTATTCCATGTATCTGTTGTTTACACATTTTTATTTTTTCAGTAATTAAGCCTTAGAAGGCTAGATTTGAAGAACCTTTGACCTGCTTATAATTCTTGTTCTTCTTCTTTTTCTTCTTCCTCTTTGAAATGGATTCCTGGACCTACTTACTATACCTAATCATCTACTTCATTATAATAAGAACACCGTAAACTCCCTGTACTGATCAAAATATAATCTAGTTGGTGAGAACAAATTTAACCTTCCCCCGAAAGGTGTGTATCATCACCAGAGGATGAGACAGTGGTTATGTTTTATCCCATGTCATACTGGGAATAACATTGTCTTTTTGGCAGATGCCGAAGGATAGGTTGGGTGATCTCCATTATATGGGTACCAAAAACAGCCTTAGATTTATATATTGTGATGTCCTTTTATTAAATCCATGAGACGTACTTTAGACAAATACAGTCGCCTGGTTCGCTTTAAAGAAAAAAGAAATTGTATATAAGTGAATATCCTCAGGGCCTCAAGTGCAAGGACTGTTATGCTGGAATAGTCTTGGTTCTGATTTGTGCAAATGACCCCTTTTTCACTACCATCCATCCTGCTTTCTCTGAAAACAACAACTACTACTACAAAAAAAAGAAAAGAATTAAACTTTTGAAAATGCAACATAATCAGCACATGATATCCAACAACTCAAGCTGTAGGGAGAAAACAAAGATTGATAATAATAAAAAATGATTAGAACACTCTAATTAGGCATTAAAACAAAAGATAGTTTGGACTAAGATACTTACATAAACACTGCCACTTGATTTCAGGATTCTAAGATTACAATGCAACTAACTCGGATACCTGGGAAAATTTAAATACCTGCAATATATAAACATTCACAAATTGTATTTGTATTGAGCGGAAGGGAAGAAAAATGAAGAAACATACAAATGCATGAGCCATAATTGAAGGGTGAGACACACACAAAAAAAAAAAAAATCCGAGCATGTACCAGCTGAGGCTAATTGCAATTTAAAGTGAGATAAAAACAATATAACGAACAGAAAAATAGATGGAGCTATAAAACATAGAAATACAGGAAAGAAGAATGTCTCAGCGTTATCAACATTCATGAGGCCAGGAAATGAATAAACAAAAGCGAATAGAGAGAGAAAAAAACCTAAACAATATTTTGAAAATCTGGGGAGAAAGGTATAATTGGAAACTAATTAAGAGAAGGATGGGAGTCCAAAACTCTGATTTTTTTGGAAGAAAACAAAAAAGATTCGAATTCAAAGATGGGGAGAGAATGGAGCTGGGGTTATTTGTAGAAAGCTTACAAGGCTCCATGGGAGGTTTTGATCGTCGGAGGGGGAGCACGTGAGGTCGATGGAGTGGTGGAAACCTAGCCATGGCGAGGAGGAGAAGACCAGGACTAAAGAATTTTTTTTTATTATTATTGAATGAAAAAGGCAAGGTTACAAAGAATTTACAGAACAGAGCTGGAGAGTAAGAGAGCAAAGAGACTTACAGCACTTCAGGCTACAACAGTAGGGGAACAGAAACAAAAAAAATTATTGGCAAAAACAGAGGAAGGATCTAATAAGAACAGCAGGCAAAGTACTCCAGATCAGAGTCAAATAGTTGAGCCAAAAGGCTCTGCCTTGGCCTCATCATGTTTAGAGCCAGAATTTGTTGAAGGACAAATGTCCATTCTATAAAATGATGCACGAATTTCTTGAAGCACTATACTGCTGGATGATTCATTGAAGTTAAAAGTTCCCTTGTTACGTTCAATCAATAAGCACCAGCATGCGACTAACAGAGAAGAAGACCAGGACTAAAGATAGAAATTGTTCAGAAGCCCCTTCGACAAACCATTACTTACCTACAAGTGACCAACTTTCAAGTTCTCGTAAAGACCACAAACGGAGAACTCTGGAAATTTTTATAATTTCTAGGTACATTCTTATAATTAGTTGAGGATTTTTTATTATTATTATGACATAGTTGCTTGCAAGAATCAAGATAGTCCGACTGACATCCCACTCAATAGATCTGCGGACACTTCAGGAAGTATCAGGTAGATTGAAGGTTATGTCAGAGATTACAAGGTCTGAAAATCGCATGATAGTCGTTGCAACTTTAAAGGGCACTGATTGTTCCAAACTTCCTTTTCCTTTAAATTTCTATCAAGATTCAATATACATATACTGACCTTTTCACAGATTTTTTCGTACTTTCCAAGCCTATGGTGCTCCGGCTGTAATAGTCTGTGACTTTGAGATGACAGTTTAGAAGTCAACCAAATTAAGCATGCGCGCGAGAGAGAGTTGATGTTAAGATGTTTCATTCATTGTTCTCTATTTAAGCAATAACAAGTGCAACAAAATTTTCTCCATAATTTTGTATCAAATCTTCAATCAAGAACTACTATCTTCTGCCAAATTAACAGGTCTTATCGTTACATGATGTCAAATATGATAAAAATTTATCTAAAACTATTTGACACACATACTTATATACTATATAGCGTGTACTATATTAGTTGTGCACACCGTCAATCACAGCTACCTATTTCTGTAGTGATGTGCGAAAATAAATATTTGGTGAATGAGATTAACAAAAAATAAACGGATGATATGTACGGTTATATAGTACCATATAATTTCTCTTTTCTACAGCTGAGTTAAGTATCATGCCGTTAGCCAGCCCAAAGTTGGCACAACGGCCGGGCGATGGGCACCGAGTCGGAAGGCTTGAGCCCCCTCGATTTGTTCCCCAAGCTCTCCGTTTCTTTTTCCAGAGTTTTGCTCTTTCCCGCCCAGCCATGAAGGCCTCCGTCCTCCAAACCACACGACCGGCGAACCGCGCCCGATCAAAGGAAACCTCTCTCTCGAAGCGATCCGATCCCAATTCTGGCGAAGGAAAATCCCAAACAGTTCTCAGCAAGCCCTATTTTCTGTTCTATTCCTTCATCTCCCCTGTTCTCTTCCCTCAAGATCGTTCCCAAGCGCCTGAGCTGGGAGTTCTCCACCGCACCGGAGGGTATCCACCACGATCCATCGGACCCGGAAGATTCTTCGCCGGAGGCGACCAGCATCGTGGAAGATCCGGCGGAAGTGAGCTCTCCAAACCCTATATATTTTTTTTGAGGGAAACCAAACCCTAAATCTTTCAAGAATCGCATGTTCTCCTTTTCTTGACTCGCGATCTCTCTGTTTTCGAGACTCAGAAGCCTCCAATCTTGGCTTTTTCGGTTTCTTCCAAGATTGACGAGATCGTAGTGGTGGAATCCGGCGAACCCACCGGCGGATGCACCGAAATGGTGCGGAGAAGGAGGAGAAGGAGATGGACAAAGAGAAGGTGAGGGCTGTGTTGGTGATAGATCGCGTGCGAGAAGCTCTGCTCGAGATCGGTGCATCGGACTCGAGCGACGGATCCAAAAAGGCGGTGGAAGCTCTGGTCAAGATCGTGATCGGAGATGAGGGCACGGATTCGAGGGCGAGAGATGGGTTGTCGAATCTTGACCTCTGGGCAGATGTGCGCACCGTGATCCTTGTTTGCCTGGTTTAGCTGCTGGTGGTGATGTACGCCTTCGTGGCTACGGCTCTCTCGTTTGGCCGCGGACGGGAAGAAGCTTTTGTCGACTCGCCCCCTACCTGAATTCTTCTTCTGAGTTCGTTTCTAAACCCTAATTTTTTGATGTTTTCTTGGGATCGATTTGATTTCGTGGTGGAATTTTAGTACTTCACTGTTTATTTTTTCTGGTTTTAGTAGTTGTTTCCAAGAAAAAAAGGGTTGGCGGTCTCGGCGTTGCGATCGGCGATGGACGGGCTCTCTCTTTTCATGGCGTCCCTCTACCTGAGTTTTTGTTGCGAGATGATGGAAATGGATCAAAGCACAAATAACTCCTGTACCAGGATGATATTAATGCCCCGGCCCAACAGCACTATTTGGTGGGTTTTTGGCAATGGTGTAGAGCGCCATTTAAAAATGGAGCTATGATCCATACAATTATAAAGCAACTTCAATTAAGAAGAGCGATGTTATGATAAAACCGTTGTGAAGAATTGTGAAGAAAAGATAGAGGGCTCTCTTATATTGGAGATAAACTTCAGGTAGATTTTGGATAAGGAATTTTGAACTTTATCGTGAGCGGGGCATGATATTTTTTCTCCGAGAATGGTTGTTGAGGGAAACCTCACAACAATTATTATATCAAAATGATGAAAGAATCGTGAGAATTGCAGAAGGGAGGTGTCTACAGGGAGAAGCTCTGGAGACGCCAAAACATCATTGTTGCTGGAAATTGGACCCGGGGGCCGCCGCGAAGCCGGAGAAGGAGGAGCTTCGGCGCCTGAGAGGGCAGACGGCGGGGCGCCGGCCGGCCGCGTCCTCCGCTGGGGAGTGGAAGAGAGCAAAGAGGGGTGGTGCGTCCAGTCCTGTCCTGTCCTGCAAAAAAGCCGGTGGCCGGGCTCCCCGGCGCCGGCCCTCCGATGCTTAAGTCAGAGGGGGAGTATGTCGAGAGAGCAAGCAGGAGAGCATTTGGATAAGATAAAGAAGATGAAGAGGATGATGTCCTCAATCGTGTCTGTGCTGTTTTCTTGTGTTTCAATTCTCCTCCCCCTTCTTCTCCCAGGTTTCCTTTTATAGAGGGATATTGTGTTACCCGGGAAGTGACAGGGGAATTTGTCCTCTTTTGTGATAATTGGGCACGATTTGGCCCATTAATGGCGTAGTAGAAAATAAGGCCGACTCAGACCGGAACCAGGGAGTTGTCACGGTCGATCGGACCTGTTGGAGTGGTTGAACCGCCGGCCGTGATGGGCCTGGAGTCCGTGGATGGTAAGTGCATTTATTACCGAATGAACCGACGGTCAGGGAGAGCCATACGCTTTGATGGTTCAGTGATCCGGAGATCGTCTTGAGCCGTGTTCATTAAATGACTGAGTGCATTGGAGACTTGAGGGAGTCTCATGCATTAATGGCAGGTCGTGCCGAATACTTGCGGAGGTCTTATGCCTTGATGGCTTGGAGATAGTGGCAGGTTGTAGTAGAGTCGCGTGTATAGCCGCCAGGCCTTTCGAGAAAGTTAGGCAGGGAGGAGTATTAGTGAAGGCATCGGCTCGGCAAGGGTGCCGAGCCGAGCCGGTCGCCCATAGGGGCGCCCTGTGGCGGGGTTGCTTCGAGTACTCCCGGTCGGCGCCCTTTGGGCGAACACCTTCTAGCCGAGCGCCTCTACTTGGCGCTGTCTCTAGTCAGCGCTTTCTAGTTGAGCGCTTCTCTGGTCGGCGTCCGCTGGTCGGCTCTTCCTATCCGAGCATCTCTACTTGGTTATTTTGATTGGGCGCCTCTTGGCGCTCTCTCCGGTCGGCGCCCTTTAGTCGAGCGCCTTCCTGGTCGGCATTCTTTGGCCGAGCATCCTCCCGGTCGGCGCTCTTTGGCCGAGCGCCTCCGTGGCGGTATGACTTGGGGTTTTTTCCCCAACACTACCCTCCGACTTCCGAGTTCCAGTTGGCTACCAGCTGGAGCGCGGGAAGTAGCTTTAGTTGGGGCATTACGAATTCCGAAAATTTTAATTTGTTGCGCGTTTTGAATTATCGAGCGCTTTGAGGTGCCTTTAATAGGCGGCGTCTCTCTTTTTCCGAAGAGTCTCATTATTGGGACACTTTTTGCGAAGCATCCTCTCGTCGTGGGCTCATGATGGGGCCGCACGATCCGATGGGGCGCTTCGGCGTCCGAAGCGCTAGCCCTAATTAAATGCATCGTTCTGTCTTTTGGACCGACACGCGTCGCCATCTAAACAGGATACAGCGTTTTTCTCGCTGATCTGGGCCGTTGGGGAGGTCTATTTAAACTCTCCCCTGACCCCTCGTCCTCTTTCTATTGCCTTCTGCTTCCAGCTTTCCTTCCAGTCTTCCTCAGACCGAAGTTCCTTCTCTCCGGCATTTCCCTCAGGTCCCTCTTCTTTTTGATTTCTTTTTCTCGCTTGCAATGGGTTCTCTCCCTAGCGAAGTTGAGTCCACCATGGGCGTCCTGGAGGTCGAGATGACCGAAGAGTGGTTCTTCCCTCTTCACGGGTTCCGTTTGGAGCCCGCCAGGCGGAGGGACCGGATAACCGATCCTCCGGTAGGCCGGATCGGAGTGCATCTGGAATCGCTCTGGGCCGGCCTCCGATTTCCTCTTCACGGCTTCGTGAATGAGTTGCTAACGGTGTGCCAGTTGGTTCCGGCGCAACTTACTCCGAACGCCTGGAGGACGGTGGTCGGTTTTCTATCCCTGTGTTTACTGCAGGGGATTCCGACTTCTGTCAACGTCTTCCGGCGACTTTTTATTTTTAAGTCGAATCCGGGAGACGGAGAGTGGCTGTATATCGCCCTTCGGGTGGGTCGGCCACTTTTTCATGGTGCCCCCTCATCCATTCATGGCTGGAAGGGGAAATTCTTCTTCCTTGGTTCTGCACTGTCCTGGGGGTTTGACCCCAGGTAGGGACCGGCTCAGCTCAAGTCCATCAACAAACCCCCCAGACTTTCTCCACGTGAGCAGGGGATCCTCGACGCCATCCGCAGCCTCGGGGACGGCATCTTACTGAACGGCCTCATATGTGAGGACGCTTTGGTGAACGTGGGCTTGAGCTCGGCACGTCCCCACGGTAAGGGTAGTTACAGTGTCTCTTTTTATTTCCTTACTGTTCTAATGTTCTAATCCTGTTCGCCTTTGCAGATATCGCAAAGATGGTGACGAAAAGCGAAGTCCTCTACGCCCGCTTCCAAAAGAGGGCAGCCGAGCTCTCGGGCGAGCCCACCGAGCCGAGGAAGAAGCAGAAGGTCTCGGCGACCCCAGCGCCCCCGGCGCCCCCGGCGGCAGCGGTGGCCGAGGCGGGTCCTTCTCGCCCCGCTCACTCCGAGGCGGGCCCTTCTCAGCCCGCGCGCCCCGAAGCTGGTCGGAGGGAGGGCGCGGATTCCGGGGGCTCGGTCTCCAGAGGAGCCTCGATGGCGCCCCCATGCCCGGCGCCCTTGACGCAGATTCCTGGTCGGCAGGACGCTTCAGTTGCCGACCAGGGGAGGATTCTGCGGGTCCCGTGCTTGTACGCCCCGCCATAGTTGTGCGGCGGTCAGATCGGCCGCTCGTCCGACCCCAGCCCCCTAGCTCCGAGCCGGGGAGCAGTCAGGGAGCCTCGGGGTCGGTTCCGCCTAGGCCAGCCGATGCTGGCCTTCCGGGCCCATCGGGCTCGGGGGAACGGGTGCCCCTTGCACCCACCTGGTCGGTGTTCGAGGGTGATTCAGCCCTCGAAAACCCTCGAGTAGCGCTTGAGATATTCCGGGTCGCGCTGCTCCCAGCCGACCGGGCCATGATGCAGTCCATGAGCTATAATGCTTTCATGGACTTTACCCGCTGCAACGCCGTCCGGGTAAGTAAAATTCTCCACCTGTGTAATCTGTATAGATTTTCTACTAGTGGCGCCTTATGTTTTTCTTTTCGTCTCTTTTACAGCATTTGCACGAGACGGAGATGCTGATGCACCTAGTACAAGAATACCGGGAGAAGGCCCGGAGGTGCCAGCGCGGGTATGACGAGGCCCGGACGAGGTACACGGCCGCCGAGGTGAAGTACCAGGCCTCCGAAGCGAAGTACCAGGCCTCTGAGGCCGAACGACAGGTGCTCCAAGAAAAGGTCGGAGCATCCGAGGGAAGAATTCGAGCTCTTACCGCCGAGCTCGATGAGGAAAAGGGCGCGCATGCGTTGGCGAGGTCCGAGCTGCGCGCTGCTGAGGCTCGATTGGCCGAAGTCGAGCAGGCGCTGGCCTCCCGCGAGCAGGAGGTGGGGAATGCCCGCCTCCGACATTCGGAGCTCGAGCGGGAAATAAAAACCCTCGAGAAGAAGGCCACCTACCACGAGGCTCGAGAGCTCGAGGCTCGGGAGCAAGCTCAGAGCGCGGTGGCGCTCTTTCGCGAGTCGGAGGAGTTCCGCGACCTCCTGAAAGAGGAGGGCGTGAATGGGCTGATCCAGGGCTTCCGGGATTTCCGCAATTAATTGCGGCGGCTCCTCCCGGATTTTGACGTGAACTTGCTCCAACCGGGAGCAGGGGTCGAAAGGCCGGATGCGGAGGCGGATGCTCCGGAGGCCGAGGCGACCGAAGCCGCCCCCGAGGCTACTCCCATTGCTGCCGAGGCCGAGGAGGTCCCGACTGCTGAGCCCGCCGCTCTCGACACTGCCGAAGCCGAAGTGGTCGGGCTCGAGCCTTAGAGTGTAATTTTGTTTCGTTTTGTAAAGTCGGGATGGCCTCCCGTACTTGTAAGGGCTGAACCCGAATTTTGTACTTAGCCTACGGGCCTTTTTGGAATGAATATACATTTTTTTTTCTCTGGAAACTCGTCTATCGTAGTCCAAGTTTCTCTGCTCGGATCCGTTTTAGGTTCCGAGGATATGGGCTCTAGGGCCTGAGCTTTACCCGCCACAGGGTTTGAGTTTAAGTTTGGCTTGCCGAGCTCCATTGCTCGGTCCTTCAACCAGTGGTATAGCAACGCTTGTGCTTATACCAAGGATTTGGGCTCGGAGAGTCTTCCCGAGCTTAGTCCAGAATTCGACCGAGCCCTAAGGCGGTCTCTAGGACTTAAAATTTTTGCGAAGTTAGTGAACTTCGATCCTCGTGTTGCCGGGGCGGACCAGATTCGTTTCCAACGAATGGGTCGAATGCTCGTCAGCTCGTGACGGAAATTCACCGAACTTAGTATAATAATGTGCTGGTGTCATGAGCACTCCTTCGCCGAGGCGATTGAAGACGCTCCTCTGCTCGGTGTCCGTTTTTTGAGGACATCGGCAGAGAAAAATCCAAGAACAGAATAGATAATGTAGAAACATTAAATAAATGGGTACCTTGTACCGTGTGCGTCCTTGCGCCGAGGCGACTGAAGACGCTTCTCTGCTCGGACTCCGTTCTTTGGGGACGTCGGCAGAGAAATCCAAAAGCAGAATAGATAATGTAAAAACATTAAATAAATGGGTACCTTGTACCGTGTGCGTCCTTGCGCCGAGGCGACTGAAGACGCTTCTCTGCTCGGACTCCGTTCTTTGGGGACGTCGGCAGAGAAATCCAAAAGTAGAATAGATAATGTAAAAACATTAAATAAATGGGTACCTTGTACCGTGTGCGTCCTTGCGCCGAGGCGACTGAAGACGCTTCTCTGCTCGGACTCCGTTCTTTGGGGACGTCGGCAGAGAAATCCAAAAGCAGAATAGATAATGTAAAAATATTAAATAAATGGGTACCTTGTACCGTGTGCGTCCTTGCGCCGAGGCGACTGAAGACGCTTCTCTGCTCGGACTCCGTTCTTTGGGGACGTCGGCAGAGAAATCCAAAAGCAGAATAGATAATGTAAAAACATTAAATAAATGGGTACCTTGTACCGTGTGCGTCCTTGCGCCGAGGCGACTGAAGACGCTTCTCTGCTCGGACTCCGTTCTTTGGGGACGTCGGCAGAGAAATCCAAAAGCAGAATAGATAATGTAAGAACATTAAATAAATGGGTACCTTGTACCGTGTGCGTCCTTGCGCCGAGGCGACTGAAGACGCTTCTCTGCTCGGACTCCGTTCTTTGGGGACGTCGGCAGAGAAATCCGGCGATGGAGAACGAGCCGAGCTACTCGGCTGAAGCCGGTGGACAGCGAGCCGAGCTCGTCTTGGTCAATGAAGACCGCATCCCAACGTATCGGGGCATCCCGATGAACCGGGGCATCTCGACGTCTCGAGGCATCCCGGCCAAGGTCGGGGTAGGAGCACGAGCCGAGCTCGTCCGGTCAGAGAGGACCGCTACTCAATAGTCGATAGAGCACGAGCCGAGCTCGTCCGGTCAGAGAGGACCGCTACTCAATAGTCGATGGAGCACGAGCCGAGCTCGTCCGGTCAGAGAGGACCGCTACTCATTAGTCGATGGGGCGCGAGCCGAGCTCGTCCGGTCAGAGAGGACCGCTACTCATAGTCGATGGAGCACGAGCCGAGCTCGTCCGGTCAGAGAGGACCGCTACTCATTAGTCGATGGAGCACGAGCCGAGCTCGTCCGGTCAGAGAGGACCGCTACTCATAGTCGATGGAGCACGAGCCGAGCTCGTCCGGTCAGAGAGGACCGCTACTCATTAGTCGATGGAGCACGAGCCGAGCTCGTCCGGTCAGAGAGGACCGCTACTCAATAGTCGATGGAGCACGAGCCGAGCTCGTCCGGTCAGAGAGGACCGCTACTCATAGTCGATGGAGCACGAGCCGAGCTCGTCCGGTCAGAGAGGACCGCTACTCATTAGTCGATGGAGCACGAGCCGAGCTCGTCCGGTCAGAGAGGACCGCTACTCAATAGTCGATGGAGCACGAGCCGAGCTCGTCCGGTTAGAGAGGACCGCTACTCATTAGTCGATGGAGCACGAGCCGAGCTCGTCCGGTCAGAGAGGACCGCTACTCATATCTCGACGTCTCGAGCTTCCCTATAGCCGGGGTATCCCGACGTCTCAGGGCATCCCGATAAACCGGGGCATCTCGACGTCTCGAGGCATCCCGGCCGAGGTCGGGGTAGGAGCACGAGCCGAGCTCGTTGGTTGATGGAGAGCGCACCACGAACTCACGGACATCTTCAGGGAGTCCACGCAGGTACTCCATCATCTCGAGGCATCGGGGCATCCCAACCGTGGTCAGGGGAGGAGAAATAAACCTGACACCATAAGATAATCAGGAGTGTAGGTGAGCTCAAAAATAAGTACGCAGACCATCATAAAATGAAATTCACAGAGTGAAATTCATAGTTGAGCAATGGGGGATCCCTTGGGGTTTTATTGATGGTACACGCGGAGATTTTCAGAGTTCCAGCTCCGCGGAATGGGAGTCCCATCTAGAGACTCCAATTGATAAGTTCCGGGTCGGCGGATGCGCGTGACTCGGTATGGTACTTCCCAGTTCGGGGCCAGCTTCCCTTGCTCAGTTGGTCGGGAGGCTTCAGCTCTTCTTAGGACAAGGTCCCCTGGTCTGAAAGATTTGACTTTGACCCTGGCGTTGTAGTACTGAGCTGTCTTTTGCTGGTACCTCGCCATACGCACTCGGGCGACCTCCCTTGTTTCCTCGATCAGGTCGAGGTTGCCTCTGAGCTGCGAAGAGTTGGAGCTGGCATCGTGGTGCTCGACTCTTGGAGAGGGGAGCCCAATCTCTAGTGGAATGACGGCCTCCGTCCCATATGTTAGGTTGAAGGGAGTCTCGCCGGTGGGGACGCGGAACGTAGTCCGGTAAGCCCACAGGACATTGTATAGGTCTTCGACCCATTGTCCTTTGGATTTGTCGAGCCTGGTTTTGAGACCCTGCAAAATAGTACGGTTTGTTACCTCGGTTTTTCCGTTCGTCTGAGGATGCGCGACCGAGGTGAAGCGGTGGTCAATGCCAAGCTCGGAGCAAAACTCTCTGCAATGGATGTTGTCAAACTGGCGACCGTTGTCAGAGATAAGGATGCGGGGAAGCCCGAATCTGCAAATGATGGACTTCCAGACGAAATCCCGCATCTTCTGCTCGGTGATCCGGGCGAGGGGCTCAGCTTCCACCCACTTTGTGAAATAGTCGATGGAGACGACCAGGAACTTCCTTTGCCCGGTGGCCAGTGGAAATGGCCCGAGGATGTCAATTCCTCACTGGGCAAAAGGCCAAGGGGAGCTGATAGAAGTCAAAGGAGCCGAGGGCCGGCGCTGAACATTGGCGTTCCTTTGGCACCGGTCGCATCTTTGGACGAAATCCATAGCATCCTTCTGGAGTGTCGGCCAATAATATCCTTGGCGCAGAATTTTATGGGCCAATGCTCGCCCTCCCAGATGGTTTCCGCAAATCCCTTCGTGGACTTCGCGCAGAGCATAATTAGCTTCCGTTGGGCGAAGGCATCTGAGGAGGGGAGAGGTGAAGGATCTCCGATAGAGCCTTCCCTCGTATAATATGTACCGGGTGGCGAGGCGCTTAATTCGGCGAGCCTCTCGTTCATCAGCGGGGAGGGTTTCGTCTTGCAGATAGCTGATGAGTTCATCCATCCAGCTTGGCTCGAGCTCGGTGCAGAGGGTCTGCTCGGGCTCGTCTGTGCTGGGCTTTTGGAGATATTCCAGCATTGCCTCTTTGGGAAGCTCGCTAATGCGAGAGGATGCCAGCTTTGATAGCTGGTCGGCCCTGAGATTCTCCGACCTGGCAACATGTTGAATATGAAAGGATTCCAAGGTCGAGACGAGATCCCGTACCTTCTGAAGATACTTCTGCATGGTCGGGTCTCTGGCTTCGAAGTCGCCCACAATTTGGTTGACGACGAGCTGAGAATCGCTGAAGGCCTTCAAGTCCACTCCTAGCTCTTTGGCTAGCTTAAGCCCGGCGACGAGCGCTTCATACTCCGCCATGTTATTGGAAGCTGGAAACTCGAGGCGCAGGGCCTGCTCGGCGACCACCCCCTCCGGGCTGGTGAGAATAAATCCTGCTCCGCTACCCCCCGAGTTTGAAGAGCCATCGACATGTAGAGTCCATGTCAAACTCGGGGTCTGCTCCAGCGGTGGCTCAGGTTCAGGTTCGACCTCATCCGGTATGGTGCACTCGACTATAAAGTCTGCGAGTGCTTGTGCTTTGATCGCCGGTCTGGGCCGGTACTCGATGTCGAATTCCCCGAGCTCAATGGCCCATTTAGTGATCCGACCCGCACGATCTGATCTCTGCAGGATCTGCTTGACCGGCTGGTCAGTCAGCACAGCCACTGTATGAGCTTGGAAGTAGGGTCGGAGCCTCCGAGCCGAGATGACCAAAGCATAGGCGGTCTTCTCAAGCTTGGAGTATCGGGTCTCAGCGTCCCTATGACCCGGCTGGTGTAATACACTGGTTTCTGAAGTTTCTCCTCCTCTCGAACCAGGACCGAGCTTACTGCTACAGGGGAGACAGCTAGATACAAGTAGAGGAGCTCACCCTGTTGAGGCTTTGTGAGCAGGGGAGGGGAAGCCAGCAGGTGCTTAAGTTCTTCAAAAGATTGCTGGCACTCGTCCGACCACAAAAAGTTCTTCGGCTTCTTGAGGGCTGCAAAGAATGGAAGGCAGCGCTCGGCCGAGCGGGAGATAAATCTCCCGAGTGCTGTCACTCGGCCCGTGAGCCGCTGTACCTCCTTGACCGTCCTGGGAGGCGTCATCCCTTGGAGGGCTCGGATCTTCTCTGGATTGGCCTCAATTCCTCGTTGTGTAATGATGAAGCCGAGGAATTTGCCGGAGGTGACCCCGAATGCACATTTAGCTGGGTTGAGCTTCATCTGGTACTTTCGAAGTGTGGAGAATGCTTCATTGAGGTCGGCTATGTGGTCTTGCGCCGCCTTGCTTTTCACCAGCATGTCATCCACGTAGACCTCCATGTTTCGGCCTATTTGGTCTTTGAAGATCCGGCTGACCAGCCTTTGATAAGTTGCCCCGGCATTTTTTAGACCGAACGGCATCACTTTGTAGCAGTAGGTTCCCCCGTCGGTGATGAAGGCTGTCTTTTCCTCATCTTCTGGCGCCATGCGGATCTGGTTGTATCCGGAAAAGGCGTCCATGAATGCCAGCAGCTCGTGACCCGAGGTGGAGTCCACGAGCTGGTCGATGCTGGAAAGTGGAAAGCTGTCCTTCGGGCAAGCTTTATTCAGGTCGGTGTAGTCCACGCACATACGCCACTTTCCGCTGGCTTTTTTGACGAGGACCACATTGGCGAGCCATTCCGGGTAGGATATCTCCCGGATGAAGCCGGCTTCAAGGAGCTTGCCGACCTCCTCGGCTGCTGCTCGTTGTCGTTCAGGGGCGGCGCCTCGCTTCTTTTGTCGCACGGGCTTGCAGGTCGGCTTCACCTGAAGCCGGTGGACCATGACCTCCGGATCTATCCCCGGCATGTCTGCAGGCGACCATGCGAAGACATCCATATTGTCCCGTAGGAAGTTGACGAGGCGACTCCTCTTGTGTTCGCCAAGGCCAGAGCCGACCTGCACGGTTAGCTCGGAAAAGTTCTCTCGTAAGGGAACTTGAATTAACAACTCACCAGGCTCTACCCGCTCTTTCTGGGGGTTGACCCGTGCCTCCATAACTTCAGTTGAGGGCTGGTCAGTTGTTGGGGCAGGCACCTCGGCTGGTCGTCTTGCCTCGTGGGTCGCTAGGTAGCATCGCCTTGCCACCATTTAGTCCCCTCGAACTTCACCGACTCCCTGGCTGGTAGGAAATCGCATCAGCAGGTGGTGAGTTGAGACTACTGCTCGGAGGGCGTTGAGTCCTGGCCTTCCGAGGATGGCGTTGTAAACCGAGGGCAGGCGTATTACCAGGAAGCTCATGCCCACGGTACTTTCACGAGGGGCGAGCCCGGCTGTGACCAGAAGGTCGATCTCGCCCTCTACTGGGACTGAATCCCCAGTGAATCCAACTAGCGGAGCATTCATCCTCCGTAGCTGTTCTTTTGTCATCCCCATTTTACAATAAGCACCAAAATACAAAACATTCGCCGAGCTTCCATTATCAACCAGGATGCGTTTTACATCAAATTTATTTATGATCATGGAGATGACCACGGCGTCATCATGGGGGGTTTCGACTCCCTCTAGATCATCATCTGAGAAGGAGATGGCTTCAGAGGTGCGCGGGCGCTTCGAGGAGGCTTCTTCCCCTGAGGCTTCCCCAGCCGAGGTCCCGCCTCGGATAGTGTTGATGACGCCGGCGATGGGCCTGTTGGTATTTGAACCTTCAGGTTGTGCTGCTCCTTCGGCTGGCTTCTTCCCTTCACGCCGGCCTTGCACAAACCGATCGAGCACCCCTCGGCGAATGAGTGCTTCGATCTCATTTCGGAGCTGATAACACTCCTCGGTATCATGGCCGTGATCCCGGTGGAAACGGCAATACTTCCGGACATCACGCCGGATTCTGGTATCTGGCTTCGGAGGTGGGAGCCGGATGCAATCCCGACTCTCAATTTCCATGAGGATTTCAGCCCGAGGAGCATCGAGGGGAGTATACTTTTCATACCTCCCTTCGGGTGCACGGGCCTGCAGTGGGAACCTCGGGCGGAGTGGTGACCTCTGCTGTGGCGGTCCTCTCAACCGGGGTGGACTCTTCGGGCGGGGCGGATTCTTAGCTCGTCGCGGAGACGGGCTTCTGGGCTGGCCGCGCTCCTCGCGACGTCTCTTCTTGGGGTTTTGCTCGGTCCCGCCCCGCCTAACCGCCACGGCCTCTTCTGCCTTGGCATACTTCCGCGCCCGAGCGAACATCTCAGTGAGGTCCGCAGGAAAATTCTTCTCGATCGAGAAGAGGAATCTGTAGGACCGGGCTCCAGTCTTTAGTGCTGACATTGCGATGGACTGGTCAAGCTCCCGGACCTCCCATGTTGCGGCGGTGAATCGGTCCAAGTACTCTTTGAAGGATTCTTCCTCCTTTTGTTTAATGTCAAGGAGGGAGTCGGATGTCCGCCGCTGGGGCTGGCTGGCGGCAAAGTTGCCAGCAAATTGTCTGCCGAGCTGCTCAAAGGAGGAGACAGTACTCGGCTTCAGCCCGGTGAACCAAAGCCGGGCTGGCCCTCGGAGTGTCGCCGGAAAAGCTTTGCACATCATGGCCTCCGAGGCTCCTTGTAGGGCCATTAAGACCCGGTAACTCTCCAGGTGGTCAAGGGGATCAGCCTTGCCGTTGTAGGGCTCCACCTGGGGCATCTTGAACCGTAGTGGGACCGGTTCATCTTCGATCTCTGGGGAGAAGGGTGACTTCGTAGTGAACTCGAAGTCGTAATCACGTCCTGATTTTCTCCCGTGGAGTGCCTGGATTTGGCGCTCCAGCTTCTCGACCTTCTTGTCGAGTTCATCATTCTGGAGGATCGCTGCAGCGGTTCGCTCGAGCGCAGGTTGCCCTGGAACCGACTCAGCTTCTGAAGGCTGTGGCCAGCCTCCGTAGTCTCTGGCTGGGTGCTCTCTCCAGAGGGAGGCCTGGACTTGGGAGTCCTGACCTCGAAGGGGAAGTCCGCTTGTAGGAGGCTCCGGTTGAGCTGGAGCCGGAGGAGGCGGTGCCGTTGGGATGCCCCTGGGTTGCAAGCTTTGGACAGCGGTAGCCAAGGCTTGCACTTGTTGCACCAGGGCATCAAACTGCTCCGGCCGAACCTGAGGGGTTGACTCGGCCGGAGGTGGTGAGTTCCGGACGGAATGCTCAGGACTGGGTGGAAGACGTCGAGAGGCGTTGGAAGCCCCTTTGCTTCTTAGCTTCATGGCAGCGAACTCAGGCCCTTCCTCTAGCGCCAACTGTTGCTGGAAATTGGACCCGGGGGCCGCCGCGAAGCCGGGGAAGGAGGAGCTTCGGCGCCTGAGAGGGCAGACGGCGGGGCGCCGGCCGGCCGCGTCCTCCGCTGGGGAGTGGAAGAGAGCAAAGAGGGGTGGTGCGTCCAGTCCTGTCCTGTCCTGCAAAAAAGCCGGTGGCCGGGCTCCCCGGCGCCGGCCCTCCGATGCTTAAGTCAGAGGGGGAGTATGTGGAGAGAGCAAGCAGGAGAGCATTTGGATAAGATAAAGAAGATAAAGAGGATGATGTCCTCAATCGTGTCTGTGCTGTTTTCTTGTGTTTCAATCCTCCTCCCCCTTCTTCCCCCAGGTTCCCTTTTATAGAGGGATATTGTGTTACCCGGGAAGTGACAGGGGAATTTGTCCTCTTTTGTGATAATTGGGCACGATTTGGCTCATTAATGGCGTAGTAGAAAATAAGGCCGACTCAGACCGGAACCAGGGAGTTGTCACGGTCGATCGGACCTGTTGGAGTGGTTGAACCGCCGGCCGTGATGGGCCTGGGGTCCGTGGATGGTAAGTGCATTTATTACCGAATGAACCGACGGTCAGGGAGAGCCATACGCTTTGATGGTTCCGTGATCCGAAGATCGTCTTGAGCCGTGTTCATTAAATGACTGAGTGCATTGGAGACTTGAGGGAGTCTCATGCATTAATGGCAGGTCGTGCCGAATACCTGCGGAGGTCTTATGCCTTGATGGCTTGGAGATAGTGGCAGGTTGTAGTAGAGTCGCGTGTATAGCCGCCAGGCCTTTCGAGAAAGTTAGGCGGGGAGGAGTATTAGTGAAGGCATCGGCTCGGCAAGGGTGCCGAGCCGAGCCGGTCGCCCATAGGGGCGCCCTGTGGCGGGGTTGCTTCGAGTACTCCTGGTCGGCGCCCTTTGGGCGAACACCTTCTAGCCGAGCGCCTCTACTTGGCGCTGTCTCTAGTCAGCGCTTTCTAGTTGAGCGCTTCTCTGGTCGGCGTCCGCTGGTCGGCTCTTCCTATCCGAGCATCTCTACTTGGTTATTTTGATTGGGCGCCTCTTGGCGCTCTCTCCGGTCGGCGCCCTTTAGTCGAGCGCCTTCCTGGTCGGCATTCTTTGGCCGAGCATCCTCCTGGTCGGCGCTCTTTGGCCGAGCGCCTCCGTGGCGGTATGACTTGGGGTTTTTCCCCTAACAATCATCATCAGATCTCTTTCCTGATCCTGCCTATAGATGGACAAAATCCTTTGGAGGTTAGCTGAGTATATCATCTGGGAAGGGCCTCTTGATATGGTAAGTGCCCAATCTCCCAACTCTTAAAGCACTATCATTTTTCTCCCTAAGAAATCCACTTATAAGATAAATATAGAGAGGTGAGTCTATTAGATACTCCCTTTTTCTCTCTCTCTCATTTCCATGTTTCTCTTCTCTGATTTACCAGTGTAGCTTCGACAATGTCAAGGGCTCTATCAATTGGTCATAACCAGTTTTTTTTTTTCCAACCCCTCATCATCGTCCCCTTTTCTCCATCATCTTTCATCTTTTTCTGTCAAATTTCAACTTCAAATCTACTCTAAATCAAGGCCTTTGTCACGCCGTCGCCGACCTCTCCCTCCCAGCATCACCTCCTCATCTTGTTGAGGATGATACCGTGAGCAGTAGGTCGAGCTCATCGTTGAAAATCTTGAGGAGGTATCCAAAGTCAAACTACCACGTATGAAATATTAATAAAGTTAATGTGTGTATCATCCAGACATATACTATGTATTAACAAAATTATATTGTTGACTATGTGTTACCTTGATTTGAGGTATATGTTAATAAAGTGTAGGTATGTATCAAGAAAATAATAGGTGGGTATCTGAAAGCTGTTAAGTATGTTTCATCATACCGAGAAAGCTCATATATGTATGGGAAAGTATAAGAAAAATAATTATTTGAACTTTTACTACCTCAATTTGAGATAAAAGCATAAGATATGTATCTATAATAAAGTGGGTAAGTATCAATCTTTTGTTAAATCGTAGCACAGTCGGTTACCAACCTGGACGCCTATGCCAAGAGTCGGTTACCTACCATGACTCTTATGCCACGGTCTCCCCCTCTCAACGAAGCCTAAGCATCGAGGTCTCCCTCCAGACCACCATCCCGCATGCCAATGCAAAGGAAAGGAGGGAGATCCCTTCAAATTTCTTAAGGTAGGCGTGACCCGAGATTAATCTAATCAGATCGATCTATTTAAGTAGGATCTTGTCACTCCTCTCGCAAGAGGAGGAGCTAATAGATCAAAACGAAAAGGATATTAGATTTTGTAGCGATATAACAGCAATGGTGTTGTCTAAAGAGGAAGAGAAGATGGGATAATTAAGCTCTATTTGGGAGAGTTGTTGGCAGTAGAGCTTTTGGAAGTAGAGCCGTTGGAAATAGAGCTTTCTGAAGTAGGAATTTTATAAAAAGTTGTTTAATATTTGTTAACTACATTTCTAAAGTGTTGTGCTACTTTAACATGTGTTTGGTAAAAAAATTGAGAAAGCACTTTTGGTATGACAAAATGATCATAAAGAAGATTGCTTAGTATGGAGAAGTACATACTTGTCCAAATAATTATTCGATTAGAAATATTGCACTTGAACGAAAGATACACAAAATTCTGATCAGACTTGTACGCTACCGAGGGAGCAAAAATCTTTTTATATCAACAAGAATTATGGAGCACAGGGGTCCAAACAACGTAGATGACATTTCTCGAGAAACCCTCAATATATTGAATGCCTTAAAAACCCAGAACCAGAAGTACGCAAGAAAAACCCAAAAGCGATATTGTCAAACAAACAGCCCACTATATGTATCCACCGTCAAACTAGGTTTTCACTTTTTGGGCAATCATTGTTGCTATCTTACCTGATTGGGCCCGAAAGCGGACCATGTCAGGTCTTCGGGGTGAAAGACCATCACGGTCATTTGTGCAGCAACCGCCCGATCATATTTGGGAGATACACAATCACGTGCAATTAAAGTGGCTCGGGGGTATGACTAGGACCTATTTGTATGAAAGATCATGATGGTTTTTCATGCAAAAGACCTAACTTAGCTCCACCTTAGGATGATTAGCAAGACAACTTAGGATGATTTCATTCTAGATCCCTAATGAATATGACCCACCTAATAATTTCTCCTCGAATTCAAGTAGTGGAGATCTGATCTTTTGTTTTACATTGATTCCACCTTGGGCAATTAAGTAGCCATTTTTTTATCAAAAAAAGAAAGAAAAAGCCATTCATGTGGCAAGCATCTATGATGCATAATCGACAGGTCAAATGATGCAAGTATGATGGTTGGATCTGCCGCACGGATTACTGCGCAAACAAGAGACAACAGGCAGTCCAAATCTGGGTGGCCGCGGGACCCAATCTACCCGGACAAGTGGTCGCGCACGGCATCCATTCCCGTGCGCAAACCATCCATTTCTCCATCGCCTGCTGCACGGCGATTCACGCGAACAAAAGTCTACGCGGCATCGGATCCCTGCGCGAATCTCGAAGCCACACGGCTCCGCACGGACAATCTGGTGCGCGGAGGCGCACACAAAGCGGGAGGACCCTGGCTCTCCCCGCTTCGGAGTTATCGCCCAACCCCTTTCCTGCCCTGGGATCATCGTAGGGCCGTTTCCTATTTCCTTTGTTTCCTTTAAATGATCAGAACCCTAATCTCGAGATCTCCGGAGCTTAATGTTTCTTCGGACTGCTCTTAGTCGATAGATAGTAGGGAAGCTGGATCGTGGAATTTGAGGTAACCACTTGTGATTTTAGGAATTCTCCCAGTTCTCTTGCGTTCGATTTCGATTTTTAGTATTATTTCCTAGTTATTTGGAGATTTCGAGAGATTTCAGGTGCATGGATTTATCATGTCGAAATCAATGGCCGTGAAATCGGTCGTCTTGTCAATAAAGTTGATTATTTTATGAATTATGTGGTTGTTGGAAGTAAGAATATTCATAAATTTTTTGAAGTTTTCACAGAAAATTTATGTCCGCATGTCCGTGATCTTTTTCGCTGACATGCTGTTTTGATTCTTATTTCCTTATTCTTTTGTTCATGATTTGCTGATTATAAAAGTTTGGCTACATGTAGAATGACGCATTCAACGGGAACTCTACTTGGATTCGGAATCTTTCTCTGTTGTAAGATGCGAGGGATTTTTCCTTAGCTTCTTATGTGCTACTTCTCCTGATACAGGGATGCAGCATTCGGGGTTCAGATCATATTTGGCATAAAAGAGTTTACAGATCCTAGAGAAAATTGGGATTTTGGATATGAATTCGCTGTCCCTTTCACCTGTTGTCAATGGTGGAGAGAGCTGTAGTTTTGTTTCTGGATCACATATTAATCTACGGAAGACTTCCCTAGCTGCTGATCTTCAGAGGAGTCCATTTAATGGAATTAGGGGAGCTTGGTTGAAGCATTTAGGACTGTCTACAGCTACAAATGGGCGCAGGTTCTCTGTTTGTTCAAAGGTCAGAAAGGTACAGAAGCATGAGTATCCCTGGCCAGATGATATCGATCCAAATCTGAAAAGCGGACACTTAAGTTATTTGTCTCACTTCAAGCCTGCAATGGAGAAACCAAAGCCGGTTACCCTTCCTTTCGAGAAGCCATTAATTGATTTGGAAAAGAAGATCATCGATGTGAGCTATTTTTTCATCAGGCTATATATTTAATACTTTAAGCACCTTTTACTTTTATTGTATATTGTATTCAAGTTTTGGTGCTAATATGCTAACCTAACTATTATTAACAGGCCTGATTCTATCTATTGATACCAATATCCTGTATCTTAAAAGAGTTATAGATGTATTTAAGTTCAATATCTTGGCATCTTTCCATGGGCATGAATAAAAAATTGCTTTGTCATTGATTTTAATCTTAGTGTGGTAAATAATAGTGATCCTACCAAAAGATGTTGTATGTTAATTCTGTCGAGTAGTATTTACACAAGCAACTCAAATAAGGAAAATACCATAAATCATAAGTATTGAGCACCGTGTGATCATAAAATCAAGCATTTATAAGTATTAGAATTTTGTTTTATCTCAAACTATCTATATAACAGTAAATTATGCTTTCTCATTTCATTCTCGTGAGAAAAAGGGCATATTGATCATAAAAAAATGTTTCTATAAATTGCTTTGTTATCGTCATGAAAGATAAAAATGTTGATTTGTAAAATGAAGGAAAAACTAGTGTCTCAGCATAAAACTCTCAAAACAAACCTAGTGATTCCCACAACAAACCTGTGAACCCTCCTAATGTAGTTGATATATTGTGGGGTTAGAGTGGTTCCCCTTGTTGGCAATGTTTTAAGATGCGAAAGGCATCCTTTAGGCGACATTTTAAGATGTGAAAGGCATCCTTTAGGACCAACTAATGAGATTAGTAAATCTAGGGACCTAAATAGCTAATGCATTGTCAATTCATGGGCACCATTAGGTCCAAACAACAAAACATAAAATGGACTAACCATGTTTTTCTATTGAAGACTTTCTCCATGTCCAATTTTTAAAAAGATACTGCTAGTCTTACTTCCTACTGCAGTAATCAGTTTTTCTTTATTCCAGTCAATACTGTATCAAGCATCTGTTTCTTTTTTTACACATTTTCATGAATCAGGCAAAATGGATATCTTCGAAACAGTTGCTTATTCTATGTGAGAGGGCTCTGGATACCAACTCTCTGTTGGCTTGGGTTAAGACTACTACATTTGTAATTTTTATTTCCTCTAAGGCACTTCATTTTGGCAGGATTGATTTCTAAATCATGCATCCATTGCTATGAAACTTATGAATAACTCTCAGTAGAATATAAAGCTCAGCCCACTGAGCCTCAAGCTAAATCTACATCAGTTGCATAAATTACATTAATCTTTTCTCATCCAATTCATAATGTAAATATCCTTTGTTAATTATTGCAACTGATGTTGTACCAATTAAAAAAAAAGTAGTAGAACTGAGGGGATTTCGAGACTATCATCATTAGGCATGCAAATACGGCTACCAGTGTACAACCTCCTATTTGAAGAATTTATCCTTTGATTTCTTTTCTTTTCTTCTGTATTTCATAGACAACTTCATTTTTTTAGGGAATTAATATTGTTTTTAGTATTTCTACAGCAGAGAAGGTAGTTTTCTTATGATATAAGAAGTTAGAATTTCGCATTCTTGAGAGACATGGTAGGCTGTGATGCTTCATTTGGTAATGGCTCACATAGATTCCAGGTGCACTTCAAAGATCTTTATCATAGTTGGGCCCAAAAACTCACGAGGGTTCTGACTTTCATGTGTTAGTTTTTTCCTAGATGTGCACAAGATGGGAAACAGTGGCAAGGAAACCTAGCGCTGTTGCGTTGCCTAACTAGAATTTGAAAATCTTAATTTTCTTCCTTAGTACACATTTACGCAAAATATGCCAATTTAGAGCCACCCTTTGGTTATTCATAGTCTCTTTTGGTAATGTAAATGATCATGGTCAATTCTTCTTTTGATGAGTAAACATTATATCTTTTGGTGGCAGTACTGCAGATTATGGATTTATCAGAAGTAATAATTAAGATTTATCCAATGCTTCTTAAGCAACGATGTAATATAGGACTTGAATTGGTTAATCTTGAATATTTAATAATTGCAAATGTTGCAGAAAAATAATTGCTAGCCACCCTTCTCTTCATGTTTTTCTTTATGAT
Organism: Phoenix dactylifera; assembly: GCF_051530095.1. NCBI lineage: Eukaryota > Viridiplantae > Streptophyta > Magnoliopsida > Arecales > Arecaceae > Phoenix > Phoenix dactylifera. The sequence continues at coordinate 20,921,382 of NC_143205.1, forward strand.
TAACAAGCCATTCATTTCTTGCTCTTGTCTCTTCCTTTATACAGGTGCGGAAGATGGCAGAGGAAACTGGTTTGGACTTCAGTGATCAAATTAACTTATTGGAAAGCAAGTATCAGCAGGTTCGTTACATACTTATGCCATAACTGTTGATATTAAATAAATAAAAGGAAATCAACATCGAGATGGCAATTAGCAATATTATCATTGCATGAAATCTTGAAATTCTTCTCAGTATATTCATTGCTATTTTCAGACATTTCATGCATTTGTGATTTATGAATTTTGTTGATACATAATGGGTGACCATGACAAGCGAGAAATTTGAAAGACAAGAAGCATTAGAAAATAACATTGCATGTTATGTTTACTAATCTCAATCACTAATTAATGCTTGGTACCACATGGTTATTGCATTTTTTGTGCGATGAGCAGAAATAAGAAAGAAAGGGGAAATTGACATTAATCAAGAAAAAGGGAGAACATCAAATAGCTTTGGAAGTTTATATGAATTTCTGACAAATCAGATCTTAATGACCTAAACTTGATGGTAGATCTTCTTAGTGGTTTCGTATCATAGGTTACAGCTTTATTACCTAACATGCACCATAAAATAATGTAGATAACATGAGTTAGTCTGTGTTTTCTGGTCATCCTATGACTGATATTCGTATTTGACTAACACACCTAAAATAGAACTTGTAGATTTTGACAAAATATTATGTTCAAAGTATTAGATCATCAAAATCCTATTTTAGGATGATAAGAAATGATTTTTGATGTGCTATCGACGGAGCATGATTATGGTTGCTTGATCTTATGTAGGATTTGTCCTGCATTGCCATTTTAGTGTGATCTACAGGATGAAGACCCCAAAATTGTCAGATGCGTGTCTAGATTGCGACAATAAGAAAAAGAAGTTATATGATTTGTTGGTTATAAAATATTCATTTATGAAGGCCTCTCTGTGCTATCTGAGCATACATAGTGATTTGTCCCTTTGATCAGTAGGAAAAAAGTATTATTTAGTTCATTATGTCTTGTTTCTACATGGGAGGATTGGGGATAAGGTTTCTTCATTATAAATGAGAATGGTGGTACAACGAAGAGGTCTAGAAGCTGGACATATGAGAAGGCAGAGGTGAGAGAAAGAGAAAGGAAATCGTTCCTTTCACCCTGCACCAAAAAAATAAAAATAAAAAACATTTCAGTTAATATGCTTATTCTCTAATTTTGTGTGATGCAGCTGCGACTCTTCTCAAGTCAGTAACAACAGTAACTATATAGAGTTTGCAAATTAGTAAATATTTAATAACCAGTGCTTTTTGACACTATTCATATCATTCATCATATCCAAATATCAAATATCAAATATTCATATCATTCATCATATTCAAGTATTAGATCGTCAAAATCCTATTTTAGGATGATAAGAAATGATTCTTGATGTGCTATCGACCGAACATGATTATGGTTGCTTGATCTTATGTACTATTGGATTTGTCCTGCATTGCCATTTTAGTGTGATCTACAGGATGAAGATCCCAAAATTGTCAGATGCGTGTCTAGGTTGCGACAATAAGAAAAAGAAGTTATGTGATTTTTGGTTATAAAATATTCATTTATGAAGGCCTCTCTGTGCTATCTGAGCATGCATAGTGATTTATCCCTTTGATCAGTAGGAAAAAAGTATTATTTAGTTCATTATGCCTTGTTTCTACATGGGAGGATTGGGGATAAGGTTTCTTCATTATAAATGAGAATGGTGGTACAACGAAGAGGTCTAGAAGCTGGACATCTGAGAAGGCAGACGTGAAAGAAAGAGAAAGGAAATTGTTCCTCTCACCCTGCACCAAAAAAAAAAAAAGAAGAAAAAACCATTTCAGTTAATATGCTTATTATCTAATTTTGTATGATGCAGCTGTGACTCTTCTCAAGTCAGTAACGACAGTAACTATATAGAGTTTGCAAGTTAGTAAATATTTAATAACCAGTGCTTTTTGACTATATTCATATCATTCATCATATCCAAATATCAAATACTTGATAGATTGTGATTTTTGTTCCCTACCTGGAATTTCTTGAAGATTATCCTTGAAAGTGTTGATGTTTCTGCTTTTCCCATATAGACATGAGTTTGCAATTCAACATTACAAGTATGACTACCGATTAGCTTCTCATTAGTCAGCTTACATGGAAAGGAGCTGGATAGAGAGAATTGTTTCTGACTGTAGCACGATAAGTAGCTTTAGGACGATCATGTGAAGTCACTTGATAGATTTTGCAAATTAAGTCAATTGCCACAATCACAATTACAAACTGTTTTAATTAGCACTGTCAACAAAAACAAAGTTACTAGGACCAGAAATATGCCTTGTCAGTGCTTGGTGCTGTATGGTTCAGATTTAAGTGGAAGAAATCAATCTGAGATATAGTCAGTCCCAAATATCAAGGACCGAAATATTTTTAGGATTTGAACTTAATGGTAATCCCCAAATTATATGCAGTCCTGCACTCGTTCAGTTCATTTATAGTTTTTCCTGCACTATTGATGCTAAGCTTATTCTCACATCATAAGACAATGCTGTGTGGTTGACTTCGTTATTTGGTTCTAAAGGCAAGTATCAATGGGTAGTTTCTGCAATTTCACATAAGCAAATGCTCAATTTCTAACCATCTAGCATGTTGGTCAAATTTTAAAAGTTATATTGCACATATTCTTGTAATCTGCTTTCTTGTCAGATTCCATGATTTTAAAGTTGTCAACTCTTCTGTGTTTGAGTTCTCAACTTTATATGGTACTTAATCTGAGTGAAATCTATTTCTCATGCACAATTTGTACAGGCCCTGAAAGATCTATACACACATTTAACTCCAATCCAACGCTTAAGTATTGCTCGCCATCCCAACAGGCCAACATTTCTTGATCACGTTTTAAACATTACTGATAAGGTATTTTCTCTCACCTCATGCTTTTTTTGGTCTGTGCTGTGCTTTTTTGCATATTTGCTTGGCATTGATGGATTTTTTTTTATAAATTGTGAAGTGGGTTGAGCTCCATGGAGACCGTGCCGGTTATGATGATCCTGCCATTGTCACAGGTCTTGGAAGCATAGATGGCAAGAGTTATATGTTTATTGGCCATCAGAAAGGCAGAAACACAAAGGAAAATATTCAGCGCAATTTTGGAATGCCAACTCCACATGGGTAATGAATAGATTTTCCTATGCTAATAATGTCTTTTTGATAAATAGAGGCTTCTTTACTGCAGCAACATATATTTTTAACACTTACAGTGATTATCAAAATGGCCTGGGGCTTTCCTATATTAGTTTAAGAATTTGTTGAAACATTGTGGGTAAGTGTAATTGTTAGGCCATTTAGCTTCACAATAATTTTTCAGTATTTTACTGGGACAGTGACAAAATAAAATATGCAGAATCCTTTAAGGCATTCTCCAAGATAGTTCTCACATTAGGTTTTAAATGATTTATTATACTGAAGTACACAAGGGGCTCATTAAACATATGCGTTCCTATGTAGCTATCGGAAGGCTTTGCGCATGATGAAGTATGCTGATCATCATGGGTTTCCCATCATCACATTTATTGACACACCTGGGGCATATGCTGATCTTAAATCTGAAGAACTTGGTCAGGTATCATATTTTCTTCTACCACTTCCCCACTGATGAGGGTGTTTCTTTTTTTGCGAATCACAGAATACTGTTGCTTATTTCACTTGATTCAATACATGTAGGGAGAAGCAATAGCTCAAAATTTGAGGACTATGTTTGGCCTAAAGGTTCCAATTGTCACTGTTGTTATTGGAGAGGGTGGCTCTGGTGGTGCTCTTGCTATTGGCTGTGCAAATAAAATATTCATGTTGGAGAACTCTGTCTTTTATGTTGCCAGGTAATCTAACATTGTCCTATGCATTGTGCAACAGAGATGCTTGTCTAAGTTGAACATGACTTGAGTTTTCGATCAGAAGTACTCTAAAATACTCTTCTGCAAGCTATGAGATGTGGACAGTCAAGTTAGGCTCATTGTCCACAAGGTTTTTATGATCGAACTGAATGTAAGGATTCCACATGATCCACAGTGGAGCGAAAAGGACCAGACTTTGGGAAATTTGCCATGCTTCAGACCTGTATCCATGTCTTCATGATTCATGAGACTCCTGTCTCTGTTTTGACCATATATGGGCCAAAACAAGCTTTATAATTTTACAAAAATCATATTAATATGGTCATAGGGCTTCTAACTGTTTATCTTTGATCTCATTCTACTTAATTGTCCATCCATGTTCTCTAAAAGAAATATTCCTTGCAACTGCCCTGTTGTGGGAAAATGGCACATCATGACTGCCTGTCATATATTAATTTTATTCTTCTGGTATCATGTGAAACTATCTTGGCACATCAAAAAATATATATTTTTGATGTATGCATGCAATATTTATGTTAACTTCTCATGTGATATCTGTATTTGTGTGCTCTGTTGTATGCAGCCCGGAAGCATGTGCTGCAATACTGTGGAAGACCTCATCAGCAGCTCCTATGGTACGGTACAAGATCTGTGTGATCTCTGTAATTCCTGTAACCTCAGTCACTTGCTCTGACATTAATATTTTGCAATCACTTGTCCAGGCAGCTGAAAAACTAAGGATCACGGCTGCTGAATTGTGTAAACTCAAAATTGCTGATGGAATTATTCCGGTAAGTCTTCATAAGTTTCTTGACACCGACTTTATGCTACCATCTGAAGCTCTTGAATGCGAAAAATACCATTGAAGATTGATGGTCGGACCATAAAGTATCACTTTTTGTGGAAAAGTATTGTAGAAATAATTAAAATGAACTGGTACATTGCATAAAGGGTTTGAACTTTGAAGACCCTCGTTAGTTGGGGTTTTCAAAATCTTTTTGGAGGATTGGAAAAGAAGGGAGCCTGTGAAGACCTGGATACAGGTATTGAGATGGATCTTTGGCTCAGTACATGGAAGATGCATATGTACATACCCGTGAAAATAGTGAATATCCATAAGCCAAGTAGGAGTAGATGGGAAAATTTGATGTCCTGGTTATGATTGTAGGTCGTTTTTTTTTTTTTCCATATTCTGTTTGGCCGATTAGGTTAACATAAAAAAATGACCAAGTTGATGCAATTGTGGATTAATAGATCAGATTGAAGGTGCTTGATATATGATTAAATGTCCAAATGTTTCATATTTCAATAAAGTTTTAAGAGGTTTTCTCTTCTCTTGTCAAGAGATAGTTGATAACTTTGACTGCTGGTGTTTTTTGTGACATTTTAAGGAACCTCAGGTAGTGTTTTGCATGGCTCAACTATGTGATGGCTTCAATTTCTCCTGACCTTTGTTTACTGGCTAATTTCTTCTTATATAGATTTTAGCTATTTTTTCCCCAGACACTTCGTGCATCAGAGCCATTTCCCTATCTTTCTTACTAATCTTTTCTATTTATATTCAACTTTTTTTGTTCAAACACAACCAAATTATAGGCCAGTTAAATTTCCAGCTACTTGTACATACGACCCAGGAAACTCTCCACTGAAAAATTATCTTGCAAATCTCCTTGGAAACCATTTATTCCAACCTAAATGCCCAGAATTAACAAATAAAGCTCGTATCTTCTATAAATTTTAGAAGTAGAGTTGCCTGATGTCCATTTCTTGCATCAAATATTGCTCCAGATTATATATTCATTTGCCCCACTTGTTGAATTCATCTCTGAGGCATGTCGTTCATAAAACCTTGAATTTATTTTATTCTAATCACTTTATTGCACCCAAATCCCCCTCCCTCACCCCTCCGCATGACAAACCACCAAGAGAGGTAGGGATAGGGGGATTTAGTTTTGTTTCCATGGTGCCAATTACTGGATTTCCTCAGAATTCTTCCATGTTGAGTGGTGCTTGCGTCATTTGACTCATTTTGCTTGTGGGATTGAGCTGACATGGTTTTGGACTGCAATTTTTGGTTGCATTCTGATACCGTGCAGAAAAAAAAAGGATAAAAAGTTGCAAAAAAAGGAAGAAAAAGGGAAAACTTCTTTGCAACTTTATTGCAAGACTGGCGTGTATTACCTTGTAAAGCTCCTTAAAATAGTCAAAGGTGTTGTCAATCATGTTGGAGTTTAAAATGAATTTAATAAGTTTTAACCTATATAGGAAAATTAAATTTTATGTAATGTATTAATTTTGTCGTGCATGGATGAACCGTGTGTTAGGATAGCAAAGAAGGTACGAATGTTGGGCAGGTATGTTGCTTCTGCTCGAAATGAAATAAATCATCTTCCAGCCATGAACTATATTTTTTTTTGGACTGAAAGCATCCTTCAAACCATTAAACCATGATAACACTAACAGCACAGGATTTTCCATGAAACCTGCTTTGGGGGGGGGGGGGGGGGGGGGGGGGGGAATTAACTCCATAATATGCATTGTTTCCATAAGTAAAAAAGGACTACATGACGCATTTTTGAAGCATCTTTATACCAGATCACCACAAGCCTTAGAGATGATCCTTATTATCATATTAGATGTAGAAGTACGAGCATCGGCATTCAAATATTGTCTGGCCTTGAGTTTGCAATTCCTTTATGTCAAATACCTAAGCTGTGCGCTAAAACTTGTTGAGCAACTGTTACATGACTTTCAGTTACTTGACAATTATAATCAATATTATTCATGTTTCTTTAGAGTTCTAACTGAATTGCTGTTGCTTAAACATTTGAAAGCCATTGCCATACATATGATGTGTACCATGTGATCATTCATTATTCATTGATGAGAAGAGCCTAATTTTTTACTATTTTCATAATTATCTATTAAGTTAACTTGTTGGATATTTTATCAACATGGTTGGTGTTTGCTTCGTATAAATTTGATAGCTTTACAATCGCTCTTTCTTTAGCTGTCTTGAGTTATTTCTTCTTCTTCTTTTTTTCTTTTTGAAGTGCTATAATAGTCCACTATACGGTCATTTCTAATTTAGCAATATTAAAAAACATTTGTAGAAATTTTTGCTAATATTTTGAGTTTTAATTTTTATGTGTACATCTCTGTTTACATGTACAAGTTTTTTATTTCTTTCAGGAACCTCTAGGTGGTGCGCACACTGATCCATCTTGGACTTCCCAACAGATAAAGCTTATGGTCACAAAAGCCATGGAGGTATATGTTGTTTTATCATTTTGTGCCCATAAACTAAACTATTCATCAAGACTTGAGATATTCTGCAAAAGCATTGAGATACCATTTTATGTTATTCAGGAGCTTGGAGTTATGGATATAGATGGGTTGCTAAGCCAACGACATCTGAAATTCCGGGCACTTGGGGGATTTGTGGAAGGTGAGCCGGTGGATCCAGAGAAGAAACACGGCATGAAGAAGAAGGAAGCTGGCCTTGCTCAAATCACAGCTGATATAGAGACAGAAATTGAAAATCTCAAGAAGACAACAAGAGAAGCCAAGGGCAAGTCTCTAGCTCCCATCATCTCGGATGAGGCTATAGAGAAACTGATGCAAGAAGTAGACAAGGAAATGACAAATGCCTTTATTGCAATGGGCCTGCAAGAGAAGCTGGAAGCTCTGAAGATGGAGCTGTCCGAATCTCCTGACACCCCTGATCAGACACTTAGTCCTTCATTGAAGGAAAAGGTAGACAGGCTGATGCAAGAATTTAAGCATAATTTATCCTACCCTGGATCCTATATGGCATTAAAGCAGAAGCTTGAGATGTTATCAGAGGCTAGCAGGATGAAGGAGCAGAGGATGAAGGGAGAGAAGCTGAAGAAAGAGATCAATGAGAAACTCCAAGAGCAGGCAAAGGGAAAGATGGAGATTCTTAGAAAGGCATGGGAGAAGGCAGCAAAGGGAGAGAAATTGGATGAAAATCAGATCGAGGAGGTAGAAAAGGCCAAGGAAGAGCTGAAGGAGATGCTAAAGTCAGTGAACCTGGAGGTGGTGGGACCAGGGAAGAAGATAGTGCCCACCGCCCCACCGGGCCTAGAGGAGATATTAACAAAGGCAGATGATGTGATAAAGAAAGAAATAGAGGCAGTGATCAGTAAAGCAGGGTTAAGAGGGAAGGTAGATGAATTAAAGGCAGAGATAGCGAGTGGTGCAAGTAAAGAAAAGGTGGAAAATTTGCTGAAGGAGATAAGAGAAGGAATCGCTGCTGTAATGGATACAATGGATCTGAAGAAGAAGGTTGAAAGTACTGTGGAATCACCAGTACAGGAAACAGTTGGTGCTAGTAGCTCTTAAGGGATGAGGTATTAAATTCATGCTAGACTTGATGTTGTTTATGGATATCTGTGGAAGTCATTCCCGCAATAGTTTGAGGATTTTTTTTCCGTCCTTGATTTTTCTCTATGATGGTGAACTTATTTGAGATTGATTTACGAATTATGTTGGGCATCTGTCTCTCAGGTTTTTTAACGCTGGAAAATGTACTGAAATGTTTGATGCAGAGGAACAAATAAGTTTGATAAATAAAAATTTCGATATGTGTTAGTAGATTTAGTCTAGCAGTCTTAGTTTCTTGCAGAGGAACAATTAGTTTCCTTGAGCCCAAGTTGCTTGCTGTTAATCGATGAGCTTGTTAAGCACACATATCGATCAATCTGTTAATACTAGTTGGAAGAAGCATAAACTTCTTGGTAAAAAAACAAGAAACTATCTTCTGGTGTTATCAGGAGTCAGATTGATCTTCTCATTTGGAATACATATTTTCCCCATTTGATTTTTTTTTCCCCTCATCCTTCTCTTCAGCATTGCCGTTGATGCTCTGAGAGTTTCTTCAATCCTGGAGGAAAGATGTCACCAAGCTATTAACAAGTATTCCGCGAGGATAATGCTTGTCCAGCAGAGTGCAGCAGCCATCTCAAACATTGTAATGGAAGACCATCTAAGAGCAATCTCCTGCTTGTGCCAACGGAAAATGTTAGGTCGTTCGAAAACAACCTACTTGGCTAGTTTCTATTTTCTAAATACCTGGGCATGCAATATTTTCATCTCCTTCATATGTTTAAAGATTTATTTCGTCAGGTCTTGACCGGCGACGCAACGACGAGAAGATCGTCAATTATTTACACATTTCGATCATTGTAGAGCAGTGAAGATCAAGATTCCACACCCTCTTGATGGATTTTTTGAAGGCATGATATAGTCAAATGGCTAAGTGTTCTCTCATTAACAAGGAAAAATGTTTGACGGATGTTCTAGCTCATAACCCCTTCATTAAACCTCTATCGTATTATAAATCTCCTTTTTTTTATTCACATCTTTAGCATGCCCTGGTTCCCCTTTCTTAAGCTTTGTATACGTATGTCCAACCAAGACACATCACATCCCATTTTTGATCCTATTATTTTTCTGTGTAACCACCTAATTAGCCCAGCATTTTTTTTTGAAGGAGAAAAATATAGTGCTAATTACATGGGTTCAACCTAATTAGCACTATTTACTGCATGATTATCATGATAAGCCAAGAAAAACTCAGCCTAAGACTCGTCTGAAGAAAATGATGAACGATTCAACTATTCATTTATGTCACATGCATTATAGATGAGAATGATATGGTCAATTGTTATTAGCCTGTTTTATAATTTTTCTAAGCTTGCCCTAGCAAAGGTGGATCTATTAGACTATTACAGAGTTCGCATGCTCCTCATAGAAGTTTCTTCGCATACGTAAATGATAGACATGTCCTTTGCATTCTATCACCTATATAATGACATCGCATCTATCCATAAATAATGCACCAAAATATTCATATAAAATTAATGAATAATGTAAATCTTGTTCATTTACTGTAGACTTTTTTCCGAGATAATTACATCTGCTATATGTAATGCACATGTATCTACGTTTCTTTTTGAAGCTTGCTAAAAAAAAAAATCTGGTATCATAATCTAATAGCTCTTGTGAAAAAGCCCCGAACCCTTTTAGCTGCATGACACGCGCCTCCTTAAGAAATCATAATTTTTGACAGCGATAAAAAAAAGTCAGAAATTGTCATATCCCAAGTTCATTACATTCTTTAATTGATTCGAAAAATTAACATAATTTTGTTCTATATCCATCTAGGTCAGATTGAATTAGATTTACTATTTATTTTATTAAGCTATTGAATATTTTAAGTCCGACTAAGTCAAGACTAATCACACATGACTACCTGAGCTACAAACATATATATATTGACCATTCAATTATTTCTCAATTGAGTTGATGAGTCTCCTCTCTTGCTCTTAAAAAATATATATATATAATATATTTTTTATAAAATTTTAATTAGAAAAATAATTATATCAATTTACGATGTGTTAATTTACTAGTGGGACAGGTCGACCATGAGAAGAACAATAATACTTTTTTAGATTTTTTGCATGAATACTTTTTTAAGAATTTAAATTTGCACAAATTTTTTTAAAAAATTTATATTTATCTCTATATCCTCATAATATACTGTTTTTGTACAAATGTTCATAATATAACGTTCTTCTAACACCGTTAATAAAAAATATATTTATTTTAATTAAAAATAAAATAAATTTTTGAAATTATTTTTTTGTTCTCCATCACGATCGTCTTATACATATTTCTTTTTGCACATTTACTCATTAAAGATATTTTAGTCATTTTAATTTGAAACTATTAATTTTTTAAAGGTGTTAGATGCCATGCGTACATATGCAAAAATAAGAAAAAAAATAAAATAGTAAAATAAGTGTTTGACAATATATATATATATATATATATATATATATATATATATATATATATATATATATATATAATTTTTTTAAAAAAAGTATTCAGACAATATTTGATTTTTTTTTTTTTTTTTGTGAAGCAGGCTGATGACTACTAATTAAAATTGAGATAAAAAAACGAAGTGACCATTTTAAGACATCGTGCTGTAACTTCTTGGATTACATTTCAGCAAGCAGATTGTCTTATATCATGATAATACTAAGATGGTTGTAAACCAGCAGCATGCCTTTTACATCCAGCCACTGAAGGAGGATTATTCATAGCTGAATAATCTTTACATTGTGAGCTAAAAGAATATAGATACATCACCAGGACATTTAAAGTTGTTGGACGGATCATCTATTTACAAGCACATCACACGCACACTGAAATCTGGACCGAAACTTCATCTAGAACTCCACATAACACCAACAGCAAGCACGGATGAGGAAACAAACAGCACCTAGACGATGCTTCCGCTGATCCCCTAACCTTCTATTGTGATCAAATTTAGGCACTGAAGCACCCAAGTACCTTCTTTGGATAAAGTCCTTTGGCGTGATATTTTGCAGCTGTCTCCTCTGCCTTTAAGATCTCCTCTCCCCGCTTGGCCTCAACAATTGCTCTCTTCTCTGCTGCTGCCTTGTGGATCATGGCGATTTTGTTCTTCATTTTTTCGGCATATTCCGCCTTCTTCATCTCAAGTGCTTCCTGTTCATACAGTTGTAACTCACAGCTTGCTTTCGAGTGGCAAACACAAGCATGATGAAAGGTGAACTGATTGATGATGATTACGGGAATTGACTGAATCAGCAGTTTAACTACATGCAAGTTTCTGTTTATTCCACAAGCACTTCATGACATTTTGTGTTCAGTTTTTCGGGCCCCACTTTGTTGTAAAATTATAGATGGAGAGAAGGAAGAACTTATCAGTTGAGGCGTGATTTCACTGTCCTTAAGAATAGATCGCGCCCCTCGGAGAATGGATCTCGGTGTAGCAGGTAATGGCGGCCTATCCTCCAGGATACAACAACTGGATCACTCCAAGCGTACACCCGCAGATGCAGTGATACTATCGAACAGCCCAGAACCGCTCAGGAAGATAGAACAGAGAAGTCCTCTTCGGGAACACAGAAAACAGAAGACTCTCGGGAACGCAGAAAAAAAAACAGAGAGAGAGGAAGATAAGTTTTTTTTATCTTAATCCTCGGATCTGATAGGGTTTAAAAAGAGAGGCGTTTTGAAAAGATACGGGCGTTTTTAAAAGACGCGACGTTTTATCAAGAGATAAAACAAAACAAAAGACGCGACGTTATCAAACAAAATAATTCAAAAAATAAAACGGCAAAAAGAAACCTGGCTCAAGCCCACACCCGCGGGGGGGGTCCCCCCTGCGCGTGATAATCGCAACGCGCCCGGTTAAACGTTTCCGGATCGGATTCGCCAATTTTGGCTTGGACCTCCATTGGGCTCATGCGCGCGTGGGCTACTTTCTTTCTTTGCTTCACCAAGTTAAAAGGTTGAATACTATATAAAGATCTTTTGAGTTTTGTTCCTTTCCAATGTGGGACTAAAGAAAGTACACTAGACAAAAAGACAAAAGACAAAGAAGGGCAGACTCGGAATTTTGAAATATTCCAACACACTTCCCTTCCGGGGCCCATGAAGTATTTGGGTTCGAAGATGATCTTATCAAACTTAAACCGAAAACTTTCAGAAATTTTGGAGCCAATGAAGTTATTGCATTCGAAGTATTATTTTTATCAACCTTAAACTGTGTTGAGCCATTAATTTCAGAAATTTTTACTGGTATCTTGTTTGACTATCATTCTTGTTGACTTTAAGTTTCTAAGGAGCCTGACTTTGCTGTTTCAGTAATTTCTAAGACCAGTAATGGATATAATGGTGGTAGAAACAATGAGCTATTCAAACAGCCTTGCATGTATGAAGGAAGACTACGCTTACCTCAATTTTTCTCAACTCAGCTTCCACTGCTGCCTTCTTTGTGTTCTCCCATGAAGCAATAGATGACATCTTCTTCTGAGATCTGTTTGGGATTATCAAGTCCTTAGATGGAAAAGCATATAAAACTCCTATTATATAGAAAAATCATTAAGGTTTTGTATCTTTAATTATTTACTATCAAATTCTTTGTATGGTACAGTGTTTCAGTCTCAATCTTCATGGACGAAATATCGAACACTTAATGAAACCTTTGGTAGAGTACAGAGTCTGCCGACATAAGTTTTGGTGTTTGGTTACTTACATAAGGCCAGTCTATATATTCGAACTAAAATTGCCGAAGAAATTTCACTTGGATCATATTTGGTAAAGGCTCAGGACAAAGCCAACATACAAGCCCCCCCAAATTTTGGAAACACAAAAAACACCATAGTCATTATGGGCATTATTTAGTGTAAAGTAAAATCTTGGTTTATTATAGACATAAAACAAAAGGGCATAAGAAATGCACATCCGGCGATAACATGGAATCGAGATTTAGGCTGGGATAGGAATTATTTATATCAAGATGCAACATGTGACAATAAAATCTTAGGAAGTTGTTGGAAATGGTGGAAGAAATAGACTATAAGAAATGTGGAAGAGGAATGAAGAGAATAAATGAAATATGGGCAAGGCATGCTAATTCAAGTACTGCCTTAAAGATGGTAATTTCCCCTGCACTTTAGATGCAGGTGGGCTACTAGAAGTCTGTTCCAGGATGCAATGCCCAATTAATAAGCCTACTTGGTCTCTGCGCTACCCAACCGGCTTATGGAACTAAATAACCCAACCCAGAAAATTATGAAAGAAAAAGAACTGCTCAGTAAGAGTGTTCAAGAGTTTCATAAGTACAAAGAGAGGGTGTATATAAAAGATATCTGCATGTATCCACTCGCATACAATACAACTCTGTATAAAAATTAAAGAGCTGTATACAGGTGACTGTTAATTGCCGAACAGTCACCAAATAAAGACAAACAACTATTCAGCCGATAGTCATCTTAATAATAGAAAGCTGATTTTCTATTAAAAAAGAATAAAAATTTAATAGCCATTGGAACAGCCAAGGATAAGAAGACATCTGTTGGCACCAATGCCTTGTTCCAACATTTAAAAAACATTTGAACTTTTGTCCACCAACAGTCCAACAGTCAAAAGTCAAAAACACCAACAGTTAAAAATTGAAAGGCTATTTTTAATTAAAAAAAATACTCTGATAGAATTGGCAGGCAATTACAAAGAAATATAGGAGTCACATGATACAATTTATTATGGGTTTTGGTTTGAGGGGGAAGCTTAAAAATTGCACTTGGGAAGCAGAAGTTTGAATAGAAAGATATAAGTGACAAAAGCAAATACATCCATGTGTGCATACACATAGATATACATATACATACATATATATAGACATACATATACTATTCTTGAGCACTCGCATGTGTTCTTAATCTTAGCATGGATATTGAAGCAGGTGATCCATGGATGATGCACCAGGGCTTCTTGAGCCACTGATTGAATAATTATACAAGAGTCCAGTTAATTGGAATAATTCTGTATCTATGTACATATGTATGTTCATGTGTATATGTACTCATATGTGTGTATATATGTGTGTGTGTGTGTGTGTGTACATATGTATGTATATATACATACATACACATACATGTGTCTGTATTAGTCTAGTGTAGAACAAAAGTATATGTGAAGAAATGAAATCATCTTAGACTTCGGGATTCTTCTTCTCCAGACAAAATTATGAATATGTGCTCGAACAAATTGAGAATTTGAAGGAATTATATCTTACTTATTCTCAGCTTTGGTCTTTTCGCTTTCCTCCCATGCCTTGATCAAGGATATTCTCTTCTCAGTTGCTACCCGTGCAAGAACAGCATCTGCAATTTCAAAAGCATCAAAAAAATTTCTGTCTCCTTCCAAAAAATATCACAGGACAGTTTCGATTCTGTTGAAATTTCCTTAAACCCTTACCTCTATCAGCTGAACCTGCTGCGCTTTTCTCAGGTGGAGGAGAATCTGCAACCTCTGCAAAACAGAGAAGTAGAAAGGTTATATATGAAGCATATATTATAATTAGTTTGAGCTATTATACAACCTTCCCAGAATACACATGGTGCATGCTGAAAAGCCCAAGAAAAAGTAAATCATGCATAAACATATAGATCTTTTTTTTTGTTGTTGTGTTTTTTTTTTTTTTTTTTTTTTGGGTGGGGGGGGGGGGATATTGGGAGGGGGGAGGTTGTAGGAGGAAAAATAAAACGATAACATAGACATAGGTACATTGATTTATAGTAGTTCAAAATATCTAATGGTTTACAATGATGCATCTTCTGTTTTTGATATAGATATGGCACTTCACACTATTTTTTATCACTATCTTCCTTTTGGAGTCACTCTTTCAATTGATGGCTTCATGTTCACACATGCCGACACACACAAACACACACAGAAGGAGGCATTGCTGAAGGCTCGAGTATATTCATGTTAGTAAAAGCAAGAAAGAAGAAACTTTTCTTGACGTTGGACTATTGGAGATATAATCCAAGTAAGCTCCAAATACAGTGCAGGTTCTCATCTATATCTAACTTAGGAAAAAGAAATAAATAAATAATCATATATCGCTCTGTAACAAATAAGATTTTCTTCAGATCATACAGCCCATCAATCATAACAAATACCGTGAAATTGACTACGTGGAAAACCAGAATTGAAGAAAAAGATACTAATTTTTTTTAGATCATATATCGACTCAAGAAAATTTAATAAAATACATGAGGGAAAACGCTTTGGATACCCTTATCTACATAACTTCCCTCCAGACAGAATTCAGAGCCACGAGAACAGAGAAAAGAAAAAAAAAAGGAAATAGGAAAAGAAGATCAGGAACGAATACAACCAAATCACCTTCTTTGATATCTAATGGGGATTCTTTTAAAAGGAGGGGGAAAGCACCTAAATCAGGTAATGGAGTGGTATAAGAATACACCACTCAAATCTCCACCAGGTCCATCCAAACTGAAAAATAGGTTATTGAAACTTGAAAGGTTTCCAAAAATCGGAATTCTGTTCCAAAAAAGAAAAGAAAAGAAAAAAGAACGCAAAACCTTGAATCCATGGAATCAAAAGGAATCTTAAATTTTATTAAAGAAAATAACTTTATCACCAAACGTAACAATTCCGAGACAAAAAAAAAAAAAAACTAATTTTATATATTTTCTCCCCAGAAATCGCTTCAATTAACAGCGGAAACTTCGTAGCTAAATCCGAACCAAACTCTACTAAATCCAAAATTCCACATAAAACTCTCACAAACTCTGCAATTCTTCATCCATGAACGAGAAAAAAACAAAGGGAAAAGCACTAGAGAACAATAAAAGAAGAGGACAAGAGGAAGAGGCCTTACTCTCCACGACAGCAAGAGCCTTGGATTCGTCGGGCTTCTCCTCCGGAGGCGGCTGAGCCACCACCTTCTCCTCCGGGAGACCCTTTTCGGCCTCCGCCGAGGCCTCCATCTTCTTCGCCTCTTCCTCCCCCATCGCCTTCTCTCCTCTTCCTCCTCCTAATTCCACCGACGAAGCGCTAACTCCGACCCCAGCTCTCACGGCGAGATCCCTTACCCTAAATTATGCGGCCCCAAAGCTCGAAAGGAGAAGTGCAGGAGGAGCGGAAGGCTCGCTTTCTTGCAGTAGAAAAGAAGGGAGTGGGAGCTTTCCCGGCCACAGACAAATTTATGACCTCCCATCCCCCATCTATTCGTAGGTGCATACGCGTGGTGGTAAAAATTTATATATCCGCCGTCGATGTTTCCAAAAACAGCACATCAAACCGCTAGCTTATACCGTCAGGCCTTGGCGTCATAATGTCTCGGAGGCGGATTAAAGGACATGTTGTTGCAGAAAATTACAGTTTCACCTTGTCTTCGAGATCCAACGGGTCAGGACCGCCTGATTTTAGCCTTATCCGCTTCAACGATGATGGATTTAGAGATGGTTGCAAGAGTATTTTCGAAAGCAAAAGCTCTGCCTCGGCTCCGTGATGACATGTGTGAAATGGTCTACTTTAGATCAAATATATTTTTTGTAGAGCTAATGAGGTTATAAATTAGGTGGCATCCATATGGCCAGCTATATGGATAGTATTGTATGGGCTGAAGATAGAAAGTTATCTCGAACACCCCAAAAAATTCTATTTTTTGCCTCTATTAGTTGTATTAAGAAAAGAAAAAAAACCCTTATGAGTCCGCTAATTGGGATGTTCGGTTGACCATGACAAGGGTAAAATAGTCATTTTAATCCCTAGAAAACGAGGCGATTCCGGGTGGTTCTATATACACCCCCCCCTATTGCTCAGGACACCCCCCAAAAATTAAAAAAAAATTAAATACTCTCTACACCCCCCCCATTTGCTAAGGACACCCCTAAAAAATTAAAAATTCCTAAATTACCCCCCACCCTCCCCACCCCCTCACCTAAATTGCTCTCTACACCCCCCAAACCCCCCCCCCCACCCCGGTCTTCCCCTCCAAAACACCTCGCCAACGCCCAAAACCCCCCCGTTCCTCCTTCTCCCTCTCGTCGCCGGCATTCTCCCGATCTCCGACCACCTCGCCGGCTTCTCCCGGAACCACCTCGCCGGCTTCTCCCGAAATTTTTTTTTTTCACGGTTCGTGCTCCGTTCGGCACTGGATCGCCGAACAAAAGGCTTCTGTTCGGCTGAACAGTGCCGGACAGAAGCCTTCTGTTCGGCACTGTGCAGCCGAACAGATCTGTTCGGTTGAGGGTTGCCGAACAGAAGGCTTCTGTTCGGCACTGTTCAGCCGAACAGAAGCCTTTTGTTCGGCGATCCAGTGCCGAACGGAGCACGAACCGTGAAAAAAAAAAATTTCGGGAGAAGCCGGCGAGGTGGTTCCGGGAGAAGCCGGCGAGGTGGTCGGAGATCGGGAGAATGCCGGCGACGAGAGGGAGAAGGGGGAACGGGGGAGGAGGGGTTTAAGGGGGGTTTGAGGGGGGTTTTTTTTTTTTCTTTTCAAAACGAAACGGAGGAGGAGGAAGGGGGGTGTATGAGAAAATTTCAAGGGCAATATGGTAATTACACTAAAGGTTAGTTTGGGTATTTTTTTTTTGGTTTTTGGGGGGTGTCCTGAGCAATAGGGGGGGTGTATATAGAACTACCCGGCGATTCCGCGTTGATGTCGGTAAGAACGCGGTCTGCTTGCATTTGGGGTACCGCAGCGGCAGCGACCGGAAAGGCGAGGAAAGGAAATTTAAATTTGGACGGGTAGGAGTGGAAGCTTCCGATTAAGGACTTTTCCCTGGAGAATTAGTGGCCGTATGATGTCCACGTGGGGGTTGTCGTCTTATCCGTTCGTTTGCCGATTATTTTGGAGAAGGTGGGGTAGATTCGCTCACGCGGCAAGCGCGTGCGCTCTTACTCACTCTCTCTAAGCCAGACCGCCAATCTTATGTTTATTGATGGGTATGGCACAAGAATTTGTCTTCGTGGCATGAAGTCATTGCTGTATTGCTTTAGACTTTGCTCAGAAAATATATCTCATGTTTCCAATTATTGGATTATGTAATTCTTTATTAAAAAATAATAGTGCCGACGTTAGTATTGAAAAAAATAATATTTGTGTTGAGATCCTGAGAGGAGACATGTTCGAATGTGCAACCTTCGACTAGTACAATTTGTAATTTTGTTCCACAATAAAAGACATAATTTATGAATACTTTATTGAAATCGGTTTCACGACAACGATATATGTTTCTCATCCTTTGACGAGATTATATTTTCAATTTTCTCATATATGCATTGCTTATGCACTTAAAATGGATTTTTATAAATTAGGGTAGGTGAAGAATTCGCGGTGCTAATGAGCTTATCGACCTTATTTAGTACCTCCTTAAAAATTAGTGTGCTAAAGATTAATGTTCAAACCAACTTAGATAATTCCTCTCTTTGTTTTTTTTCTTAAAGTTGATGTTCTCGAATAAAATTCTAATAGCTGCAATGACGGCAAAATCATAGTTCAATAGTTCTCCCATACAGGATCCCTATTTGCTAGCTAAGAATGGTCTAAAAGGCCAGTGGATGGTCAATAGTTGCTGATGGGGGGCAAAATGGATCGTCCAGCCCACAACAAAAGAGGCACCCAATTTCGGCCCAATAGACACCAACGCGGACCAGACATGTCTTCGGTCCGGCTCAAAATCAGCTCGATTTCGGACTCCACTGAAAGCTCCTTCGATATTGGATATTCGCCGACTTCGCTCTCCTACGTGGTCGTACATCGCGACGCCACCACGATGTACTACTCCGGCTATGCTTTGACATAGCTGTCAACGCCTTACTGTTCCCAAGGACGGACTCCACCGTATGTCACAATTAAGCTCTAGCTGCGCGCCACTCCCTCTCATGATGGAAATGGGCCATACTCTGCCACGGCTGTCAACGCCTTACCGTTCCAAAAAACGGACTCCACCACGTGCCACAATCAAGCTCTGGCTGAGCGCCACTCCCACTCATGATGGAAATGGGTCATACCTCCGCCACCTAAACGCTCCCTATCGGGACTTATAAAGAACCCCAACAAGTAATGCCTAAGGGATTTTTTGACTGGATCTACTAAGCTCCACTCTAACTTGATCGTTGGAGGGTCCTCACCGAAAACATCAGTGAGGCTTTGTGTAGGAACACCGTCGGTCGCAGGAGGTGGCTCTCCTCATCTTCCTCCGCACTCCGGCAGCTCCTCCGACTCCTCCGGCGTAGTTACCCTCGGACCGATTTGAACCACAATAGTTACATAAAAGCACATCAAAGAAGATCATTAGTTTAAGCATTGTACCAACTTCACGAACCACTTTGATAGGCCTCAGTGCAACCATTTTATTATATGCCTTATTTGTATCTCCTTTCATTCCATATTTATCTCTTTCACATCCACAAACAATAAGAGTTCGGGTTGATGCTTAAATTTCTCAGAGAAGTTGTCTACTGATGATGTTAGATTTGTATATATTTTTTAGCAATACAATGACATTGATAGCTCCACACACGACAAGTTCACTCTTGGGTCAATTGGGTTGGATTCTCAGTCACTTTCAATGCCAGTCACGCAACGGTCAATTGGATTTTCCCCTTACAGAACAAATAAGAGCAAATTGAACCAATTCGGCGAAAAAGGTATTAAGAACTCAACATAGTTTGTGACGGATGAGATGAAGATACAGCACAACGAATGGATAATAGAGGTGGGACCATAAGCTAAAATCCAGGAGATTCCATACATAAATCATACGTCTTCCCTTGTCTTCACTACTGTCAATCACATCGCATGAATTGTATTCCTTGTATGCTGCATCTCATTGTATCTTTTAATCTTAACTTCTTATTTATTTGGTTAAAGAGGAGAGCATAAATTGTAACATCTTATTTTTTTTCACAGAAAGCAAATGGTCACGTTAGTGCCTGTTTTCTGATCCAATTTGAAGAAAAATTAAGACTTGATAGAAAGAATAAGCTCTACTTGAAGAGCCGTGTTGCTATAAACTTCACACTAGGCCACTTTAAAGGGACATGGATCAAATTTAATATATAGAGACGCTTTCTTGAAATCAGTGCCCTGTGACTTTTCCTCAGCTTGTTAATTGCTTTAGGACTATACAAGGTCACAGCATCAGCATTGTTGCTTTCCTAAGGGTCCAGTCTTTTCAGGTTCCTTTCTTCTGGGCCCCTTTCAGACTTCCAAATTTAAAGCCTGCCCCCGGCTCTCGGTAACAAAAAGGAAGTGCCCCAAACTCGCCCTCGCGACTTCTTGCGGGTAAAATCGGTGATTCCGCCGCGGTTCGGCCCCAGTGTCGGCAACGCCTTGCTTTCGAATTAGATGAGGACACGTAGCGCGGCCGCGGAAAATTTCCCCTGAAGTGGGGCCCCCTGCCCATCAAATGAGTTGTCATATTGTATATTGTTGTATTATATATTGGGCATTGTGATTTATATTATTACGAATGTCGTAAAGTGAGGTTGATTTCTTAATGTCATGGTCATGGTTTATTCTTTTATTGGGTGAGATAGATAGGACATTGATGACGTTTATTTTTTTTTGATAGAACAACTATACTATTAGATTACCTAACACGGCATCAGCAGTACAGACAAAGTTAAGAGAAGAAACTAGACGTATGTTTAGTCTCATATCAATTATTCGTAGGATAAATTTTAAGTACTTATAATAGAATCAAAAAATTTAAATAATATATTCTAACTATTTTTTGGGGATGAGGTCATCGATTATCATAAATGATATCAAAGTATATCCGACTCATAATCTATGTGGCCTAGAAAACACGGCAATACGGATCTATTGAGGCTGACTATGGACCGATCATGGTGCTTGTTATTAGATTTGAATGGATTTGAACTCTTAGCCTGACGAGGATGTTAAAACTTAAATAGAAAGAGTATGTGAGGATCGTGCAGGCGTGTATTTAGTTCTACATCGGTTATTCATTAGATAGGTCTTAGATATTTATACAGGGTCAAAAAAAGATAAAACCCAAGAAGCTAGGCAAAAGAACAAAGCTATGTTGAGCTACAGATAAGTCAGGCAGGTAGCAGGCCAAAAGATGACCCAGAACTGTAACCAGAATTCCATTGAAAGCCAGTGAAACCAATTACAAAGTAGAAGAAACCCCAGAATTGGAGCAATTGAGATCCCAGCAGCAAACTTCCTGAAGAGAAACACTTGCATACAGTTGCAGAGACAGCTGCTAGTAAGAATAGCAACAGCTGATGAGTAGAACCGGCCTGACGAGAATCTAGAGAAACTGGTGTCAATATGAGCAGCTGTTTCCACTCATGTTCAATGGAAATAGGAGAGAACCAGAAAACTAACACAGCAGCCCACCAGCTTTAAAAATAAGAGTTCAACATAAGTAACTCCAATGGCACGAGGAACGTATAATTTTGACGGCGTACCAGAGAACACTCCACTCCGAAGAAATACAGATTTCCTGATACCCTCTGCTCAATATGACTTAAAGAAGTTGAAATCTAAAGATTAATGAAAACATTGCTGTAAAGTCATAGATGGTTTCCGTAGACTGATTTAAGCAGCCAAGATCAAAAGCATGAGCAAACCCAAAACAAGAGTTGGAAGTGACAACTTGAGATCTAAGGCCTATAAGTTGACAAAGTTGGGCCATGTCCATTAGCTACCTCGAACGTGGAATTTGGAGTCATGTTACGAGAAAGCTCTTGCTGGTCTGGGGAATGGGAGGGCTAGGAATTGCCGGGCTATCAAATAATGAGTGCATTTGTCCTCTGAAGTAAGTCGATCTATCGTCGAATACCTAGTAGAGGTTAAATTTGAATTCAAAATTTCAAATTTGCTTCTGTCACCAGGAAGATTTAAATTTTCATCCGGCGAAAGGACACAAGGCTGCTGCTTCCAGATTAGTTTATATTGACCGGCCCTCTAAATGATGGTGGTGAGTACTGCAAAAATTAAGTTGGATCACTTTATCCTATGCGAAACATGATGGATAGGCTTGTCAAATGGGGCGAATCAACTCTTCAGACTAATGCCGTAACAATTAGATGGTCATCGCTAATTAATAAATAGTTAGTGTCAACTAAATCACTTTAGTGCTAAAGGCAACGTTTAGCCCTTAGCAAGCTTGCTCGGCCCATTGAGATGCTGGATGTTAAAATCATATGATTGATTAGGTCCATTGATTGATTGATTACGTCAAACTTAGTCGGTCTTACTAAATTTCACCTTGATTGATTATGCCAAACTCAGTCGGCCTTACCAAATTTTGTCAGCCTCCTAGCTTATATAAAGGTTGCTCATGTATATTGTAAAGACAGACAGAAATACAATTCTTTTCTCTTATTCTCCTCTTTCAACACTAGATAACAAAGGCGATGTTCTAGCTAAAATATAATCCAATGTCTTGGATATGCTTGGCCCTGCGAACCAATCTGAAAGCATACAAACTCCTAATTTTCCTCCTAATTTGCAATTAGTCTATTAAATAATTGTGCGTATGTGCATATATATATATATATATATATATATATATATATATATATATATCCTTACTGGACTAGCTAGCATCCCTCCATCCACAATAAGAATGATAGAATTATTCCACTAGAATTATTTGTTCAAGTGAATCTTCCAATATTTGCTGATGCCACCATGCATCACGCGATCGAATATTGTTTGATGTTTGGACTTTCAAATACTATTTTAGAGGTAAAGGACTTTAACAATTTTAATTTTCATAGAGCGCCATTTCATCATCAGTTTTAGTCTTTTAATTGCTTCAATTGATTTTAAGGGATATGTTAATGCAAAGATGAGCAATGCTATGGCGACCGTTATTTTAAAGATAGATTGTATTAGGTTGGATCCAATTTTATGGAACATAGCTGTTGCTGGTGGTCCAAACCGAGAACGATTGGCACAGCGGTGTGAACGGGGTTCCGTCTGAGTCGCCTTGGTTGGTGTTGATTACGCTCCACTTTCCACCGAAAAACCTGCAAGCAAGCCTCGCACCACCACTGGGATAGTGGGGGCCCTCCGACGATCAAGTCAGAGGAGATTGGAGGAGAAGGAGAGATAATTGCAGGTAGTAGGAGAATGTACTGGAAGTTTTTGCTTACCTCCCCCCTTCTCCCCCCCGCAGCATATATACCAGGCTGGGGGGTCCTTCTGGGGGGTTGGTCATCGTGTGGCACGATGGAGTTTCCACTGACATGGCCGTTACAGGGCGTCGTGGGGCAGCGCTGGGTACGGCCGTGACAGGGCGTAGTGGAGCTCCGCCTTGTACGGCTGTTACAGGAGATCGTGGAGCAGCGCCGGATACGACCGTTGCAGGGAGTAGTGGAGCAGAGGGTCGTGGCGTGCTTCAGGGGAACAGCCTGTCGTTGTCGAGAGATTGCCGACTCGGGGTCGGATTGCTGGATCAAGGGGCAGCCGACTCGGGGTCGGGCTGCGAAGCCGAAGATATCCGACTCGGGGTCGGGTTACTGGATCAAGGGGCAGCCGACTCGGGGTCGGGCTGCGAAGCCGAAGATATCCGACTCGGGGTCGGGTTACTGGATCAAGGGGCAGCTGTAGTCTTCTTGGGCGCGCGTGTCGGTCACGTGGGGCATGGTGGCTGAGTTCCCCCGTAACAATAGCTAGTGACGAATGAAGGAGTTTATTGCAAGCTAGCTTGTGTTTGGTTTGGAATTCAGCCCGAGCTCGGTCATCCCCCATCATAATCCTGGCAGTCGGATGACAGCATTACTTACCTATTGAGCCATTAAATTAGAATCTAAACCCTACCCACCGCCTATCGTTTCCCTACCTAATTTCCCTCACACCTGCCCCTCTCCTTACATTTGCCACCGCAATGCTTCAAGATCCGTACCAATACGCCGATCTCCTCCTACCATTGGATCACTTTAAGATCCATACTGATACAGCTTCTTCCCTCACCCACCCCTTCCCCCTCTGGATCGCTTCGAGATCCATGCCAATAATTTCCTTAACCTCAGTTTTTTCTCATTTTCCTGCTGCAATCCTATTCGCTTATTCTTCCACTCCTACCGAATCACTTTGAGATCTGCACCTTTTCCTTATATTTGGTACAGCAACGCTCTAAAGTTCGTACTGATACGTTAATCTTCCCTACCATTGGATCACTTTGATATCCATGCCAGTATAAGCTAAAATTGTGAACTCTCTGGAATTTCCTGTCTTGCCCTCTTCTCATCTCCCTTTTCCAAACCCTTTCCGCTCCTATAGGACCCCTCTCTTATGTTTTCTGACACTACCCTCCTCCCTCCTCTTTCTTTATCGCATGCATGCGTAACGTGGGAAGAGGATGTTCGTCATTTCTTTGCGGCAACCTCCCAATATTCAAGTCCAAAAAAAGGGAGAAAAGATAAAAGAAACCTTATGTTTTAGGTCAGCGACGTCCTTCCTTTCTCAGATGATGATACGGAAAGAGGACGGTTGCAGGATATAACAATTAAAGGGTTATGGCACAACATTTTTTTT
This sequence comes from Phoenix dactylifera, assembly GCF_051530095.1. NCBI lineage: Eukaryota > Viridiplantae > Streptophyta > Magnoliopsida > Arecales > Arecaceae > Phoenix > Phoenix dactylifera. The sequence goes on from NC_143205.1 coordinate 20,946,237, forward strand.
TTTTGCTGAAAAGGCACAACATTTTCTGGTGGCAAGATATAACAGATCAGTGATCTCCATATTTCAGCACAGTCGGGACGACGAGGTGATCGCGCCTGCAGCAAGTATGGCGAGATAACCGCAGATATCCACCTGCGAGCGGGATGGTATGGTCATGCGTGCCTGCAGAGTTATCTTCTTTATTTTTTTTCTCTGTTTCTTTTCGTGTTTTTTTTTTTTTTTTTTTGGTGTAAACGGCAATTTCATATAACTCTAACGTGAGTACACCTTGCCATATCAGAAGAAAGCAAAAAATACAGTGGGGACGGGAGCTCTACCGTGGAAGTCCAACAAATGTCCCCTGAATGTCGTGCAACGTAAGAGGCGACCCAGTCTGCCACAGTGTTCGCCTCCCGGAACACATGTACTGCCTCAAAATCGTCCATCTCCAGTGCCATCCTGCGGGTCTCACAAATGAGAGGATGTCCATCACCATATCTGTCCGCACCCTGAATCCAGTCGATCACTATAGAGGAATCCCCCTCGAGGTGCACCCGCCTAGCACCAAGGACCCGCCTGGCATAGGATACGCCCTCCCAAGCTGCCCGTAGCTCAGCTCCCACTACTGTGAGCCCAGGCGTATATCGGCCACCCGCCACTACCAGCCGTCCAAGATGATCTCTGATGACAAATCCAACCCCGCCGGACCTGCCCTCTAATGCTACACTACCATCAAAACTCACCTTGAGATAGCCAGGGGGTGGGGGCACCCAAGAAGCAAACACAAACCTGGGCGCTAGAACAGCACAATGAGTACCCCAGATGTCCCTGGCCGTCCCAAGAGAACACAAGTCGAGACCGGAAGAAACCTCCCCAGCCTGAAGCACAGCTCTGTCCACCACCATCCTCGTCGTGAGCCTCCTGCCCTCAAACAAACGTGCATTCCGATCCAACCAAATATGGTAGGCCAGATATGCTCTAAGTATACCCGCCTGGACGAACCTAAGGCTCCGCATGGAAGCCCTCAACAAATGTAACAAATCCTGTGCCGACTCCACTGAACAAGGGAGAGGAACAGGTGACCTCCTCCATATCTCCCTAGCCCTGGGACACTGCAAGAGGACATGCTCAATGGTCTCCACGACGTCTGTGCACAACACGCAAAACTGGGGGATCCGCACTCCCCGCCTGACTAGCACACTTCTGGTAGGTAGGCATCCCCAGGCCACCGTCCAGATAAAAAGTGCCACATGCGGATGGATACACATCCTCCAAATCCATCCTCCCTCAATCTGCCGGACTGGCTCCCCACTGAAGAGTGCCATAAGATCCCTAGCCCGCACCTGTGACCGTCCCGATGGTACCCATATCAGCCTATCAGACTCCCCTCTGGTGGGCACCGGAATGGCCAAGACCATCTCTGCCAGCTGCTCCCCAAACACCTCTCGGACCAGCCCCACCCTCCACCTGCCCTCATCTGGGAACATCAGATCGCTGACCCTACATCCGGCTAAGCGTCCGGAGTCCACCATGGTGGGCAAGCGGCTGATCGGCTGCGCGGTCACCCAACAGTCCTCCAGCACATCAATCGAGCATCCATCGCCAACAGCCCATCTAATCTCCGGCAGTACCGCCCCAGCTCTGGCACACATCTCCCTCCACACTGGAGAGTGGTGACGGGCTGCTCTCCCTCCGGGAATCAAAGCTCCATACTTAGCCCTCAACAACGAGGACCACATGCAATCGGGCTCCATAACAAATCTAGCAACATGTCGTGCCGCTAAAGCCTCCCGCCTCACCAACAAGGACTGTACCCCTAAACCACCCCTTCTTGTCGGCTGACACACCACCTCCCATGCCAGCAGATGAATGCCATCTCTACCACCCTGCCTCCCCCAGATAAAACTTCTGAGAAGCTGCTCAATAATCCTCAGAACCGCCACCGAGATGAAGGCGGTTGAAAGTAGATAGGTAGGGATCGAGGAAAGGACTGACCGAACCAACGTGATCCTCCCCATCATAGATAGTGAGTGCCTCTGCCAACCCTCCACCCTCTGCCTCATGCTAGCCTCCAGAAAAGTACAATCCCTGTCGCGAAGCCGCCGACCAGACAGCGGAACCCCCAGATACGTCAACATGCCATCCTGCTCCGCCACCCTTAAAATCTCCATGATAGGGTTCTTCTCCTCTCGTCTGGTCAACGGGCTGAAGCAAACTGCAGATTTCGATAAATTAACCCGTTGACCTGATATAGCACAGTAGTCCCGTAGAACCCTACCCAGAACTCGGGCGTCCTGCCGTGTCGACCGGGCCAATAGCAAAAGATCATCCGCAAACAGCAGGTGAGAGATTGAGGGGGCATCCACTGCTGGTCTGTAAGCATCCAGCTCCTGAGAAGATACAACCTGATGCAAGAATCTGGATAAAGCGTCCGCACAGATAATAAACAATAGAGGAGAAAGCGGGCATCCCTGCCGCAAACCTCCTGACGACACAAAGAAGCGGGAGGGTGTGCCATTCACCAAGATGGCAAAAGGAGCCCTGACACAACCCATAATCCACTGAATCCATGTCTCCGGGAAGCCAAACACCTGCAGAGACTGATGGACAAAGTCCCACCGCATCCTATCATAGGCCCTCTCCATATCAAGCTTGACCCCCATCAAGCTCCTCCTCATCGGGGCCCTTCCCAGATCGAACATGAACTCCTGAGCTATCAATACATTGTCGGAGATGCTCCGACCACCTATGAAAGCACCCTGCTCCAAACTAATCAGCCTCGGGAGTAAGTCCCTCATCCTGACAGCAAGAATCTTCGCCGTTGCCTTATACAAAGTGGTGCATAGGCTGATCGGTCGAAAGTGACCCGGCTCAGTGGCATCCTGCCGCTTCGGAATCAAGGTGATGAAGGTCCTCTGCCAGTCCGGTGACATCACAGCTGTGGTAAAGAACTGCTGTATAGCCGCCGTCACATCCTGTCCCACTACCATCCAGTACCTCCGGAAGAACAACGGTGGAAAACCATCTGGCCCTGGTGCCTTCTCCCCCTCAAGGGACCACACTGCCGCCCTAATCTCCTCCTCTGAAACCGGTCTAATCAGTGCATCTGTCTCCTCCTCCGACACCCTCACTGTAGGCATCGGCATCTCCACTCGACTCCCCCCATCTAACGACTCCGTCCACCTCACTCTAAAGAAACTCTCCATAATCCTCCGGATCGTGTCAGGGTCCTCCGACAGCTGCCCATCCTCACTCCTGATGACTCTGATCCTGTTCTGATGCCTTCTGATCACTGTCGCCTGATGAAAAAATCTAGTGTTCCGATCTCCCTCCAAGATCCACTGGACCCTGGACTTCTGTCTCCATAATGTATCCTGCTGCCTGAGTAGGGAATCATGTAAGGCCAAGTGCGATCTGAGCTCCCCCATCTCCTCCTCCGATAACCCTCACATCTGTACCTCCTGAGACTGTAATCTGTCGATGGCCGCCTCCTCCTCCTCTGTTCTCCTGAAAATATTCCCCACCTCCTCACGGTTCCACCTTCGCAACCGCCTCCTGGTCAACTCCAACCTCCGGGACACCCGATACATAGCATCACCCCTCACTGGGGTACTCCATGCCTCCCGCACCATATCCTAGGACCGTGGGTAGCACAGCCAGAACTTCTCAAATCTGAAGGGGGATCGAACTGGGATGTGTACCTCAGTACTAACCAACAATGGATTATGATCCGAAGCTATCCTCGGCAGATGTCTAACATGATGATCAGGAAAACTCTGAATCCACCCAGCTGTAGCACATGCTCTGTCTAGTCTCTCCCACACACGTGCCCGTCCCTGCTGATTGTTGCACCATGTGTACCTAGGGCCCGTAAATCCCAAATCAATCAGACCATTTGATGTAAGAAAGTCCTGAAACTCCTTAATCTTCCTTTCATGGGAGAAAGGTTTACCCCCCATCTTTTTCTGAGGATCAACAATGCAATTGAAATCACCTGCCACCAGCATAGGATAGCCCTGACTAATCATCTGTGAAGCCTCCTCCCACAGTGTCCTCCTCACCCTATAATCAGTGCTAGCATATACCGCTGACAGTACCCAAGGGCTACGGTTGTCCTCTGAAATCACCATAATCACCTCCTGATTGCAGACATTGAAACAATCCAATCTACACTGTCCATATCCCCAAGTAACAATAATGCCTCCTGACAAACCTTGGGATTCCACAGCATAGAACCCCCAGGATCTCGGAATCGCCCTTCTGGCCTTCTGTAAACTGCCTCCCGAAAGCCAAGTCTCAAATAGTACACAAATATCCGGATTGTGCTGCTGCACCATCCTGCGAAAAGCCGGGGCAAAGGATGGTTTCCCCGCACCACGACAATTCCACAAAAAAATCTTCATAAATCACCGGATGAAACCGCACAGCCCGCATCCCCTGAGCTGTTGCTGCCACCTGTGTCCACTACCATACCCTCTTCAATACCTTGAGATTCCCTATTCACTCCCTTCGCCGAAGCCATCATTTGGAGAAAAATTTGAAGATGCTGCCCTCCACTGTTCCCTTGTGCCATAGCGTCCACAGTGCCCATGGAGCCCGTGCCACAAACCCCAGACTCCCCAAACTCCTTCCCACAGTCGTCCGGCTTGATCCCTTCCATCGAGTCAACCAACTTCCCCTTCCCCTTGTTTAGAACAGTGGAACTGGGACTATTCAACCGTGCCAAATGGCACGAAATGGAAACAGGGGATGTAGAGCTTACCTTCTTCTCCCGACCAGCATCGAAACCACCATCCCCATCGAACCGCCGCGCCGCCGCCTCCACCGGACACGGCCCGAGTGTCGCCGCCGGGGCTTGCTCTGACAGTCCCGTCGCCACCGAGAGAGCTCGGAACAACCGTCGTCCATGGGGTTCCTCCACCCCATGCCGTGAAGCGCCTCCACCCGGCACGACCGGATGCTCTGCCCGAGGAGGTCGCCCGTGCACCGGCGCGAGGGGCGGTGGCGAGCTCTTGCTCCTCCGAAACGTCCTTCTCCGGCGGCCACCCCATCGTCACGCCCGCGCTCGCCGCCGAAACGTCCTTCTCCGGCGTTCTCCGGCGGGCCACCTTAGACGGTTTCTGCCAACCATCAAGGTCCACCGGAGAAGCCGCCGTTGCCTGAGTATCTCTAGTCGTACCGGGGCTCGGAGGGGAGCTAACCGGCTTCTTCCTCGCACCGCTGCCCGGCGCCTCCTTCTTCCGAGAAGCCCTCGAGAACGGACCAATTCGGTTTGTCACTAGCCATGGTCCGTAGGGGCCTTCCACCCCAGATCGCTTTCCATCCCCCCTCATACTAATCGGGACATCCTTGGAAGGCTTCCCCATTGCACCCTCGTCAGATCCCGAAGCCTCCGTCATCGGGTCCACACCCACCACCGCCGGAGAAGAAAACTCACATGCCGCCGCAGAGTGCCCTAGCCGCCCACATTTGGGACATGGAGCTGGCAGGTTTTCATAAACGAAACCCTGCCAGAACTTTGTCTCTCTGCCCGCGGATCTCCCTAGCCCCATCGTCCCCGGCTTGAGCGGGGCCGACGCATCCACCACCACCTTCACCCTCGCAAAACCAAACCTGCGCCTCTTCTCCGTGCATTCATCCAAAGCCAGGGGATTTTCCGCCTGCGCCGCGATCCTAAATATCGTCTCCTTCTTCCAATAGTCGAGCGGCAGCCCGGGTAGCCGGATCCAGACTACCACCGGCCGACGCCCTCAGTGCCCGGAATAAAGTTGGGACGCCACCTCTCCATGGCGTGCAGTTGACCGGCCACCATCCATGGGCCGTTCGCCATTGCAGCTTCTCGGTCAGATTCGTTGGCGAATCTGATAGCGATGACACCATCTACCAACGTGAAGCTTCCGACGTCGTAGTCCAACTTTCCAGCCCTTCGAACCTCCTTCGCCACCCAGTCCGCCGGAATGTACCTCCCCATGCTCCTCACCAGGACCGTGGAACTACGCCACTCCGACCGCATCTCCTCCAGCTCCTCTTCCGGAATCTCGACCACCTCCGAGAACCTCTCCTGCAACACCTCCAAATCCCGGGGAGAAATGCGATGATTGGTCCACGCCGATTGCCCCGGGGCTCCTTTCGCCACCTCCGCCCACGTCCGGGGCCTGACCGGACTTCTCGGGGCATCATTCCTCGGAGCTCCGGCCATTCCCTGCACCGGCGACGACGACGTCCTAGCTCCAGGTTCGGCCATGTCACCCAGCCAGCACCCGTTCGACGAAATTCCCCGCTGATCTCCCCCCAAAACCCGAATCTCAAAGCTCCCTCACACCATGTTCGTTATCCCTTTATCTTTCCTTCGGCTTTCCTTTTCGTGTTTCAGTCAGCTACATCCTTCCAAGGAAAGGCAGAAATCGATATACATTTCATGGTTCAGTAAGGCATGCAGGGCACGGTGGAGATGAGCACCGATTACCGAACCTTTTCAAAACGGCTGGATGGTGCCACGCGGAAGTCTCTCACTGCCGATATCTCGGCGAACCTCGGCGTGACACTTATGGTTCTGGGACACTAATCAGGCTCTTCTTTGTACGGCTTGTACAGGCTTCTGTATCAAAAGCTTCCCTCTGTTACGAGGCACCACCTGCACTCTCTTTTGTGCTGGACTAAAGCCACGCTGGCCAGCAGGCCTTTTTGAATGACCAATGCCTTTTTTTTTCCGAGTCTGCGACGTGGCCTCTCTCTATTAGTCCAGGAGTACGTACTTCGCCCCCCGGTAAAAGGGAAACTGGGGCTCAAACCCACTGGATTCCCATTAAAAAAATCTCTATAAATACCAGGGAGGAAGAGCGTTGCCAAATATTAGACTCGGAGCTAGCGTTAGCCATACCTTCGTCCTTGGGGTTGGGGGCGTATAATTTTGATTTTTTGTTCAGATGGATGTGTACATCTCGGAGGAGTACGTGATCAGACGGCGGAGGGAGAGGGAGAGGGAGAGGGAGATGGGGATGTCTGCTTCTGGGGCAGGGAAGCGCAGGGAATCCGGCGGTGAGGAGGAGAAGGCCCGCCGGAGATGGACGGCTTGGATGGTTGGGTTGGTGAAGGAGAGGAGGGGGGTCCGGGATAATGGAGGAGAAGATGGAAGCGAGGAGGTGGATTTCGGATGCTTCTCTCCATAAGTGGGTTCGCAGGAACTCCTCCGGCCTCATTTTTATCCCATAAAAAACGCTCCTCCTTCGTAAAAAATGCAGGCCAATACTTAACTTGTGTCGTGTTATGTCTCGAACAGTATTTATTTTGTTTCGTTATCTAGATAGTCTCCACTTTTGTTATTGTTGCTGCTATTTTTTTTTTTTGTGTCAAATATGTCTGTGGATGAGGGGTGGTGCTGCGTTAATGCGTGATTTTATTAAGACGAGAGCATATCAATTTTATGAGGCCCGGGTATCAGGGTATGGAGATAGGTTAAGCTAAGTTGTCTTATAAATGGACTTTTCTATGTATTTATCAAATACATATATATTAAAATTATATATTACTTTAAAAATGTAGCTATTGAACAATAAATAGCTTTTTATAAAATATTACTTAAAAAAGCTCTATTTTTGAAAGTACTACTGCTAACGGCTTTGTCAAATAAAATTTTAAAACCTTAGTGACTCGAAACAATATAAAATTAGGCCTATAAATACAACAATGCCTAGGTGGAAAACAAAAACATTTACCTGTTAATAATTCAATACTTTCTCGTTCAATAATCCACTTAAGTGGACAAGTTCTTACATTTCTCTAGCAAATTCAAGTTTTATTCCTCACAAGATTATAAAATACATTATTCACACTCACCGGCCGGTTCCACTTTTGATGATTTTTTTTTATCAATTTATATTGATGTATCATGAAATATTCCTGTTATCATGATGACCCCACCATGCCAGATATAATTTGACTTTGTGTCAGACTTAGGTCCAGCCCAAAAGAGATTTTTGTTTTGGTTGGACTCAATTCAACAGGATGGCTGATCTGGTCCCGCTGAAGGAATTGTTCAAGAGATATGAAACTCAAATGTAAGATTGCCCATGAAAGGGGGTTCTAGGTAAAGTATAGATGACCGAGACCTGAACTAGTAACTCGACATAAACCCTTTTAGATATAACTCCTTATGTAGATAAAATTTACGGATAAGTCTCGAGCGCGAAGTTTAAACTGGTCTCCCCTCGGCAATCCAAGTAACGGGACTAAACATTTACGAAAGTATCTCCGACAAAATGTGTCGGCTCAAATTTTGACCAGCCTCCACTCAAGCCTCGGGATAGGACCAGTTGAAACATCACCTCAAAATTTTTTTTCCGCATAACCCCCCTGATTAATACCAAATTTACGGATAAGTCTCAAGCATATGGTTTTAGTTACGCGATTTCAAATCACCGCGGTAGCTCGATTTATGGAGGTGTCGAATTCCTGCAGGGCACTTGCCGGGACTAGATTAAAGTCTCCAGCATGAAGTATGAGCTAGTCCCGGTAGACCAGTTGACGAGACTACCTCGCAGCATCATGCGTGAACTAGTCCCGGCAGTCAAGGTGACGGGATAAGTTAAATTTCGCATAAAAACTTCTACGGTAAATGCCCTAACATAACTTAAAGATTTAATTTTGGAATCCCATGAAGCTTGAATTGTCTCTGCTAACAATTGTAAAGGCTAGTATAAGCTAACAATTGTAAGGCAAGTTTTTGATTGGCACGATATGCACAGAGCGTATTGTACCATATTGATTCGGTACTAATATCTAGTATGGGTGGCGTACCGACACTCGATATGTTAAAAAAATTTCGTACCATATCGTACCAACACTGTGCTAGTGTAACATCGATACGGAGTCCGGTACCGAGACGATGAACCTTCATATATACTATCACTATTTTGTTGAGACAAGGTTTTTTGCCTTTTTAGGAGAAGCTTTTACATGTTGCTTTTCCAGTATTGACCTTATATTTCTTGCTAGCTCTTGTAAGTTGTAGCAGCTTAGGTCCCCACAACTACCCAATCTATTGACTGAAGTCGCAAACAGCTGCCACATAGCCTCCTATCTAATTGTGTTGAAACCATCTAATATTCATCATGTGTGATGCTTGTGACTTATGTAACATTGTTTGTACCTAATGGTATTGAGGAGGATAAGTTAAGAACTATAGTGGCATTTATATACTCATAGGCCCTTCCACCGACTATCGAAGCTCACGGTCTTTCTTACCTAACAATATCTCCACATTGGACAAGTTAAAGGAGTCTAGTGGTGCTTATATGATCATATACTCATTCACCTACTAGCTTAAATTTATGGGTTGGATTTTAACAAATGGAAAGCTATAATTTGTGATGTTTTATACTATATCATGTCCATGACTAGAATGCAAATAGTGACATATTTTTTCAATTGAATTGGCAAACAAGCTTTAATTTTAATTTATCTTATTCTTGCTTGCTTAGTCTCTATATTATATTTTTCCCAAAATATATCTTTCTCTTAGTTTACGAGAAAAATTAAAAGTCTTTTAGAAAGTTTAAAATGATCTATATTAACTTTTCTAATTTGCATCATTATGATAGCCTAGGGACTACATTGACTCCACAAGTTCTTGATGGGGACAAATATAATACTCGGAGGTGTGTAGTAATTGTTGTTCTTGGAGGCTTGGGGCGAGAAATAAATTTTATTTTGTGGATGAGTCTTTACTCAAACCAAAAACTTTAGGTGTATTATGGGCTAGGCACCATTCAAGCTGACTTGATTACACCTGAATGAGAATATTACAAGGCTAACATGGCTAACTGCGCAATTACACATGGAATCAAAGGAGTTTCTATCGTATGAGGGAGAAATTTTGTCAGAAAATTCTTCATTTCCATTTTCTCTCCAACAAAGTTTCTCTTAGATGAACGCCACATTCATAAAACGTATATCTTATCCAAGGTTTCAATAAATACAAAGAGCATGCTTGGGAACTTCTCGTAGGATTTGGAGGGATAGCCTGGGAAGCAAGATGACCGAAAGATTTAAAAGTATATATTTAGCCCATTTATTGTCTTCTCTCGTGCACTTACTGTCAAAATATAATGTCCAGGAGTTGCAAATAAACCTGATAACTGATCCAAAGAGCATCTTCTCATTTCTTTCATCTATCTTTCCACCACCATGTTGTCAGACTTCGCCGCTGGACCCATCCGACTACCATTGGAATCAGACACCATCTCGATGAGGAAGTCGAAGATATCGGTGGTCATAACAGCGGCTGCAACATCCTCCTTGTGGAGAGTCCTCCTCTTGCCTTGAAGGTTCACCATCCATGCCCTCTGCGTCAGCTCCTCGATGAAGAGCTCGCATGCCTTTGAGAACACAATGGGCGCCTCCCCGGATATCATCTTCACTTCATCACCTGACCTCTTCATGATCTTCTTTATCCTTGCCAGTGGGAGCGAGTGGGGTCCAGTCCTCCCTGAGACTCCACCCAAGAGGATAGCTGAGTAGCTTCCGGCCTGTCTCATGTCTATAAATGTGTTGTGTGTGCGCGTGAGAGAGAGAGAGAGATCTCTTTCTGGTACTGTGTGAAGGGGAAGAGGAGATTCGGTTTGAAGAGATGGTGAGAAGTCTTTATATACAATTAATAGAGAGGGGGATGGGAAGAAGGGTGGGGTTTAGTGGTTGCCGGCCGGCGGTAGACGGGCCGGCATACACCTAAAAGAATACAAAGAGAAATATGAGAACGTTTAGCCGTTTCCATGTTGGACTTCAGAGAAAGACTTATATGACTGGGCCCAGGGCCCCACCCGAGCCGATTTGGAGAAACGTTGCGTGCTATTCTTGCTGCCCGGTCGAGCAAGGAAGCAGTTTAGGCTTCTAGCAAACTACTTGCAGACATGCACCAAGAGGTTGGAGAGATGGCATTTGTTGCGTCGCACAAATCTCTTGCAAGGTGGCAAGGGGGATTGTCAATAGATTTGTTGCCGAGCACTGCAGATCAGTTGATAGAGGAGTTACCAAGTTAGCAGTTTTGAGCCCAATGATGTGCAATTTACAGGCATGCAGAAATATTTTTCTATGATACCGAATGCATCCTTGGAAAACTTTCGAATTCAGAATAAGCCACGTTGCAGTAATCACATTTTTTGTAAACAAAGCACTAAAAGAAACCCAAGCCGAAATTAAACTATGTTCTGTACTTTTCTGTTGAACTTGATTTCAACATGGTATCAGAGTAAAGGTTCTGAGTTCGAATTCTGTCTCTATACTCTTTAATTTCATTATTAAAAAATTTTCACATGTTGGGCTCATCCATTAAAGCAAAGTCCGGCCCACATGTGTGGAAGAATGTAAGAAAATATAAAATATATAAATAAATTTTTCTCATCTTATTAGCTTAAGCTTTTGGGACAAGTGTGATGATTTTAACATTCTCACATTGTTATTTCATATCATATACTCAAATAGCATGAATTGTTTTATTTTATTAGGATTTACCACCAAAGCAAACTACAATTTTTTGTGCTTATGTGATTAATAATTGGATCATGCATGATTACCATATTGAGATCTTAACACGTGGCAAAAGCATGAGCATTCCTTCTACACTCATCTCATAAACTTTATATAGAACTGGAGTTGGTAGGGATTTGGTCTAGACTCCTTTGCATAAAGTATTATGGCCAACAAATTTGATTGGAAGGAATTCAGAAAAAATACTGAAGTTTATCGTATACTAGTATACTACAGATATACAGGTCATAACAGTTGACAATCCCTTGCTTAACCTTCTGGGATGGATGGTGCTGTGCTGAAATTAATGTTAAAATAGTGATGATGACTGTTCGAAACTACCTTATCTTTTTCTCCATCTAAAACATACGCTGTAAATAGATTCAAAGAGAGTATATTTATAAAAGCAGCACATTGATGAACCCCATAATAATATTAGGAAGACAACTACTGTTAAAAACTATTTTTAAAGTTCATAAATATTGCTTGCCGGATATCATGTACAGAAACACTGAATAGACAACTAAAGCGTTGGATGGAGACAATCATGAAAGATTGACAACGAAAAAACAGCGAACGCATGCACATGCCTAAGATTTGCTTTAATTTGTAACCAGACAGAGTTCCTTTTCATGAGATTGTTCATGCCCAGGTTTCATGCTACTAATTTTGTTAGCATAGAGGTGAAATTCCACCCTGGTCTTTTCTCAAAAAGAGTAAAACTTGCATAATTGATAAGAACAGAGCCTTTTATTCCTTTAATCCTCTAACTTTTTGTGTTTTTCAAATACTAACATCTCATCTTCACGCAAGAACTTTAAAAAGATCTAAGTAGGTTGTATGTTAGTATCATTCTTGAAAGAGAAAAATGTAAATGGATGCTGCCCTTAAGAGTTATTCCATTATACTACCCAATGTTAGTCGCATTGTGAAATTGTTTGACATGACATCCCATCATCTTCTACCATGGAGATAGAAGCTCCCTCCCAGGAAATTTAATTTTCTGGAAAAATCTAGTTTATGTTCGTTTGTTTCAAAAAAAAAGTTTTTCATTTTCTATGAAAATATCTCCCCCCCCTCCTCCCCCACCCGATTAAGTATTGTGAGAACCCGTACGGACGTGTGTTTATTCCCATATTAGTTATTCACTGAGTAAATCTTGGGTACTTATATAGGATCAGGTAACCTAAATAATACCTTTCGGCTAGCTATTTTGGGTGAGGTCCTGAGTTATTACAAATGGTATCAAAACGAACTTGACCCATAATATATGTGGACTAAGGGACACTGCAGTACGGATTTAGTGGAGCTAACCATGGGCCGATCATAGTACTTGTGATTAGATTTGAATGGATTTGAACTCTTAGCCTAATGATGATATCAGTGCTTAAACGGAGGAAGTATATGAGGACCTATGCGGGCGTGCATTTAGTTCCACATCGATTATTCTCTAGGTATATAGAATTAAGGATTTCAAATAATACTTTCTGACTAGCCTTTTTAAGTAAGATTCTAAAGTCGCTGCATATACAAACTAGGTCAGAATCCTACACCACTCGATTATGCTCTACGCTAAATCGGTTACCTGCATTGGTTGGTCCAAATATGGTTAACTCTAACATCTTGCAGCAAATCCTGTACAGGAGCGCATAGGTTGGCTGCATCACACCTAATAGCCATCTTCCCTGCCTGAACAAGAACGACAAACGCCAACCATGATCAATGGATCTCTTGATTTGAAATGCATAAAAGTGTCATGGTGTCACCTTGTATTGGATTGGGCTGTGGTGGGCCAACGAAGTTTAGTACCCAACTCGTGGGCGATGGTCCCCATGTCTCGACATCATGATGCACCCGCGTGCATGCCTTTACTCAATTCTCAGAGTGGATTCACCGCTCTCCGAGTCCCCCACGCGGCACTCCCACCTCCCAACCTTTTCAAGCACCCAGCCGTTCTTTTTCTCGCCTTTAAAAGATAGAGAAGAGCCAAGCTCTACAAGCACTGCTCGAGGAATAACTTTTGAAGGTCAAGATGAGATCTTCAACACTAGGTTGGGTTTTCGTAGAGGGGATAACTTTTGAAGCATTGCCCCCGCAGGATAGTTTATTCAGCAGAAAAAGTTGCTTTTTTATGTTTGGTTAGAGGGATACAAGAGAAATAAACGAGTACATCATTTTTTGCAATTATTTAGATTTTATCTGAAGGTTAAGATTACCTTCCAAATTTTAGTGTGTTCAAAGAGTGGACGAACGAAATTCTTATATTTCGTGGAACAACTCTATTCCACCAATTCCTACTTGGATAAGGCTATTCCGTGGCTTTGTACGATACTCGGCAGGTTAATCCCCGATATATCCCTCTGCCAAACATAGCCTAAAAGCCGACACAAATCCCTAAAATTTAGCCATTTTTGTCAGGGGGAAAGACTAATCAATCAAGGACAGGTCAGACATGTATCATTCAGGGGGTCCACGATACATAGTGGCACCGGGGGGTACGTACATACAAGGATCCTGCCTTGATTGAGGATTTTTTTTTCTGCTGTAGCAGAGGGAACTGGTGCTTGTGGAAGCATCAAATTAGGGGGACCAAGAACAACTTGGTTTGAGATCTAGATTCTGGTGAAATTTTGTCAGTTTACATGCAAGGAAGGCACATATCAGAAATGAGGAAAATGAGAGCGACAAAGTTGACATCAACGAAGTCATGACACGGCACTGCTAAAGCCAAAAGAAACCAAGCCGTCCAAAGAAATCATCTTAGCAGAAAAAAAAAAGTAGATTGAAGCATCAGAGGATTAGTGCATAAATATTGCGAAGGCACAAAGGAATCTCTAATGTGGGTAACTAGGGAGTAATAAGCTCGGACATCACCCTTTTTCATGCCACCTAACAGTAAAATGCAAAGAGATTCATAGCCAACGGACACTTCCAGCTTAAAGAACTTAAAACAAGTGCTAGTATATAACAGCAATACTAATAGCAAAGGAGGAAGTACATAGTATGTCTTGGGAACCGAAATTTGGTGCAAAGGCACACCAACTCCAAAAGTTGGATGGCAGGGCCGCTCGGAGGTCCCACACCGGAATGATGATGTCAGTCTCTAGAATTGAGGATTGGAGTAAAATAAACTCACAAGCAAACTCGGATTCGATCTGAACCTTTTGCTTGAGAAAACTTGAAGAATGTCCATGGCCTTAGTTCTATTCAGCCTTTACTCAGGTTCTTAGTGGAAAGGACACATTAGTCCAAGCCAAGAAACACTAACTATTATCATCACTCTAAATCTGGATGCATGTTTTTCCATTGGATACCCCTCAAAACTACAAGCGCTACAGTCAAGCAACCTGCGGCCTTTACTTTTGTTCTTCTGTTCATCTTCTATCTTATTGACACAGAAGCTTTTAAATGCTCCAAGTTAAATGGTCTATATTCCCACAATCCCAAAGGAGAAAAAAGAGCAGTAGTTCTAGGATCAAAATGCTTGTTCTCTTCCTGGTGCTCTCAGCAACAATGTTCCCATCGGGTAGGTACTTGTTGTGCCAACATCTGAACTGCATCTACCAAATTACGATTTCTTCTGCCTCTTTTAATCTCTATCACATTTCTTTTCATCGGTCTGCAGTCAGAACACTCGTTTTAGTCTAGAACAGGGAGACAGAAAGGTCAGTCCTGGAAATCCTGTGCTTTCTGAGCATTAATGCTGGGTTTTCTGTAGAGAAGTTATGGTGATTTCTCTGCATTGCTGCACCAGAGATTGCAGGAAAACACTGAAATGAGAAACTAATACAGATATTGGAAGGAACTATTGAAGATGTTCAAGGCAGCGAGATGGAGGACTGAGAAGAACAAGATAAAAGTTGTGTTTAAACTGCAGTTCCAAGCAACTCAGGTATTTCAATTATCATATCTGACTTCCACCCTGGTTGTCTTCAACATAATTTGGACTACTGTAGATTTTCATACTGCTAGAGACTCGAGGAGAGATATGGGGAGGAGAAGGCAGCAGTTCATCTTGGCAAAGAAGTTGAGAATTAAGGAATATATGGTCATGATTTCATCTTTGTTTAACTCTGCTTCTATTGAAATCCTTTCAGGTGCCGGAATTAGGATGGGAGACTATGATGGTCGATCTAGTTCCTAAGGATGCTAGAAAACCAACTGCAAGATCAGAAAAGGCAGCAGTAATCAAGGGAACTTGTCACTGGGTAAACCCCATCTACGAAACAGTGAAACTTACAAAGGATCCAAGAACTGAAAAGATTAATGAGAAAGCCTATAGATTTCTTGTCATAGCAGATGTATGAAAGATGCATCATTCCTTAATCTGTTATCTTATTATGCTTTTCCACGTTTTATCATTCTTAATAATAAATAGTTGAGCTTCCTTGCAGGGATCGGCAAAAGCCGACTTTGTGGGAGAAATTTTCATCGATTTGGCAATTTATGCTGAAGTGCTTAAGCCCTCTGTGGTTTCTCTCCCATTCAAGGCTTCAGATTCTGAAGCCATCCTGCATGTGAGTTTCCCCACTTTTTAAATGATAGTTTGTGTTTTCATGATGTTGCTAATAATGCAATTTTTAAGAGCAAATCCACTTAGAAATTAGAAGAAAACCCCACACAAATCTACATTTGTCGGTGCGATAAATCAAAAATATAGCACCATCTGGGCAATATATATATATATTATATCCTAATAAGGTGTCTCGAGTTTTGTCACGATTCACAGCCATGTGTTCCTCCATATTGCTGATCCAAAAAATAGATACTGTATGACTCGTAATTTTATATATGTCAACATTGAATTCCTATATCATTGGGCTGTTTTCTGAATTACAGGTTACTATACAGAGAATGCAGGCTGATGCTGAGGGAACGTAACTATTAGACTGCTCAGAATGTTATCTTTATAAAGTTTTTATTTTTCATCTATGTGCTCGTCATTAATTTTAATGAAAATATGTCTAACTTTCAGATTCTTCGGAGCTTTTGATCAAAATGGGGAAACGAACGTTGCAGAGCAACAGAGCAAGATGACAAGCCAGTTGGACATTTCTAATGCAGAGCAAGGTAGCGACTTTCGGAGAACAAATGTTAACTCAATAGAAGTAAGGACAAGTCTTCTTTAAGAATAGATTTCTTGGATTCTTCACTTTGTGATGTATCTAACAGACAATCATGAAAAAAATTCCATGTGATCAGTATGCTTTATATTGCATCACAGAAACCACCCATCACAAGGAAGAAATATAGGGAAATTTATCAGTCAATGAATTCAATGCACTAATTACATTCTTAAGCCTATTACATTAATGCACGGGAGGAAATCAATCTTCATTCATAAATTAGTTCCACATAAATTATGGTACTTATTCATCGGATTGGGAGTTTTAGTTTCATAATTCAAAGATGTGTTTTCTGAAAGATGAGCTAACTGTCAGGTAGGTCAAGATAGATGGTTCTGATTTCACTAATTCACAGATATCTGATGGCCAACTGAAATAGAGGTTAGAGTTTTCTACCTGAAGATTTTTTTTAGGCTCTATTTTATGTAATATTTTTTTTTAATCCTTTAATTTCCTTGTACCATTGACTTCAAGGAGTTCCTAGAAGTTGAAAAGTCCAATTAGACATGCTAATGACAATGCCTATTTCCCAAGCACAAGCAAATCCTTTATAAATAGTTTCTGTAAACTCTCCTTTTCTAATAAAGGCCGGGTGGCTTTGCCTCCCTCTTCAACAAAAAAATGGCGATGCCTATTTTCCTGTTATTTGTAAAGCCTACAGCGCTACCACTAAACTTTACATCTGAATGTTTAGCAGGACCGTTCATTATTTAACAACCAGGCGGAGCTGAGATCCCCCTCCAGAAAAACAATGCCTCAGCAGGCTGAACCTAATGAGAACCTCACAAAGTCTATCACCTGTAATTCCATATCACAATCAGGTTCAGACAGAAGCTCAAGGCAGCATAATATAAAAGCAATTGCAGTCAATAGTAACAACTCTAGTTTCAATCATCTCTAAGCAATAGCCATACTCCTCAAAAGCCAACAACTGATTCTGATTGTTTGGTTACAGGTCATGGAGACCATCAGAGTTCAAACACCCACTGGTCTGTCAGTTCGCAACTTGATGGAAGTATGGATTGCCCGGCGACCAGCTTCGGAGAGACTGGATTGAGAGATGGATCGCGTACTTCAGATATCTCCATCAAGAAACTCAGGAGTGATATTGTTGCTTTGGCAAGACAGGTTGATATGTCGGAGATAGAACTGAAAACTCTTCGAAAGCAAGTGAAGGAGAACAGGCATGAAAAAGATCTTCTCAGCGAATTAGATAGCCTAAAAGAGGAGAGAGATGCAGTTCGAAGAGAATGTGAAGAATTTAAGGCTTCTTTGTTGAAAAGAATTGGCACTGAAGCTATTTCAGTTAAGTCGTGGTTTGACGGTGAAGATCTATGGTCTGTACTGGAAGAAACCAAGAAAGAGCTAAATCATGAAAAGAATCTAAATGCAAATCTTCGCTTACAACTACAAAAGACACAGGATTCAAACTCAAGGCTGATTCTTGCAGTGCAATATCTAGAAGAACTGTTGGAGCAGAAAAATGGGGGCATGATGACTGGTATTAACAGCGGCATAGTGCCTACAAAAGAAGAAATAAATGATGGTTTGTCAGGAACAAAAAATGGAACTGAGTCCTCCCAGGAACAAATTTATGAAGACAAAAATAACTGGTTTCCAATGGTTACAGAAAAAGACAATGAACAATACAAATTGGAGGTACTAATTAGAGAGCATGATGATGTCAAAGCAGCAAATACACTAGAGCAGAAAATCATAGATCTGAAGAGCGAACTAGAGTTCTACAAAAAGGATCATGAAGACCTTGAAATGCATATGGAACAGCTTGCTCTAGACTATGAGATTCTGAAACAAGAACACCACCATGTCTCTTCAAAGCTAAAGCAAAGCCAACTGAAAGAACAGCTAGGGGCACAATATGAGTGCTCAGCACAGCAATCCATTATCAAGGACCTTGAAGACCAAGTTAAAAAATTGGAAAAAGAATTTGAAGAACAGGCTGAAGCATTTGAAGCTGATTTGGCAACTGTTATGCATGCCAAAGTTGAACAAGAACAGAGGGCCATACAAGCAGAGGAGGCACTAAGAAGGACAAGATGGAGGAATGCTAATACTGCCGAACGACTTTATGAGGAATTCAAAAGGCTCTCTGCACAAATGTCATTTTCATTTTCCATGAACGAGAAGTTATTCATGCAAGCACTAACAAAAACTAGTGAATTGCATTTGCAGAAATGTTATCCAGAAGAACCACAGAAAAGAACTAGAGAAGAAGAAGCAACAGAGCATGATCAATGCAATGTTCAAAAGTCAACCGTAATAGATCCTAAAACAAAAGAAAAAGAGCTAAACTTGGAGCTCAAAAAGGAGGTCGAGGAGCTCAAAGGTCAAGCAAGGCAAGAGGCCTTCTCAGAAGAAATGCTAGAACTCAAAGCAGAGATGCAAAGGCTCTTACAGGAGAATGCTTATCTTTCTGAAAAGATGGAAGAAAAAGAAACTTTGGCAGCTGAGTCAAAGATATTGGCTAAAGAAGTTGACATGTTGTCACAAGGCAGCTACTTGGAAAAAGATATGCTTGATGGAAAACTTGTTTCTGTGGGGGAAGAAGCAAAGAAATCTATAGAAGAACTAAATGAACTGAGGGATTTAAAAGATGAAAATGATTCAATGGTCAGAATTCTGACTTCTGAGGTCGTGACTTTTCAGTATGATGATTTGAAGCATTCCTTACTTGAGGATGAACCAGAAAAAGAAAAGCTGAGAAATCAGGTTTTCCAATTAAGTGGCGACCTTCTGAGGGCAGAAGAACAGATCACCTGTATTCAGAAAAAGCTAAAGGAAAATACGAGATTTACAGCCATAGATGGAACTACAGAGACAATCACAATAAACAAGCATAACATATCTGACCTGGCAACTCATGGCTCCCAGGAAGTTAATAATTTGCATGAGAAAGTCAAACATCTTGAGGTAAACCTGCTGCTTTTACAATATAATACAGTTGCATTCTTAGAGAGAGATGCTCGCATAAAGATAAACATATAAAAACTAGCAAACAAAAGCACACACCCACGCCAACATCCATAAACTTACAGCACACAAATCTAGCTGATTTGGTATACAATATCTAGCTTCCAATAATTAAGTTAACCTATATTGGGGCCGGGAAATCAAAGGATAGAATAATGGATATCACAAAACATTCACGGTTAAATGAAAAATTCTAAGCAATAAAATTGAAGAAATGGAGGAGATACAAGAAAATTCAGCAGAATAAGCATGGTCCTTTATGGTTCATTTGATTGTCTATGAACTTTCTCAAAACAAATGATTATAAAACTTGATTTTCAGTAAAGCATATTTTATAGAAACAAGGGGAGACCTGTTTCCATAATTGATAAAACTAATTTTTCAGGTATTACAACCTGTCAAGTTTTACTTCTTATAAAACAAGTTCTCTGGAAAGTAACCAAACAAGCATTTTTTTCCATCAAATTCATTTTTGGTTCTAT
Source organism: Phoenix dactylifera (assembly GCF_051530095.1). NCBI lineage: Eukaryota > Viridiplantae > Streptophyta > Magnoliopsida > Arecales > Arecaceae > Phoenix > Phoenix dactylifera. The sequence continues at coordinate 20,966,338 of NC_143205.1, forward strand.
ACAAATCTGTTACTAGTTAAACCTAATAAGCAGACAGCCCCTAAGATAGTAGTCAATAAGCTAAGACACTTTCTTATGCATAACTAGCAGTACAGAATGTTCTATCCAAGTGTGTTCCCAAAATCTACTGATGGATCTCTTTTCTATCAATGCTAATCTGATGATTGTGAAGGTCAAAACGATATAGCAAAGGTGAAGCGAAAAATATCCCTTCTGGAATGAAAACCAGGGGGAAAAAATATCAAAATTTAAAAAATTTGGAAAGGATGAAGTATAAGCTATTTGCAAGTATGCAAGTAATGTATAATATTCTCAGCTGTTAACCGGATGAATTCTGATGTACAATATGTATCATTTTGTATATTTTTTTCTTCAGAGTTGCTACTTAATGCATGCTTTCAGACATAGTCGATATATTGCCAAATTTGAATAGAACTCAGAATGAATCACTGTTTGCTTTTAACATCCAACTACATGGGAAAATAAATAGAAATTAACTGATCATTGGTTTGCATTTCCTCACTGACGCATTTTTTGTTGGCGTCAGCTTCTTCCAATGCCCTCGTTTACTTCCGGGAGAGTGGATGGAATCCTCTCGTCGTCAAAAGACAAGGGTCTTTTATCACTTCTCTACTCACGTTACCGAACTGGTAAATTGAAAGGAATATCCCCATTCCGCATATTCTGTCTGCATGGTTTTAATTTAAAAGGAAAGATGAGCCACCTATCCATCATATAGTTGCTGTTTTCTTGATCAAAAGAGTGACTAAGCTGAGTAACAATTACTAGTTTTCAGCTCCTCATGCATGATTAGTGGATGCAGTTAATTCTCTTCAATATATATAATAAAGATTCAGTACAACCACATTGCCAAATTAATTATGGAATATGAAGATGTATGGCTTACACGAGTGAATTTGATATTATCATATAAATGCCAATTGAAGATTCAGTTTTTTGGGTGTAATTACTAGCTATATTAGCATTCATATGATACAGGAAGACACAGAACTTGTTACAACTAGAGATAGGTGATAAAGCATGACTACTATGGCATTGATAGAGAACCAGACATAAGCTAAAAATCTTTGAAATACTGGTTTTTTTAATTTATCCATGTTCCTTTCTGGTTGTCTAAGAAAATTTTCAATCAATACTTATCAGTATTATGTATGACTTTTTTATGGACATTGTATAATGAGATGACATTGCTTTGTTTGATCCTTATGAATATTCAACATCTACAGCACCATAGGGATGGTCTGGAGAATGAAAAGGAACACCTGACTTCTAATTAATCCAGTCAAGGCAATGTTGCCAAGTCGCGAGTAAAATAGCAATTCTGAAGTTCGGCTGAAAGAGATGAAAGAAAGATATTTGGAGATAAGCCTTAAGTTTGCAGAAATTGAAGAAGAAAAGCAACAGCTTATGCTGGCAAATGGCACTCTTGCATAACGGTGTAAATATTTAGTTATGCTCATATTAATGAAATAGAGACTGGATTTTTTGTATAGATGGATGCTATGTTCTTGACAAGTATGTAGAACTTCCAGACAAACATACTAGAGTAAGATATTAGGTGTTATACCGTAATTTGGATTGAGATAAAATGTATAATATAAAGTGAGATATTAAGTGCTATAATTTAATTTGGATTTTGTCAAAAAAATGTATAATGTTCTATTCCTCTCAAGCAGATATCAGTTGTTTCTAATTAAGTATAATGCCAAAAAATTAAAATTTACAGCAGATGTTTTAGTAAACAAGAATCATTATCTAATGAAGAATGAACATATTAAAGCTATGATACTCCGGTTCTAGGAGTGTGAATCTATATCAGCTGCAGAGTAAGTGTTCTTATCTATCGGTTATTTGTATAATGGAGAACTTCAAATTCCAAAAATTACAAGCGAGTAAACATCACTGATGTACAACTTTATACTCATTCAAGGGGTAAATTGATGTCAAGTAGCAGATTGTTCCAAATTATAATAGCAATTGCATGGTAAACAGCATGCACTTGATCCATTCCTTGGAGGATGACCAGTTTCAGAGTTTCCACTATATATATAAAAAAAAGATTAAAAGAAGAAAAACAATGGCAAAACTTCTTAATGTGGTACAACGAACTAAATCAACTAATCTTTCGTTGAGTCCTATCTCTCACTGTTGGTGTGTGAGGATTCGTGCGGGCGTGTGTTTAGTTCCACATTGGTTATTGAGTGGGTAGATCTTGGATACTTATATAGGATCAAGAAACTTAAATAATATCTTCCGGGTAGCTATTTTGGATAAGGTCATGGGGTTGTTACAAATGATATTAGAGCGGATTCAGCCCATAACCTATGTGAACTAGGGGACACTGCATCCAGGATCTAATGGGTACCGATATAGAACCATGGAGTATGTGAGAATCTATGCGGGCATGTGTTTAGTTTTACATTAGAGTTCATAGATAGATCTTGGATACTTATATAGAATCAAGGAACCTAAATAATACTGATTTACAAAATTCATGGTTTGCTCCGAAGACCAAGTAACTAGCAGCTTGGGTCTAGAAAGTAGGCTCGAAGGCCAGGCCAAGCTGGGTCCGACTAGTTTCAGTTATATTTGGTTAAACTTGGCCCGAACCGAATCTGGCCCATCTATTAAATAGGTCTAGTACTTGGAATCACGGCCCATAGAACAAACCCGACTCTTAAAGTGATCACAATTTTTTTCTACACGTGCCGGGCACGTGCAGAATTCTATCGGACGTCAAGACTGATGCGCTTTTGCCCGCCCTGCTTCGTAAAATAGACCAAGCCCAAGATCTCTCGCACCCAAGAAGAGGCCATGGCCTCGCTCTCCTCCCCTTCGCCATGGGAGGAGGAGGGGCGCAAATGGGGGGAGAGGGTATCCGATGCCGTCCTCTCCCTCTACCGCTCGCTTCCGAAGAAAGGGAAGCCGCAGGGCCGGGAAACCACCGTCGTGGCCGCCTTCCTCCTCTCTTCCCCAGCCAATGGTACTCTCATCCATCCTTTGTTCGTCACATTTTTCGATCTTCGTGATATCTAAAACCCTAATTCCAGTCCTAAAAACCCTAATTTTGATTTCAGATTTGGAGGTCGTTGCCCTAGGGACCGGGACCAAATGCATTGGGGGTTCTCTCCTTAGCCCTAGAGGTGATGTCGTCAATGATTCCCATGCTGAGATAATTGCACGGAGGTCGCTCTTGAGGTTTGTTGAAACCAGATTTTGTTGGCAAGAAACTAGGATCGGGCTCAGACTTAACTTTGAAGGGAATACAGGTTTTTTTATTCAGAAATTGGACGTCTCTCTTCTGAAGGTGATTTAGGTTTAGATAATGCACCAAGAACGGTTTTTGGGTTGGATACTAACCGTCCTGGCGAAGAAAGATACAGGATAAATGCGGGCTGGCGATTACATCTATATATCAGCCAGCTTCCTTGTATGGCTTCAATTCTTTTTGCTATATTGTACTGCAGTGCTGTTTGTATTTAAACATTTGAATGATTTTTTTTTCCTGTGTTGGTTTTGCTATGAATGCTTATATTTCCTTGTTGTCTGTTATACCTAATTTCTTTATTGCAGGTGGAGTCCACTCAAACTCTACACCCCTGCCACTATTCATACAAAATCTTCCAGTGGAAGGAGATTCATCACCGTCAACCAATGTCACCAGTTCCATGGGTTAGTTTTCTAGCACGATCTTTATAATCTATCATATGCTATTTGCTATGGTTTGGGCCGTTTGGCTTTCCTTTGTGAAATTTGGTTTTGTCTAATGAAAATAGCAATCGGGCACACTAGTGAGTAGCAACATTTGATTGGTATATTAACATGAATAAGTTGAAATTTAAAGAAAATGAATAAGTTTTATAACTTAAAAGTATATTTATCATAGTGCACATCAGTAGAATCAGGAATAATGGTAAATAAATAGATACTGAAAAAAGTTGAAAAAGAGAGAGGGGAAGAGGGAGGGAGATCTATCCAACTCTCGTTCTTGGAGGCAGTGAGCTTGATGCTGCAGCATGAGCAGCGGTCCTTGCTCTTAGTGAGGCTGTGGTTCTCTGAATTGACGGCAATGGAGTATATGGCGGGTGAGGGGACGATGTAGGACGAGAAGGGGGCGGAGATTCGGGCGAGGGGGCAATGGAGGTGGACAAGGGAGGGAGATCTAAGGGGATTTTTGGGTTGATGGAGATGAAGTTCATGGCAGTGGTGAGAGTGCGGTGGTAGAGGAGAATGGGAGGTAGATTTAGGGGATCCATGGGTCAGTTGCAAAGATTCATGGTGGTGGTGAGGGGTGACACTAGAGGAGAAGAAGGGGAGGGGTTCTTTGGCATTCCTGGAGGGGGTGATGAGGTGGGAAAGGATTGGAGGTGGCGGTGGAGGTAGTGGTTGGAGAAAGAAGAGGGGCTGGGACAGTGAGGCAGGACAGTGAGGCATTGTGATTGGGAGCCTTTAGGGTTCTCAACATATATATTGTATTATACTTCCAAAGGTCAACTGCTGGATGCTAGTCCAACAGCTGAACAATAACTAAGTCATTCATCTGTTTGATTAAGATTTAATGGCTAGTTACATGAATATAAATGTATATTATATTTATAATATTGTTCAAGGGTGTTAAAATTATTGGTTTTTGCAGTAAAGATGATAATCATTCTAATCATTCTCACAATTGCTATGTTCCTCATATTCCTTCATATATTTTGCACATTCAATATCTTGATTTTCAAGTTGATCATTAAATGATCTTTTCAAGTTTAGCAGCTCATCAAGTTGTTTCATCATCTTGTAAATAATTTACCTTATTAACCAATGTAGGAAGTGAAGTATTAGTTGAACACAAGAATGGATATTCTCATATGGAGGAATCAAGAGATCATTCTTCAAATGGTTGTCCTAGAGTTGCTGGGATGGTTCAAAAGAAGCCTGGGCGTGGCGATATAACTTTATCAATGAGCTGTTTTGATAAGTTAACCCGTTGGAATGTTGTTGGAGTTCAAGGTTTGTTTCTTGAGACTTGGATAAAATCATATTTGAATTATGATTTCCAATCCAGATAATGCTTTGTACATTGTAGTTATGCAATCATTTAAATCCATTTCTAGGCTACAACATGCTTGAGTTTTTGAATTGCAAACAGTCTTTCATTGTAGTGAGTGGGCATATATGAACTAATTTATTAATTTTCTTGTCAATGGGTCTTCAGGTTATGAAGCAAAATACTTTGTTGATACAAAATTGAACACCCAAAACCCTAGCTTATTAAGTTTCATATATGCATGATAATGATTTCTCAACTTTGGTTATATTGGTATGCAGTAGTGTAGGGGTGAAATTACCTTATCACATCACTTTTCACATACGATCACAAAATTGAACTTGGGTTGCCCACTATGTAAAAATCAGTTATAATTTGGTGCAAATATGAAAGCTGTTTGAGATATTTGTGATGCTTGTCTTGTTTGGGTATCTATTTAGTGGGACAAGATTTACTTTGGAAGAAGAGAGGGTGGCAACAATCTTCTTGTACCAAAAGATGTATGTCAAATTCAGATCATAACAAGGAGTTCACATGCTTTATCAAAGGATCACAATTCATTGTTATGAGGATTGATTTTCTTTTATTCATTGCCGAAATGGTAGATTTGCTTCCTTTCAATGTGCTGAAACTTCAAAAGTGGGTATGTGGTACGAGCGGAGGATTGGGTCTTATCATTTTTAGATCTCTAAAAGTATGGCTGGAAGAATAAGACTAAAAGAAGTATCAAGTTATGGTGGCAAAGATTGAATAATTGAGCCATCTGCAAAGAGGTTAAGATGTTTAGCAAATGGTGGTGGAGAGATTAAGAAGTTCAGTTTGTAGAAAATAGGGAGACATTGATTTTGCAGAAATCTAGAAATTGCATATGAGGGAGGCTAGTATGCATGAGCTGATGAGGGTTAGAAGAAAAGAAGAAAGAAGGTACCATATAGAAAGACAATGAAAACGGGATTATGTGTGTGGAATTTTTATGGCGGTTTAAGTTGAGGGATTTTGTTAAATAAAGGTGATGGAAACACATTTTCGTTCTTCTAGCTTGGTAGTAATCAGTGAATCAACTGGAATGCTCCAAGTTTTTAAAATTTACTTTTTCTCCTTGTAGCTTGGCCTGGCTGGACCTAGCCCACCCTACTTGACCTGATCAGCTGCAATCTTACTCAACGTAGCACCGAATTATCATGAAGAGGAAACCAAGAACACTTTAACAAACTCAAGTGACGACATACTCAACAGAGAACAATTTAGGTGACAAACAAAAAAGGTAGACTTACCTCTTTCAGCTAATCTGATCCAAACTACTGAACAATATGACCCATAAGTACTCTACCATCATGATTTGAGCTGTCTTAAACTCATAAGATATCCGTATAAACGTCTAAGTGAAATAGCCTGATATACCTGGCCTGAATTGAAAATTCCTTGGCCCAACCCCGACTCAAACAGTTTTAATTCATGTTGGGTCAAGCTGGGTCTGTTTTCTTCCCCCCTAGTCCTAGTATGTTTAGATGATGTGAACATGGAGTAAATTTAAGGAAGATATTTTAAGGGCAAAGTGCTTGTCAGGGAGGTTTTGAATGGGGAGAGAGAATACTCTTGGTGGAAAAGGTTTTGCCATTCATATTTTAAGAGCGAAGCTCATTTTACTCAAAAAGATGTAGATATGGGAACCTTGGTAATATGGGAAGAAGCATATTTTTGATAGCACAAGTTTTATGAGTATAAAGTCTCAGTTTTATTATATTTTCCATCTCCTTTGGCATACTGGTGAAGGTTTCAGATAACACTTGCAACCAAAGGTAGCATGATGTTTTATTAAGGTGGTTCTGAAGTTTGGCTAGCCTAATGGACCCTATATATGCATGCATTTCTTTTCCTTTTCTGTTTCCATCACAAAATTTTTGTTAATGCTTGCTTGTTTGGTACTTGATTTCTCTATGGGCGTATCTCAAGGTCAAAGATTCAATATCACTTACGTCATACAAGATCCGGGGAATCACTTATTACGAATTCAAATTGGTCTGAAACTTCTAATATTTGCTTGTATTATTAGCGTAGCATTGGCCTGGAGATCTTTTTATATCACCACTTTTCCGAATTATTTTGTATTCCAAAGTTGAGATGAAACAATTATATTTATATGTAGAGTTGGTTTAGATTGTGCATAAATACTATTTTGTTTGAAAATAAACTAGAGTAAATTGGATAAATTAACTTTATTGGATAGACACATTTTTGTAAGAATGTTTCTCTTCCTATTCGTGTTGTGAATGCAGTTTCTTTGTTGATTGGGAATTTTGACCACTGTTCAGTTATCCAATACTGATTCTATATTCGTTGCGTCCTAGAAATGCTCAATTTAATTCTCATGGTCGATACTGATTCTCTATGTTTTCTTGATATACCATGGTCGATATTATTCTTGTACTGTAGTATGTCACATTTGCTAACTTTATATGCATAAATCTCTCTTGTTGTAGTTGTGCTTGTTAGCTCTCCATGTGTTCCTTTTTACTGTATTGCGGAGAGAGTTCTATAGTTCTGTTGATCTAATTCATTGATCTACTCCTGCTATCTTGAGATATTGGGTTTATATTCTTTTCTCCAAATATGTTTTTTTCATTGCTGAGGAAGTTCCTAATGATGATATGATGCACTGTAATATGCTGTAAGTATTGTTGTTTGTCCTCTCTTAAAATATCTTGGTGATAGTTCTTAGCACTATAAGAGGATTATGATTACTCTTTCAAATGTTTTCTATCGTACATGTCTTCTGCTCTTGTATGTCGCAGGAGCTTTACTTTCTCATATTCTGCAACCAGTATACCTTGCTACCATTACTTTGGGAAAATCACCTGCTGATGCTCCTAAAGAATTTCCTGTTGAAAATCATCTTCAGAGAGCTCTTTGTGATCGGATAGCTTCTTTGCATGATAAGCTGTCAAGTCCTTTTCAAGTGAACAAGGTTGATAACATTTGCTATGTGCAATGTAATGTAATAATGTCAAAATTGTTAGCTAATGTAGAAAAAAATACTGTTCTTCTGACAGCTGCAAATTTATGAGGCTCCTATTCCACTGAAAGAGTTCCAGCAGTCCGCTAGTGAGATACCCACTTTAACATGCGGGTAGTTTATGGTTTGTTAACACTTTGCATACCAAACAATCTTTTTTCCAATTGGTTATATGTGTTTCTTTTGAATAGTATAAAATATGAAGGAAAAACAGTATCTTTATATGATTGTTCTTTTTCTAGGTATTCAATCTGCTGGAATAAATCTGGATTACATGAAGTGATCTTGGGAACAACTGGGAGGAAACAAGGCACTTCTGCAAAAGGGGCTCGCTTTCCATCTACAGAGTCTTCTCTCTGCAAGTAGGAATAAACATGTGCCCCATCTGCGCTTCATATTCTTAAACATGGTTTCTGTTAGATGTTTTATTGGAAATTTTTATGATTTTTTTATGAAATATTATTCAGACACCTTTGTAGACATATCGTGCATTTCAATGCTTTTGCACATTAATTATTTAGTTCTTGAGGGTCAATAACATGATGCATTGTCTACCTAAAGATGGCTTTTGTCATTTATCACAAAATCCTGATTTGCAAGTATGGTTACTTATGCTAGGAGGAGGCTACTGGAAGGTTTTATGTCACTGCAACATAGGTTCTCTGTTCAAGTTCAAGCTGAGGTAGTTTCTTATCATGAGCTGAAGGTAATATTTAGTTTCATTTTCCTCTCAGCTGCAGAAACTCAAGCATTTTCTCTTTTGTATTTACTATAGAATTCACATTCACGTAGAGTTTGAAGTCTTTAACATGCTTCCTTCAGTTCTGTATTAGTATCATTGTTTCAGCTGTTTTTTTGGCTATCGTTCATTTACCTGTTCATAATGATTATCTGCTGAAAGATCTAAATCAAATGAAATGTACTCGTTTAAATAAATGCTCGTGATATGTAATGTTAGTTTATCGCATATATATTGGAGTTGTTAGGTCCAATGCATCATGCATTTCTCTTGTTGCTGTTGACAGCCTGCAGAGAATTGCAATTTCTTTGTGGATTGGATGTAAATGTATTTGAAAGTTGTTAATGTAGCTCGTGTCTTTCATCACCCTAAGAATGAGCTCCGCATGTATTCCTTTTGATTCCGTCCTACAACTCTATTTTATTTATTTATGTGTGTGTGTATAATGGAGATGATATATCATCTATACAACCTAGTCATGATCATGACAGTTCTTACATATGTATTGTTATCATCTCTATCAAGATGAGACTGTGGATTTGCAATTTTCGTAATATCTTACCCTTTAATGCATATCGGGAACGATTGATTGATAAGCTTGACTATGATGAGTTAACTCTGCAAGACATGATGTTCACAATTTAAGTATCGTGTAGAATGAATGAGTTACAAATTGACTCTTTTGACATTCGTGGATGTAGTTATTGCCAATTTTATATGCTTTATTTGGCCATAATTTATGAAATAAAAGAGGTTATATGTTGGATATTTTACCCAACTCTCATGCAGGTTAAGATTCTAGGGGTCATTATTTATATGCTGTTTGCTTGTTTTGATGTATATTGCAACCAGTGAAGTTTAATGGTATCTTGATTCAACAATATGGCTATGTTTTGATAGAATGAAAAAATTATATTTCCTCAGATTGGCTTGAGGACACTTCACAGGACATCTTGGTTTTGGTTTGCGTAAAACAATGTGCTGGTATTGCCATGTTAAGCAGCAAGAATGATCATAGATCTATGGATCCCATCTCTCATATGTGCTGCTATAGGATAACAGTGTTAATTAGGTATGGTGCAAGGGCCATTAAGTTTGTACTTTAGGGAAATGATGACAGAAACTTGGCAATAGTTCTGGATTTCGGAGTGAAGAGTGTATTTTGAAATAAATCAAGGATAAATCCAAGACTCTTCATTGATAAGCTTTATAGTAATGCAATAATTTCAATCTAGTGTGCCAGCATTTTAATATAACTCTGACCATTCTAATAAAATAAAGTGGGGACAAACTTTCTTACTGCTAAGCCTTTGCTGTTGTAAATGTTCTAACAATGGTTCATCAGGCTTAACCCTTTTGGACCCACATTCGGCCCAGTACACTCCAAAATCCAGCCCTGGACTGAATTCAACATGCTGTTGTTACGTTTAATCTTCATTAACCAAGTCAGCTATTTATGGGTGTACTCCATGGAGAAAAATCATAGACTTAGCATAATATTTTTTTGACAGTATTAATCGAACATGATATCTAGTTTGGGTCTGAAGTATCCTGGCAAGGATCAATACACTGAATGACATTGCTATTAATTGCCTTGTATTAAAATGCTTTATGTTAATGGCTTTTTTAGATACTGATTTTGAAGGGATCGAACATTATTTGCAGACCATAGCTCATGATTACCAGTCTGCTCTCAAGGTTTTTAAAGTCAGTCCACTCTTCAGCTGTTGGTATCCAAAACATTCAGACCTTGAAAGGTTTTCTTTTTCAAGATAGTTAACCTCTGCCTGCTAAAATGAGGACTTCTACTTGGTCATGCGAAGTGGTGTTTTTCTTCCCCACATTGAAGTGTGTCACTGTAACTGATTTTTCTGGACATTGGAGATCTACTTACTCAACATGTGAAGGGCAAGGTGGACTATTCTTTAGAATTTTGGAACATCCACGCTTAGCAGTAAGATTTAGAGTGAGTAAATACCAAATATTGAAATCAACATGAATTCTTGGAGACAAAAAATATGATGTTCCCAACACTAACTGCAGGGAGGATCTTTCTCTTGGATAACTGGCTACTCTGATCTTGCTATGTAGGATTGGCTTCAATTAACATCGCCAGGGTAGGTAGACACTCCAAAGTTCCGAAACTTTCTTAATGAAATGGTTATTCTTACACACCTTGTGTTTGAGCAACACAGAGCGGAGGTGAAATGTGTGGGTGGAGTTTAATGTGGAGCTGTACTGATGACCCTCCTGTAGGATGTCTGTAGTGCTGAGATTTGTTTTACTGTCTCTGTGTTAAGGAAAAGTTGAAAGCAATTTTCCTGCAAGCTAAAGAGATACTGCTTGTGATAAATTTACTGAGCAGTATTTAATGCTGGTCACTTTGTTAATTTGTAGTGTGGTTTAAGAGAAATCTTGAAAAAATGTACACTGTAACCGTATCTGTCTTGATACTTTGCTTATCTGCATGGTCAAAATACTATGTTGTATTCTCTGATCCTGCACTTTAGAAGGGTTTTTCCATGTTAGGCTGCAACAATAATTTATCATGCATGTTGACATGCTATGCTTGTGCACATTGAGATGTTCCATCAATGTCACTTTAAAATGCTGTTCGATTTGAAACTTTGTTTAGTATGGAAATGTATGTCCCACATGATCATTTTTTATTAATAAAGAAATCCAAGATAGTGCAATGTCCACTAGCAGTTCTATCTCCAACTGATTAAGTCCAATTCTTTCTAATGCTTCTCATATTGTGTTTGACATTATTGCAGCCCCTGTTTTTGTCCGCCAACACACCTAATCTATTGAAAAATAAAGTAATGCAAGCTTTCGTACTATAATGATACTTGGGAGAACAGATGCTTCAAAGTACGTCATGTCTATATGCGATATGCATCGAATAACAATATTTGTTAGGTATGGCTAGAAAAATGTCGGTTACTTATTTTAAGTTTCCTATTCTTTATAATTGAGAAAAGGGTCTAAACACTTATTATACATTTAGAATCATAGTCTGCTGTGCCAGTATCAGGCCCCATACCGGTTGTCCGGCGGCACAAGTCGGTACGACCCCGCGTCGTGTTGTGCCGACCCTATATCAACACAATAGAGGCTTGGAAGAGGGAGAACAGGAGAGAGAAAAAAAGAGAGCGAGAGAGGGTGGGAGTGGGAGAGGGAGAGGAAGGAAGAGAGAGGCCGGCCAGGGTCTGCCAGCGGAGGCTAGGGAGCCTTCTAACGGAGGAGGCGGAGGCCGAAGAGCCGCATAAGCGGGATCCGCCTCCAGGCTCCTGTTTCTTTAGAAACGGGCCTGGAGTGGGCCCCTTTTATTTTAAAGAATTTTAAGTAAAAGTTGGCAAACTCATTGCCGACTTTACTTTAAAAAAAAAAGTGAAGTCGGCGATGGGTTTGTCGACTTTTACTTAAAATTTTGAAAAATAAAAGAGGCCCCCTCCGAGCCCCGCCTCTGAGGCTCTCCGGCCGGCTTCGGCCGGCCTCTCTTCCTTCCTCTCACTCTCCCTCCCTCTCTCTCTCTCTTTTTTTCTTTTTTCTTCTCCTCTTCCTCCGTCGCCGGTTCTGGTTTCGTTGGCAGAACTGTTCCGGTCCACCGCCAGTATAGCTTGGGACGTTTTGAACCGGGCGGTTCGGGACGGTTCCGCCAACCATGCTTCAAATACTTTCTGGAAAGTAGGGGTATTCCTTCTTCTTCTGTTTATGGCATATGGTTGATTTTGGAGTTTGTGATATTTTTATCATTTTATGTAGCATGGATATTTTCTTTGGATTTAAATGATGATTGATTGATGGAGCCAGTGAACATTGATATTATTGTATGCAGTTTGACTTTATTATTGGGAAGTTGACATTGTTGTATGTAGTGAGTCCATTTTATCTTACGAATATATTTACTTAATATTGTATGTCTTATATCTAGTTTTTCAAGAGTTGTCATGTCAACATTATCTGTATCGTGTTTATCCATGCCCATGCTGCATAATGATCAATATCTGTTTTTTATTGCGGCATGCAGCTTTCTTAGTCTATTAAACGTAATTTATGAACACAGGATATGCTTGATTGCAGCATGTTAATTTTCACAGTCCATTGAAATAATAGATGTATGGGTGGACTTGAACTCTATATGACAATATATATAGCATCTATTGGTTTACCCTTTTTTTCGGTAAGAATTGCTTTAGCTTTTGAAAATTAGATTGTGGAATATGAGGTGTGGAGCACTAGCTCGTTGCTTTTGCTAGAAAACTTGGGTATCTGCTGTGCTGTTATTGTGATCGCTACAAATTCAAATAAGCTGATATTATGATGAGCACAGGAGTTTCAATCGAAATAATTGTTCTTGTTGACTAGCCTTTAAGAGCGCATTTGTCTGTGCCCGTCTTCTGGCCAAAAAATGTGCGGTTTACACTTAAAAAGTTTATGGGCATGCTCTGAAAAGAAGGCTGGTGAGATGATGATGAGAACTCCTGTTCTACACAGTAGGGGAATGTTATCACTATGCATGCCAGGTTTATAGCTCTATCTTGGGTTTCCTATGACTGCCTGTTTAAGAATACTATGGCAATTGCAATAACCTGCTTTGTTTGACAAACAACTCTCTTCTCTCCTTCACTTTCGCCTAGAATATGGCCCCACATTGAAATGCATAATATAGCTGCTCTTATGTCCCAAAGTTCATAAGCAGCACTACAAAAGGAGGTCTCGGAGTTTCCGAGGAATCTACAAGTATATCTAAGTGTTGCATGCTGTCCTTTATCTTGATTTCTTTTGTTTTTTTTTTTTTTATTTCTTCTTTAGATTGTCCAACTCCATGAATTTCTCCAATTTTCTTTTTCTTCACCACGGCAAAGGTGCTTCCAATAGAATGGGAGAAATTGAAAAAAAAGAGAGAGAGAAATATGATATTGTGAATAAATTTGTGATAATTCCCTTTTTCGATCTTGTTTAAGAGCCATGCTGGTGCTGAAGCCTCCTGAAATACATAGTATGTCTGTATGCGTATGTTTGTATGCATCTGTATGCATATGTATGTATATATATACATAGATATGTATGTATGTATATGTATTTATGTATGCATATGTATGTATGTATGAATTGATTTGGGTACTGTAGGTACCTGCTGATGTCCTGTTCCAACTAGTTTATGTGTTGGCTGTCAACAAATTTTCAGGACTTGGTTTCATATTATCTTGTTATCTAAAGTTCATAGATATAATATGCGTTCACTATAGGAAAAGAGAGATTTTTCGACGTTAGTGGGAAGCGTCGGGAAATTTTGATTTACCGACGCTTCTAAAAAGTATCGGTAGATTTTCAAAATCGCTGACGCTTAAAAAGCGTCGTCGTAAGCTGGACCTAAGACGATGCTTATAAGCGACGTTGGAGGTCAAATTGCTTCCCAACCTCTCTCCCCCCTCTTGATTGATGCTGTAGCTGTTTTAAAAATCTCTCCTCTCCTCTCCTTCATCAATCTCTCATTCAAAAGCGTCCAACGCCGATATCAATCCATCGGCTCCCCATCTTGCTTTCTAAGCCCCGATCGGCGTACACTGTTCTGCTTCCCCGCCGCCGTTGACCTTGCCCTCTTCCGGTGCCCTTTTTCTCTCGTTTCTTGAGTTTTCTGCGAGGGTTAGTATTTTCTATTGATTTTTTGGGGGTTTTTGCCGATTCCTTTCTGTGGTGATTGCAAGCGCTTTCGGGCCTTAAAAATTATAGGCACTTCCTTTCTCGTTGCTGAAGCGGCTTAGAGATTTAAAGAGGAGAGAGAAGATCTCTTCTTCTATAATTCCTCCTCCATTATTGATCGTTCGCGATCGTTGCTATTTCTCCTCCGAATCGAATTTATGGCGCGAAAGCGGAAATTGGACACGACGCCCCTTGACGAGGTGGATCGGACTCTCTACTCCACCTTCTGCAACACGGCCAATTCGCTCTCTCAGTTCTACACTCAGGCCATGAACCATCAGAAGCTCTCCTTCTAGGCTTGCAAGCGCCATGCCCTGGTTCCTCTCTCTCTCATCCTCATCAATCGACCGTTCCTAGGTTATCTTTGATGGATATATATATTTCTCCTAAGCAGTCATTCTGATTGATGATTGAAAGGTTGTTGCTTTATGGTTCCTTTAGATCGTTACTGGTTCCTACTTGATGGATTCAATTTGTATTGGCTCTTCTTTTATGAAATCCTTGTAAATTTCTTCTTTCTTTTTCGAATTTTTTTTTTTGTTTTCTTCTGTCGCTGTTCACATTTCTGGTCCTTGATGGAGTGCAGTTTCTTTTCTTTTCCTCTTGATATGCATGTTTGGAGTTTGTTTTGTGCTTTTGTGATTCCATGATCTTGCCAAGTTAAGATTTTTCCTGTTCTTTTCTTCTGATCGAGCGATCTTCTTCTATTACGTTCTGTTCTTAAGCGATCGAGCGAGTAGCTTTTGGTGTATTTTGTCTCTTTCTTCCTCTTGTTGTAAGGCATCATTTTCCATGTAGTGCTTGTGATTGGCTAAATTATAGGTTATTGTTGTGCGCTTGCTGCATTTTTTGTGGTCATAATTGCATCCATATGCGTTGGCTTTTTTACTTTTAACTTTTTTAAAAAAAATTGAAAGCTAAAGCTGATGCTTATAAGCGTCAGCTTTGAGGCTTTTAGCGACGCTTTTAAGCATCGCTAAAAATCGACCTTTTACGCTGCTTTTCAAAAACATCGGAAATTTTTTTTTTCACTCAGGTATTGCCGATGCTTCGGCGATGCTTTGGGTAGCGTCGGTAGAGGATGTAAAAAATGCTGGGAAAGTTTATTTTTTTCTGTAGTGGTTGTATTTACTGTGCAAGGAGAATAGATCTAGAGATAACAAGTAGGCAGAGAGAAGAGTACAGAAATTTACGAGGTTTGATCTACGTCCGCAAGCAGAGATAATTAAAAAGCAAAAAAAAAAAAAAGGCTTTCATTAATGGCTAGGAAAGTCCAAATGGGAGAAAAAGCTGAGCGGGGATGTGCTTTTAAGTGGTCTATCTTGTAAATGCAGTACACTATGACAGCATTTATCTGGTAACGATATATTATTATATATCTATAATTACTTACGAGCCTTTCTATTATAATGTAGTCACATTTTAAACTTCACATTTATGAATAATACAAGTATTTTATTAAAGATGAAAATTGCTTCCCATAATCATCGAACATGGCAACTTTGCATCACCTGTTCGGCTGTGAATTGCACCAATCCTTCCATACTACCTGGCAAGAGGATTGTTTGTTTGTTCATATGCACCTTAATAGAGCGCTCCGTTCTGAAATTTCAAGGAGAAAGGAATGCTTTGAAGTGTGGAAGAGGAAAATGGTAGACCTCCGGGGTGTGACATCTTCTCACCTTGCAAGGGAAAACAGGCTTCTAGTTGGTTTGAGCAACCGAAAGGATCGAGTAAAATAGCATAATCTCGTTGGTGATTGACATAGAAAGTCAGGTGCTCCGTATCCAAGTGGACGGTTGTCATCTCTCTTACTGGAAAAAAAAGGGATTATCACTTTTAAGCCAAAATTAAGATGGCATATTCTTTTAACTTTTAGTTCCTACGCGATCATAGTTTTTAAGGCTCATAGTCTCGGACCGTTGCTATCTTATAATGTTTTAATGGCTCAATAATTTTAGGCCTGATATGGGACTTTAAACAAAGAAAAATTCCGAAGATAAGAATGATCACATACTTCAAAAGCAATTCGCAAAGGTAGCAAACTAGTTATAACAGTTTATAATATTTTATTCCTTTATCATCAATGAAGAATCATTATTACTACTAGAAAATGTGAAGGGCTTGGGATGAATAGATTCTTTTTTTTCTCCATAAAGTCAAATTGCCAGGATTTCCTAATGAACTTACTGGACATGATTTAAAGAGGGAAGAGGAAAGTATCACCCAATTAATATATACCACCAAATCTACTTTACTAAATGCTGATCTCACTGAAATTACTCCTATTCTAATGGAAGCAAATCATGTCATATATTTCATTATAATAAAGAAAATAAATTATGGCATATATCTTCTTATAACGAGAGAAAAATAAATAATGGCATATAAGAAAACAAATTATGCATATATCTTGTTATGATAAAAAAAAACTAAATAATGACATATAAGAAAGCAGATCATAGCATATATGAATGAAGGAAACAAACGATTCTACAGAAGAAAAAGAAATCATGGCATATATTTCAAGGAAACAAATGATAACATATAATAACCAAATCATGACATAGAAAACATTGTGGTCCTCTTAAACATATCATATCGTCACTCTTTCTTGCTAAGTTCTTAATTTTCTCAACCTATTGTTATTGATTTTCAGATACTATACTTTCAGGAGCAGCACAAATAGGTATAAATTTAGAAATCGGATCGGTCACCAAATTGCGTGCGAAGTCAGGACTGGAAGATGGAATAATATGTTGGCTTATGTGTTGACATCGAGTGATTCGTTATATGCGGCCAGAGACCGGCGAGGCATCATGACCCAAAGGGGCAGAAAAAGCGTGCGCCCGCCCAAGACGGAAGGGAGAAGGGCCGTGGAAGACGGGAGCGAGGGTGGAAACTTTCATGACACCTTTCATACCATGGCATTCAACAGGCACATAAATCTCTCTCGCCAACGAATTAACACACCTAGAAATAGGATTGAAGCTCAGATGCACCCTCCATCTCACCATTTTCTTCTCCGTTAAAGCTCTCCTTTGTGCCATCTGGTCTATTTCATCTGAATTAAATGATTACAGAGAGAGAGGATCAGTATTAAGGTGCGGTGTTATATTGTTTAGAAGTCAAGGAGTCCTCCTTCTATATTACAGTATGGTACGTGAGAGAAGGAACGCTTCTTTTGGGCTGGAATGAACGGAAGAAGCCTGATTTTGGGAAGAGGGAGGTGTTGATCTGGTCGAGGACAGGATGAAGAGGTTCTTGCATGCGTTCTCGGGCAAAATGAATGAGATGTTTGGGCTGTTACATGACAAGACTAGGAGCGCCGTGGCGTTGATTCAATCCTCGACGAGAGGAGTCATCGTCGTCT
Organism: Phoenix dactylifera; assembly: GCF_051530095.1. NCBI lineage: Eukaryota > Viridiplantae > Streptophyta > Magnoliopsida > Arecales > Arecaceae > Phoenix > Phoenix dactylifera. Next base: position 20,984,228 of record NC_143205.1, read on the forward strand.
TCCTTGCACTTGCTCTTCTCGTGGTCTTGATTTCTCTTCGCTTCATCAGCAACGAAGTACGTCCCTTTAATCTTCTCATAGACGTTATGTTCTGTTGTTATTATTATTATTATTATTATTTAGGTTCATGCGATTGCTTTGTTGTTTTGTCCTTATATTTGAAACAAGAAATTCAAAGTTTTCTTCATAATCCTTTGCTCGAGTCATCATCATCGTTTTAGTTGCACTTGTTCTTCTCCTGGTCTTGGTTCTCTTCGCTTTCTCATAGACGTTATGTTTTGTTTTTAATCCTTTTTTTTAGGTTCGTATGCTTGTTATGTTGTCTGGTCCTTAAATCTGAAACAAAGAAATTATCCTTTGGTTTTGCCCGCAACCTTCTGATTTTAGCCTTTAGGCTGGTCGTGAGTTCCTTGTGCATGTACTGGGAAGCAACTTGGTAGTTCTGTTCTCTTTAAAAACTTGGTACTTCTATCCTCCACCGCCTTAGATATAGCCTGTCAGGAAATTTCTGCAGCTTGTGTACATGGTTAATTTCAATACACCTAGTAGAGTAGTTTTTCTTGGAAGGAACAAGAAAATAGAACTCAGCTCCATCCCCTAAAAGCTGCTATGCCTCTATATCGATCATCTTGTATCCCCTCATGCTATGGAGATTTTCTAAAGCCAGGATTGCTAGGTGTTCACCGCCAAGAGCCGTGAGGGTCTCTGTTTTTGTGGGACCCCGGCAGAAGTCGAAATTTTTGTCCAATTAGAATTCCTGAAAGTGCAACGAGTGGGCGGTGTGACCTGAACCCTGCTGACGAATAGTGTCAGGTCTCAATTGGAGACTCTTCCACGCATTTTTGTCCAGAATAATGTCAAGAGAGTCACACCATTGGGGATCAGCCATGGAAAACTTAGTGCAAGTGTTGCACAGGGAGGTGACTGATCTTGGAGTACTGTTTGCATCAAAAAAGATCTTAAGAGTTCTTCGGATCAACCGCAGCCCGGGCTCTTGGGTGGATCGAGCTTTTCTTTGCGGTGTGCTGCGCATCCCTGGATGGCCGCCATCAGAGGATGGGCAGTCATCAAACAAAGTGCCGTGTATGGCTCCAGCACATATTAGTGGACTACCCTGTTTGATGGCAAAATTCTATGGGTTCGAATGTGATGTGCATAATATGATTACTTTTTATCACCCTCCATCCTAGTCCAGGCACATGTCCTCACTAGAAGATTTATAATGACATATTGATATTGGACTTCCACAACCATCATTTTCAGTAAAAATAAGCAGACTTATCTTTTTATTAAAAAAAAAGATGATCGATGCGATGTTTATCTTAAAAAACCCTAAGTTTCTTGTTCTATTTAACCAAGTCAATCGGCTTGCTTCTTTGACTTGAAAAGGGTGTTATTGGTCATTAGAGTGGCCTGCTTAAACAAAAAACAGTCATGGCCCTACAACCATCCAATCAATGCGAGGTAGTAGGGATTGTACCGGTCATCATAGCCAAATGAAATGAATACTTTGCTTCTAAGTCTGGTGTCATGATTTACCATGGGCTGTTGGATCCCATTCCACAGCCCATGAAGCATGGGCCGAAATTCTCTCTCTCCAAGCCCAAATAATTTAGGGACATAAAAAATATCAAATTTTAAATAAATTTTTTTCGAAGCCTAACTAAAAATAAATATAGTTTAGATTCGAGGCTCGGCGGCCCATGGTAGGAGCGCATCTAAACAAGTATGGGAACTGTGGATACTCTCAGTTTTAATTGGGCTGGAGACAAAGCAGCCCATTTTAAACCATGCCGGCCTCGAGTAGCCATGCAAACATTACACCTCTGTAATTAACCTCGGAGTTTGTAGATTTCATAAGTAATCGCTTCAGAAGGCATCGACCATTTCTTGTGTTTGCATGGCATCTCACTAAGGTGCTTTTCTTTCAACCAGTCCTTCACAGCCGGCGTGGCCGCCACCCTCTCCACGGTAGCCTCCAAGACTCATCAAGCTTTCTTTGCACGCTCGGAGCCCCACCGAGCAGCACCAGAAGCCAACCGTTTTGCTTGCCCGCCCGGAAACCAAGCCGCCACCGCCCACGTTTGCCAAAGAAGAACACCACCCTCGCCCCCACCCTCGCTACCACCATCTCCATCCTCTCCTTTGCCTTCCCATTCCTGCCCCGACTACTTCCGGTGGATCCACGAGGACCTCCGTCCCTGGAACCGTACCGGCATCACTCGTGACATGGTGGCCGCTGCCCAGAAATCCGCCGACTTCCGGCTGGTGGTCCTCGACGGCCGGGCTTACATGGAGAGGTATCACAAAGCATTCGAGACCCGAGATGTCTTCACCCTCTGGGGAATCCTTCAGCTGCTGAACCGATACCCCGGCCGCATTCCCGACCTCGAACTCATGTTCAACTGCGGCGACATGCCGGTCATTCCGTACGCCGACCACCGAGACTCTGCTCCGCCGCCGCCGCTCTTCCGCTACTGCAAGGATGATTCCACCGCCGACATCCTGTTCCCCGACTGGTCCTTCTGGGGTTGGTAAATTATCCATGCTCCTCCCAGCTAGCTACTTAAGTTGGAATTTTTACATGCCTCTTTGTTTACTGGAGTTCTTGAAATCTGAAGGCCTGAGGTCAACGTAAAGCCATGGAAGACACTGAGCGAGGAGCTGAGAGAAGCGAACGAGAGGATGAGTTGGATGGAAAGAGAGCCATATGCTTACTGGAAGGGCAACACCGGCGTGTGCGCGACTCGGCGGGAGGTGATGCAGTGCAACGTCTCCAATGGCAAGGAGTGGAATGCTCGGATATACCAGCAGGTATATATAATATATATATATATATATATATATATATGTCTGGCTTTTGGCCTTCTGATAGCATTAATGGTTTTGGGATGCTTCTACCTGCTTAACCGATATGAGTTTCTGCTGCATAGGACTGGGGTATAACAAGAAGGCAAGGGTTTAAGGGATCAGATTTAGCCAGCCAATGCAAGCATAGGTATATAATTCTGTGCAGGTTTCTCTGAGTTAGAAGCTGCCGATATTGGATTGGTTGTGAATTGTGATTGTAATTAACAATGCATGGGAATGTTTTGATGATGGTAGGTATAAGATTTATATCGAAGGGAGGGCTTGGTCAGTGAGTGAGAAGTACATTTTGGCGTGTGACTCGCCGACGCTGTACGTGAAGACTCAGTTCCATGATTTCTTCTCGAGGGGGCTGCTTCCTGGACGCCATTACTGGCCCCTTCCGGACAGGGATAAGTGCAGGTCGATCAAGTTTGCCGTGGATTGGGGCAACTCCCATAAGAAAGAGGTAATTATGTTAATCTTTGCCTTCTATACTCATTCTGTCATCCAAACAAGGGATTCCAACTCTCTCCAAATCTTTTGGGGTGCTAGGAGGGGAAGAATGCTATATATAGGTTTGGAAGGGCTTGGATTTGTTCTATACTTCCATCTAGGGCCATCAGTTAATGCATTGATGCTCCCAATCCATTTACCTTTGGGCTGAGCTAGAGTTGGCCCCAATGCCAACACTCGGCCTGACGCCGCCTGAGCTCAAGCTTAACCCATTCTCATGAATTGCCAATTTGGCATCGGTTTGGCTCGCATAATTTGGGATGATTAAATTAGATTGACTTCTGTTAATTTCTTCTTCTTCTTCTTCTTCTTCTTCTTCTTCTTGAGGGGAAGAGGAAGGCAGAAGCTTACTTTACTCTATTAATAACAAAAATAAAAGATTTTTTTGTTAATTTCATTGTGGGAAAAAAGTTATTGCATGATATTACTTCCAAATTTATGTTTGGGAGTTCCAATTGCCATTAGATATTGTACACATTATTCGTACCACGTACTCAGTCTGCGTTACCTAGCTAGATTGTGAACTACCAGCCAACTTTAGAGCAGGTCAATTTTCAGAAACCCAAGCTTAGCCCAACCCAAGAATCCCTTGACTCAGGTTGGGTTGGGCCATGGGCTAGCCCAGCCCAAGGTCAACCTCTGTTTGCAGACTGCAACATAGTTACATAAAGCCCGGAGTGCGCCTTGAGAGACCTCATAATGTGATGCCTGGTTGTACACGATAGAAGCCGTAGCTATTGAAAGGAGAAGCTTTTCAGGGTTAAAGCTCATCTCATCTGCATCATTACATTTTGGGATGCCAATTGCTTAAGATCTAGGATCCTATACAGCGCAGCATCTTTTACACGGCAGAGTGTTGTACCATTCTAGATAATCGCAGCATCATCTATCTCAGAGACGGATGGATGTCGCTTGTTTGGAGCATATGTGTATGGTATCAAGTATGGCCATTCGGATTTCTGCAACGAATAGCAGCCATCTCTGAGATGGATGATACGGTGGTTATTCAGGATATTATAGCACTACGAGAACCCTAAAGAATCCAAACTTATTGCTTAAGCCACATCCATCCCCATTGTCACAAAGGTACCATCCCTATAGACATGGAGCCCACACGAAAATGGGTACGGAACCAAGCGCAGGTTCCGGGCCTTTGCGCGTCCTAGCTAGATAATGAGACTTCTAGGTTGTAATTGGCCTTTGGAGTTGACATAAGTTTAGCCTTGTGGGGACGCCGATCCCCCTTGTTGTTGATATAATACGAAGAGCATGGGTTGACACCGAGCTGGCCAGTGGAAATTGTGAAATTGTTTTGAGATACCTACATTGAAGGGAATATCTTGACATTGAAGCCAAAAGGAGTTCAATTTATGGAACAAAAAAGAAAAAATAATAGTAATAGGAAATGTCTCATCTTTATGCTATAATGCGAGTGTTCAACTATGTATGCAAGTGTCGCTTGCTATTGTTATTCTCAACTTGTACCCATACTAGCATTTGATTTATCTTTATTGCATGTAATGCTGAGATACCATTCCAATGTCTTACTGATGCTGTAAATCTGCAACAGGCACAAGCTATAGGAAAGGAGGGGAGTCGCTTCATTGAAGAACAGTTAAAGATGGATCATGTGTATGACTACATGTTCCATCTACTAAGTGAATACGCCAAGCTTCTGACGTACAAACCTTCTAGGCCGAAGAATGCCATCGAGTTGTGTTTGGAATCCATGGCTTGCTCTGCAGAAGGGCTCATAAAGACATTCATGATAGAATCAATGCCGGATCTCACTTCCGGCTCGAATCCATGCACGATGCCGCCTCCTTTCAATCCACAGGAGATCAAAGAGCTTCTTCAGACAAAGGCCAATTGCATGAAAGAAGTGGAAATGGGGGTGCAAAAAGGTCATCTTAACTTGGTGAATAATAGTAGATTATGTTAGCTCTTCTGAGGAAAAAGAAGAAAAACAAAAGAAAAGAAAAGGATTATGTCGGCTAAGGGAACAAGTTCGAGCTATGGCTTCCTATATATCACACTACAGTCATGTCCCAATTATATGTATCATGGTTATTATTTAGTATTCACAGTGCAACTAGTTGGTTGTGCAGTTGCAAACATTTAGACAAAAAATAGAACTACAATAAAACTAAACATTTTCTCAGGGAAATGTGGGTTCTTCCATGAAGTCTGGCTGCTCTGCCTGTATAGAAATGGGAAAAATTTTGTATTACGAGAAACACAAGGCCATTGGCAATTTTGGCCTAGTAGCTATGTTCGACTTTGAGCATTGTAATAGAATAAAGTTATCCATCTCCTCAGCTGAGGCCAGATGGTAAAGGCTGGAGGGGAAAGAAGGGAAGGGTTTGTCGTTCTTACGTGGCTGAGAGAATGGAGAGGTTAAGAATCTGGAAGTCCGACAGCGTCGTACAAGGAAGTAATGCAGTGGGTCACACCATGACACGGTTGGTTTGGGACCAGTGTTGCACCAATGGACCCAGTTTTTTACGAGCACAGGCATCAGAGCCCCACCGGCACCAGACAAGGAAGGACTTGGAGTAAATTTTTCACTTGTCTACATTCCATGGTCTGCAGAAAACTTTAGTTGGTAACGGTCAATTTCATGGTTTTTATTTTTTTAAAAAAAATATCCTAAGAACTAAAATATTATTTTGCAATAGACTTATGGAATTAATAGCCAGCAGTTGGCACTTTGCTCTCAAGTCCTTGCTGGCTATAGGATCTTGATTTGTGATATTGATTAGATATAATTGATAGTATTTTTCGAAATAATATAGCCAATAATATTTGGGTCCAGTGTTTGGCAATTTGCTCCCTCAACCCTAGTTGGTGCATGGTTCTGATGCTAGCGTATATGTGTGTATATGTTGGTATGTATAACAACTCAGGGCTTTATCCAAAAGAGCTAGCCGAAAAATATCTACTCAACGAATAATCGATATGGGACTAAACACACACCCGCACGGATCCTCATATACTTTCTCTGTTTAAGCTCTGACGTTCTCATCAGGCTAAAGGTTTAAATCCATTCAAATCTAATCACAAGCACCACGATTGGCCCGTGGTCAACCTCAATGAATCCATGCTGCAGAGTCTTCTAGTTCATATAAGTTATGGGCCAGATCCGCTTTGATATCATTTATTATAATCTAGGATCTCATCCAAAAGGCTAGTCGGAAAATATTATTTTGGTTTCTTGATCCTGTATAACTATCCAAAATCTATCCAGCAAATAACGAATGTGAGACTAAACACACGCCTGCACGAGCTTTCATAGTATGCATACATGCTTGAAAGCTATAAAGGGTTTGACACATGATGCTGAATGCCTTCAGTTTTGACAGGTCGGCTAACATCATGTGTCACAGATGTTATTGCGGCCAATGTGTCTCTATTGGCCAACAGGCGCCGATTGAGAAAATAATGTTCAATAAAATAGTGTCAGGAGCCATGCGTATTGGTACCTGAACTCTCTCCAAATGCCATTTTCTTTGGCCATTATCATTTGTCAAACTCCATTGCAGCTCAACCTACCAAGTACATATGGTTCGCAAACTCGGACATCGTATCTTCGAATGCAGCCTCTTAATCTTGTTTCCCTTCATTCACCATATTGATTGCGAGACCGGCGGCTTCACCAAGCTTTGCCAATTCTGTGGTCTTAGTACCTGTAGTTAGATAGCTGGTAGCTTTCCATCTGATACGAGAATCATGCATCACAACCAACATCAAAGATGAGGACAAATTTTAGCCTTGGCTTGTAAGTGAAGGAGGATGGATAACTTACCAACTTCCCAGGGTGGAAAGTATATACTTGCTGGCCACATAAATTGGATGACATACAATCCAAAAGCTGGAAGGTGGAACTGAACACTTGGAAGTTAGTTTGAAGTTCAAACTTGGAATTTAAGTTGTTGAAATGCTCAGATTTTTTTTAAAAAATCAAGTTCTATATATTGTGTTTTGCAGAAAATTTTATCAACCTTCTTTAGCCGGAAGCATTTGTGTTCAAAGAAGCTACTTGACCCTCATCTCAAACTTGAAAATAACCATGGAGCAATGGCGCCGCACGTTGAGAGACGATGATCTATTTTTTAAGAAAAAGGCTGACTCACATCGGGATGCAGAGCTTATATAGTTGCACATTGAAGATACAAAGATTCTTCAAATCACTTATGAGATTGTTCAGCTTGCTGAACAGTTTAACAAATCTACTTACAGACCACTACCTTTTATAAAAATTTGTATTACTTTTTTATATTTTTCTTTCTTACATATTTTTTATAAATAGTTTTTGTAAACTTTATTTTTCTAATAAAGGTCGGGTGGCTTTGCCTCCGTTTTCATCAAAAAACAAACAAAAAAAAAAAGACAGGTGATCACAAACTTGGCAGCGAAGCTAGGTTTAGGAAGAATATTAACACGAGATCGGAAAAGGCTGATGCTCGAAAGAAGCAAACTATTGGTTCTTTGAATACTTCATAAAAAACATGGGAGGTGATGTTAGACTGAGAGCAAAGATTGCATGGAGTTAATTCTCTTCTCTCTTTCCTTTTCTTTAATCTTGGTGGAATTAATAATCTAGCATTCTGTTAGTGTTAAATAACATTTAAATGTACGAGTGAAAGGTACAAGATATCTAATCCTCTTCTTTTCATTTTCTTATAGTGCAGAAGAATGGAAGATGATGATATGTAGGGACCCTTTTGAGTCTAAAGAATCAGCATGGGAACAAAAGGATCACTTGATGTGCTGTATTGCTGTCAAGGCAGCACATGGAAGTTTTAATTGCTGGGCCCCCAACCTCTTTGCATGCCTTGCATCATAAGAGCTGGAAGCCAAGGTCCAATTTGTCTACTTACAGATGTGAGAGAGCCTCCCACCAAACCTGACCATGCTTTTCTTTGAACATTATCCAATCTTTTTCGTTGCTCCAAAGCCCCTGATAGTCCCACTTGCTCTCGCTTCTCGCTTGTTGTCTAAGTTGTTTTGCTTGGAAGCATTGATATGGAGGATACTTTGTAGCCAAACAATATCTGTGCAAGGCTTGTGATACCCAACTACAGTGGGAGAAAGAAGGATGGATGGTTCTTAGCCTTTCCCAAAAGTACTTGACTCTACCCCTACATTTTAAGATTTTGCATCATTGGAGGAGGAATTTTTTTGATGCTTTAAAAATGCCCATGATGATTTTCAGATAAATTTTAAAAAAGCAGTGCTTTAGGGTTGGATTGATTGAGCAATATCCATGGCAAGCGAAGCCTTTGCGCTTGGCATAGTCAATTACAATTTTGTATTTTACTAAGCAAGACCATATTTTTTTTTCATGTACTTCATGTAAATACAAAACTAAATCCCCTTCTAAACTGGAGGTAATAAGAATTGGCTAAGATTCTGAGAGAACCAAACATCACATTAGGTCATCAAATCAAACTGTCCATTTGTTGCCCACGAAGGATGCAATTCTGCAGCTCTAGCTCCTGAATCATTGCAAACATATACAATTCTCCTAATTTCTCCATAATCTATATAAAATTATTTTAATTGCCATCACGATACAATCCTGATTGCTCGATGATTAATATTCGGGTTTATCTTGCATCCTAGTTGTTTTTACATTTTATTATTCTTATCATGATCGCCCTGAATTTGGATAGAGGAAGAATTGCAATAATTTTTTTTTTCTGCTCAAGTGAGAGGACTTAGCATTGCTAAGTAATTTATATAAAGAAGAAAAATAAAGAAAATTAAATGGATTTGATTAATATGCCTACAATGCAAATATATATGTTGGTCAGTAAAAAATTAATTATGACAGGAGCACAAGGAGCAACTCAACTTGGCTGTTGCAATCTCACCAAATTTATTACTAAACTCCATGTAAAAGGAGTAACTCAACTACTTTGCTTGTAGACAAGACTCCAGGCTACTTCTTTAATGATGAGAGACCTGTTTATTGCCAAGGAAAACTTTTAACATTAAGATCCCAAAAACAAAGCACATAATAATACGATGGAGGATCAAGGTAGAAAAATGCTTGGTATTGATAGAAGTCATTTTGTAGCATGATGAATTTGGGAGAAATAGCCCAAATGAAGCCTCCTTCTCTTCTCCTCTTCTTGTTGGTCGGCAATAGTTACTTGCACGAATAACTCCCTCTCATCCTAATGGCATTTTTAAAAAAAATTAATTCTAGCAAAAACCTACCTATACGCCGCGGTCTTTTATATAATGACGGATGATCAAACAAAGCCTATCATATATAGATTAACTAATCAAATCTATAGTTGGTCGATGACTGATTAATTTTTAGATGCAAACTCACATGGTGCTACAATGACATGGAGCAAAATCTAATGGCCTCATGAATAGCATTGCTCCTGGATGTTGCACCTTGGCGTGTCCATCGAAGCTAATCCATTTGCAACGTGTGGGCCCTTCGTCGCAATGCTCTTTGGACATTACGAATGTACGTGTGCAAGTCAACGTCAGAACCTCGTGTGATGAAAGCATAGGGACATATGGGCCTTCTGCATTTAACCTGACAACGGGAACCGAGAGAGATTGCTCACTTCACATTCACTCACCCCTCCATTAAAGGCTGTCATGGAAGGATGGTGGGATGTGAGGTCATTTAGGTCCCAAATGACCATGATTTCCACTAAACCTCGTTTGGAGTACAACTTGAAAGAAGACTTCATGGCTTTTAACGCCTTAAGTTATTGATTTAGCCCCATGCAAGGTCCTGCATCTTTTATTTCTTTCGGTGGGTGAGGTTGGTAGAGGCAGACAAAGAAGCTTCATTGCAATCTCGAACACTTTATTCTGTGGCTATAGTTCACATGATTGGCTTTATTTAAGGGTTGCAAAGCCCAGTCACCGGCTTTTAAAGATCTAGTGCAGCATAAAAGGTTAAAAATGAGAAGAAGTACATTAGACTACTCGGATCATGAGCATCTTGACCTGTTCCTTGTAATCTAGATTTCTTAATTTTTGGGGAACCAAATTAGTTAATTTATTGCATGCCGTTAATGTAATAAATTGGCGCAGCAAGTAGTTTTAGCATGCTTGGTGATCTTATTGCTGATTTTTGTGAGTTGATATTTCTTCGATGGCAAAGTAATTTGGCTCAAGTGATAAAACAAAACATTCATGCATTTATATATCTATTCTAGATGGAATGAGGTCGTAGTGGACCACAGAGAATGAATTATTATTTTTTTTTTTATAGAGTTAAAAGAAACCTGGACAATTGATCAACTATAGAACTAAACATGATGTGTTTGCTAGAGATCAAACTCCTCTTCATAATCAGCATGATACTCGATAATAATTTTTCAGTAAATTTATCAATTTGCTTTTCTTTGGATCTTACAGTTTCATTTCTCCTTCGGAATGAATGGAAGCTAAGGAGGGCGATGATGAGTAGGGAGAAAGCTATCTACTTACGGATACGTCAAGATATAAATAAGCAAGAGAAATCGAGCAAGACTAAAAAGATGTTTACAAGCTAATGACCATCTTACGCAAACGAACAACCCCTTGCATTCTATTATTTTGAGCTAATCAACCTTGGAGCTCTGGATGATCTTTGGAAACTCCGAAGATTATGCATAAACTTAAAAATCTAGAACACAAATTACCACGATTCATCGACTTTTCTAAACAAGGTATATCATTAACTTTATTTTTTAATCAACTTTAGGTCCTGCTTAGTATTGCAAGACCACAGATGCATCTTTAGTTATATGCCCTAATATCGATATGTGTTGAATTTTCCTAAAACTATATCCCGATCACATATCATCGACATTCTCATTCAGAGATGATGATCGAAGAAGTACCAAATGAAGGATGGATGTATCATTCTATTAGTGTGGTTTCTCGAAGACCGCACTTCAAACAAAAGCAAGATAAAACCTATCAACCTCACCATGGGGATTCCATTAATGTGTCCCCTCCATACTCGCTAGACACCAACCACCTCACTCCTCTTGCACCAGAATCTAAAGCATTAAACCCAAAACCACTCAAGAGATCCACTATACTAAACTAGCAAACAACAAAACACAAGTGTTACAACCAAGTAGAGTGAGTGATAAGTCTTATCTAAGTGCACCTAACTTTCGCCGGACTGGGATTCTCATGATCCCAACAAACAGGATAAAAAAAAGAAAAAAATCCTTCCACCAAATCTAAATGATCTTCTCGTATAGATCTTGCCTTGAGCCTTGAGGTGATCTCGACCAAATGTTAAAAATTTTACTTCTTTTTGAAGACCCCACGGCAACAACCCAATCCCAACTCCAAAACGGCCGCGTCATCCTTCCCCTTCCCTCCATTTATTAATTTCCAGAAGAACTCGCAAGACATTCCCCACGCTCTCCCTCCCCTGTTGCGGTTTATTTTTTAAGGGCCAGGCTCCCCTGTCGTCTTCTTTTCTTTGCTACTCCTCTACCCACCACCTACTCTACTCTGTAGCACATGCGGGTCCTCTCCTTCTATCGTCTTGTGCTCTCCAATGTGACATTTTTTCGCTCGATCTCTCTGCGTGGATGATTTCTTCTGGGTGTCGAAGAGGGGGAATCCAAGGCTTTTCTATGGGAGGATTTGAATGCAGCCTGTGACGAATATGATGAGACCGGTCGGGTTTCCGCTGCTTCTTCTTCTTGCCATCAAATGTGGTGTTCTCCTCATGCCTTCTGAGTCCCTTTTACATGGTGATGGTATGTACCTTGCCCTGTCTCCTTTGTTTTCTTTTCCCCATTTTTGTAAATTTTCATTCTTTTGGCCAATTCTTGATGAAAGTTTTAGCCTTTTTGTTGGATTGAGGATATGTAACTATTTCGGGCAAGGTAGGTCTTGGGTTATTTGATTTGTGAGAGAGGCGAATGGCATTATTGGTTCGAATGGGGCAGCTTCGATTCTTTGATTTTGAAGCGATTTTGGGGAGTGGGGTTGTTTGGTTCTTTGAATATTTGGCTTTTTTCTCCCATCATTTGCCTAATGTTTAGTCCTTTATCACTGCTTCTTGATAAAAGTTTCGATCTTGTGCTTGGAACTTAGGATTTTAAGTCGTCTTGGGCTTATGAGACCTGGGTTTTCAGTTCTGGCCCTTTTTTTTTTTGAGTTGAGTAAGTTGACATGGGAAATTTCAGGTTTTTGATTTCTGAGATGATTTTATTTTTTGATATAAATTTGAGATGATTTTGTGAAGTTCTTTCATTTTGTTTCTTTGCAGTTTCAGCCTTCTTTTTTTCCGTCATTTTTTTTCTAAATTCTATTCCTTTATTACCATTTCTTGTTGAAAGTTGGGATCTTGCGCTTGGAGCTGAACATTTTTTGATCTTTTTCGGATTGTTGAGTCCTCTGGGTTTTCAGATGCATGGCTACCTGCTTTCAGGTGAATTGCATTGTGGGTTTCCATGGCCAGCTTCGAGTTTTTGAATTTTGAGACGATTTTACAAAGTGGGATCTTGATTCTTTGTAGTTTCGGCACTGGCTGCTTTCAAACGGGGTATATTTGAAGACCCTCTTTCGGTTCTATCCGACTGGAATACCTTGGATGGAGATCCTTGCAACTGGACTGGTGTGATCTGCTCAAAGCCTTGGAATCGTCTGCTGGCTCTGTAAGAATGCCTGGCCTTCTTCATTTCTTCTTTGTCCCCTTCTGTTACAGATCCTAGTAATACTCCTTTAGTATCAGAATGACCAATCCAATGGTTTTGTTGATAATTGTAGATAGATATATAGACAATTTGCTAGGATTAACTGATGTTTTATTTAGCCATTTATTATGGATAATAATACTACTTGAAACAATGTTCCTCCATCATCTGATGAGGTGTAATGATACTGAAGTCAGTATTTATCTGGCTTAAGTTCTGCTATAAATGAACATGGAGGATATATTATGTCTCGGTACTTTTATATGTTAGGTATCTGAAGCATGGAAATTGGATCTTGGTTTTTTGCAGAAATCTTTCCAGTTCATCCTTGAAAGGATTCCTTGCACCGGAACTTGGCGCGCTGAGTTCTTTGCAAGAACTGTATGTGTTGTATTACTCTATACTACCTTATTTCATTTTTGAATTGCGTGATTTGGATGATGTTGTTAGTTCTGCAGGATTTTGAATAACAATTTGTTTCTTGGGACAATACCTAAACAAATTGGGATGTTGAAAAACCTTAGCATACTGGATTTGAGCGTGAATAGGCTCACAGGTCCTATTCCTTCTGAGCTTGGAGACTTGACCAACATTACAAAAATGTAAGAAGTGAATAGTTCCTACATTTATTCAGTTTATTTTGATTGTTAATTTGTTTTTTTGTCTGATTTTTTTTTTTTTTTTGTTTGTGGGGTTGGGGGGCTGTGCCTTTTTCCTTCACAGAAATCTCCATTCCAATGGGTTGACGGGCAATATACCTCCTGAACTTGGTAAATTGAAGAATCTTATTGAGCTACGGTTGGATAGGAATAGACTCAAGGGATCAATTCCTGGAAATAACAATTTAAGTTTTTCTTATGGCATGTAAGTGATCCCTTTTGTTTTTGGAGTATATTGGGATATTGATGTGTTAATTTTCCTTATGCAATTTTTTGCTGTCAAACGGATGATTAATTATTTACCATGTGACTTTCTACATTCCCACTGGGCTCCACATATTATGAGCTTAGAAAGTTCGCCATTTTTCCTCGAACATTTAGTTCACTGTTTTGAATGAGAAAGGGACATAAAGTAACATGAGTGAAGTTCTGCAGTTATGGATGAAATAATTGAAGCTTTTTTGAAGAGAAAAAGAGGAAAAACAACAGCACTTAACTGAATTCATCTATATAAATAATATGTATGTCCTATGGTACATATGCCAATTATACTGCATTACAATAACATTCGACCCACCTAATAATATGCACAAGGTTCTATTCGGCGGCAGCAAAACAGTCTGGTCCTTGTTGGATATCACAAAGTCATCACTTCTTGGTTTCCATCTACTTCACCTCAAATTGTCCATATTATGTAACTAAATAATGCAGAAATCACCTAACTAAAGTTTTGTTATTCATGGACTGAAATAAAGAAGAGTATTAATCCCCATTCAATCAGTGGTGGCATGCCAATTTTAGTTATATGACAAAATAAGTTGGTGAAGAGATTCCCAGTAGTAATTCATCTTTCCTTCACTAGAAAATTTCATCTGGACCAATGTAGATCTAGACCTTATTTCTTCATGTGCAAAAGTGATTCAATGTTTTTTCCTTGCTAGCTGGGAATATTTACATGAAACTGGAGCTGGTACCGCTGACTGCTTGGGCAGTTTCATTATCATCTCTCTCTCTCTCACACACACACACACACATACACGCACGCACGCACGGAGAATAGTGGGAGCACTGCCAATGAGAATTACTGTAGCCAAACTCCATGGAAGCGCTCCCTGATTAAGGTCTGAACCAAGGACCTCCTCCACTTGGGAAGAAGGATGCAACTGCCAGGCTATAGCCCAGCTTGCAGTTCTGCCATATGTATCTTCATGCATGAAGCTGTTTAATAAGGACATAGGCACTTTTATTCAAAAAAGAATTGTAGTTTTAGTCTCATGGTTTGTATGTGAAGTATACTTTCTCTTTTTTTCTGCAACATGATTTTTCTGCCTTTTTGTAAGTGGATAGAGTGCTCATGAGTGCCCCACTATTTCTTGTGCTTTCTAATTTCTATTACTGAATTGCATAGAACACTCCTAAAGTTGAAGCTCTGTGTAAACAATGCTCAATTTTTATTTATAGAGTTCAAAATCTTGGATATATTTAGAGTGTGCTTGTTGCATTTTTCACTCTTAAAAGTTTTTGATGGTTATTTTTCAATAACTCAGGTTTGCCTCTAACAACAATGTCACTGGCCTGTGCCGGTCATCTCAGTTAAAAGTTGGAGATTTCTCGTACAACTTTTTTGTTGGAAAAATACCACCATGCTTGAAGTATCTTCCAAGGTCAAATGACTTGCATCTTTTGTATGCTTTCAATATGTTTCAGCTGAACTTAATCAGCCTTCTTTGCATTTATCTACAGGTCGAGCTTCCAAGGAAACTGCTTTCAGGATAACTACTCTGTCTTGCAGCGGTCTTCTCAACTATGTAGTGGTACCCCAACCCTTCTCAAAGTGCATAATTTTGGTATATGTTACTTCACTAGCATGTGTAACTTGTCATACAAGTATTAATGAAATAAACAAGCTTGCACCCATAAATGCTTGTGTCATCATGCAACATAAATAAATAGATCATAGATGAAACAATTATCATTTTATCATAAATTTTATAGAGGTCATATCAATCTTACACAGTAAAAGTTGTTTGTATATTTGTACTTAAATTAACACTGAATGTCTAAAATTGCACCTCTTGAACTTCTCATCTAGATTTTTGCCTATCAGTTCATTTCACGAATTACCTTTTCTTCCTTCATATTGACTGACTTCTTCTAAATTCTTATACATTCTGTAATCAGTATAAATGCAATCAATCTTCCCAGTGGTTCCACTAGTGTGAAATGTATAAATCGATGAACCAGCTTGTGGTTGGATACTATTGGTTAGAATGACAATTAAAGGGTATCGGCAATTACTAGGCAACTGAATAGAAGTTGATCAGGTCTGTAGAACTCTTCTTTTAGATGAATAATTGTCAGATTGTTGTCATAATATTTTCCCTTGAAATATCTAATTAATGGTCAATTATTCTATGCTCTACATTAACTCGATGCATCATTGGATTGATTGAATTAAATGGTTTAAGCACATCTTAAACCCTAATTCATGTGTTTAACCTAGAACTGTATTCCACTTATTCTTGCAAAAGAAGACCAGCACATCTTATCCGCTTTAGAAAGCTTTTGGTTACTGGAAAATCATCATCAGTGAA
The DNA here is from genome assembly GCF_051530095.1 of Phoenix dactylifera. NCBI lineage: Eukaryota > Viridiplantae > Streptophyta > Magnoliopsida > Arecales > Arecaceae > Phoenix > Phoenix dactylifera. Next base: position 21,000,530 of record NC_143205.1, read on the forward strand.
TTCCGGACCTGACATTCAATTTATAAATGTTAGAAAATTAATGTGTAATTATCTCTTAACTTGTTCTGCTTCCATGTTGGCTGGTTTGCAATCATTTGCATTTCATTTATTCCAATAGTACAGAGACATATGCCAAGTACTCTTCCTCTTCCTTTTTCTGTTACAGTCCTTTTTATAAATGTGAAGATTATCTCTTATTCTGTCACTAAAAAGTTAAATATTGGATACATAAATTCTCGCATTGCATAACATAGGGGAAGCTTGCCACAAGCTCAAATGAAAAAGAAGATGAGAGCAACAATGATACCAGGAAGCTATGGAGATCAGCAGATGTTGTTGTTAGAAGGACTGTGATATAATAATTTGAAATGAAATTCTTTTATATAATATTCCTTCTTTTTTCTAAATTTTATTTGAAGCTAATGTTGATTCAGCAATCTTACTCTTCCATTATTTGCTAGATATGAAACATCATTTAAACTTAAAACATGGATACTGCTTATTTCCTTGATGTAATTTGTTTTAAATGTTTCTGAAATGACAACCTAGTCTGTTTTTTATGTAGGTGGTTCTGCAAAAAGCCAGGGAGTAGCCAAAGAGACATATAAACAGTACCATGAGGGCAACAAACATCAAAATCTGCGGCAACCAGGATGGCTTCTGATTTTGGAAATCACTACAGGAGTTATTGTGGTAGTTTTCCTAATAACAGGCATTGTAACTGCTGTAAAAAGTTGTAAACTTAAAACCTGTGTGAAAATCCCTGGGAAGAGAACCATGAAGTGGAAAGATGAGATAGCAATATCAATTGGTTCGTGATAAGCACTACCTTTTTTTTCCTTCTTCATTAGATTATAGCGCTGCATTGTGTTGTCAGAAGTACTAATCAAATGTAGTGACAGTTTTTATTGGATGTTTCTACAAACAGATAGTGAAATGCTGAAAAATGTGCCAAGGTTTACACGGCAGGAACTGGAAATTGCTTGTGAAGATTTCAGCAACATAATTGGCTCTTCTCCAGACAGTATAGTCTATAAGGGCACCATGAAGGATGGAGCAGAAATTGCTGTCATATCCTTATGCATCTCGGAAGATCAGTGGACATGCTACCTCGAATTTTTCTTTCAGTCTAAGGTAATAATTTTTTCAAGATCAACATCAGTTTACAGGAAATGTTCCGCTAGAATGTTGAGATAGAATGGTATCCATCTCAGGTTGCAGATTTGGCAAGGTTAAATCACGAGAACACAGCAAGGTTGCTGGGCTATTGCAAAGAGAGTGATCCATTTTCAAGGATGCTTGTCTTTGAATATGCATCTAATGGGACGCTGTACGAACACCTTCATTGTGAGTCAAAAAGTTTCTATGTTCACTAATGATGATCGCATAGCTTTACATGCTTTGGGATTTCAAGTATACATGTTGCGTTTTCATTTTAGATGGTGATGGATGCCAACTATCCTGGCTTAGACGGATGAAAATAGCACTTGGAGTCGCTCGTGGGCTTAGATATCTACACACAGAGCTGCAGCCTCCTTTTACTATATCTGAATTGAACTCAAGTGCAGTATATCTAACTGAAGATTTTTCTCCAAAGGTATGGGCTAGTATGCATATGGATGACATTGTATTTTCTTATTCTTTGGTATTTTTTGCCAGTTGCTTCAAAGTTATAGAAAGAATTAGGGAACTTATTTTAAAAGGTAACTTGGTAAGGAGGAATTTGTCTTTGATTTAGTCTGTTATCATATTCACCTTGAATTTTTCACTATTGTTTGTTCAGGATCTCTGACTATGTTGCTTCTGAAACTGATCAGAGGTTTCTGCCAGATTTTCTATTTTCCCATCTGGCACCATGACTATTAGATATCTCTGTTCATATAATGGTTACCATACGCAGGGGATTCATTAGGAATTAGCCTACTATAGCTAATTCTTTTTTCTCCTCTTGGAGTCCTGTATGCATTGCTCGATGATTAAATATGATTTTCCAAGTATTCACTTGAGGATAAGCTGTGAGGGTATTCTAAATGCAAGTCCCTTGTCATGTTGGAGAAAAAACATTCTGAAGTTTTGTTACAGATCCTTTCAGTTTAAGAACTGGTATTATAGGTAGTTTGGAAAAATATGCATCTACAAACACAGTCTGGCAACCTACAGCACAAAAAATTGTAAAGCAGCTTTACAAAACCAATTTTAGATAGCTGGACCACATACTGTTGTTTATACAAAAAAAAAAAACGAAAATAGGTGTTGTTGCTTTTATTCAGGCCTTTTTTGGGGGATACAAGTTTAGTTTCATGTCTTTACTCGTGCATGCTGCTGTATCACTGTTTGCAGATATATATGATCTGTAGTATAAGAGAACTCTTTGTCCCTCGATCTGGGTTCTTCAGTTTTTCCATTAAATTTCCTTCTCCCACTTTTTTCAAGTACTGGGCTATTTATAGTTTCCTATTGAAAAGCAACTTCAGAAGATATCCTGTTACATGCTTTTCGTTACTGACTTCCATCCATTACATTGCTAGCTTCTATGTGAGTTATTATGCAGTACGTCATAAGTCTGTAAGGAATGCAGTTTCTTCCCCGGGCCTGAGTGGCTGTTCTTATTCTTATTTCATGTGCTTTTATTGTTGTACTTCTTGTCTTGTATGGGTAATTAGCTCTGGTAATCTTCTTTGCAACTACATTCTTTACTCAAAGCGAAAAACCAGAGTAGAACATCTAACCATATTTTCGCCTATGCAGTTGGTTGATTTTGAGAGCTGGAAAATGATATTCTCAAAATCTGAAAAGAATTCTGGTTGCATCACCAGTGGAGGTCCCTTCCATGGATATTCGGATTCCCTAGAGCAACAGCATATGGATGTCCAGGGAAACACATATGCTTTTGGAGTGCTTTTACTGGAATTAATCAGCGGAAGGCCTCCGTACTGCAAAGATAGGGGTTACTTGGTGGATTGGGTAAGGCATCTCTCTCCTTGTGCCATTTGAAATTGTAACCCAAGTTTACAAGTTGTTTGAAAGTAGCAATTCATGATAGGCAATGCCTGCGATTTATGAACATCACCATTATTCTTGATATCTGACACCTTAAACATGGATCATGTCTGTTGTCATTATTATGAAGGTCAATTAGTCCTTTTGCAAAAAGAGGACCATAGACACATGTTGTTTACAAGTTTACCATTATAACCCAAGTTTACAAGTTGTTTGAAAGTAGCAATTCATGATAGGCAATGCCTGCGATTTATGAACATTACCATTATTCTTGATATCTGACACCTTAAACATGGATCATGTCTGTTGTCATTATTATGAAGGTCAATTAGTCCTTTTGCAAAAAGAGGACCATAGACACATGTTCTCTTCAATCCTGTGAGCATAACTATTTAGTGGATTTATTGAATTGGTTTACAGTTTGTATCTCATGGATCAACTCTTTAGTCCATTAAAGGTCTGGTAGCCGTACATTAGATCCCAGGGCTGATGCTGACTTGATACTAGTACTATTTAATAAATCATGCTAATGTCTCTGAAACTTGTTGGCAATGTTATACATACATTCTTCTTTGCATGAATTGGATCTAAGTTTTTGTTTCTTGTAGATGCTTTAGTTAAGCATGCATACCCACACAATACACGGCTTGTTCAGTAACTTCAGTTAATGCTGCCGGGTCCTTGCTGTCCTTTTCCTTCAAGAAGGCAACATTACTGTCCATTTACAAGAAAGGGAAATTACACGCATAAAAGAAAAAACATAAAATAGGTCAACTTTGTGAGTTAGAATCTTATATATTTTTTGTTCCTATGGTTAATAAAACCACTGATAAAGAGGCTAGAATTTGTTCATTTCAATTTACGCGCTGCTGTTGTGCGAGATCGCTCTGCTACATATAATATTATGCTCTTTGTCCCAGGCTTTGCAGTATCTTCAGCATTCGGAGGAGATAAGCAAGCTAGTTGACCCTGAACTGAAAAATGTCAAGTGTGATGACATTGCTGTAATATGCAGCGTGGTGAGCCTTTGCATCGAACCTGATCCCTCCAAGAGGCCGTCAATGCAAATAATAAGTGCTGTGTTGGAGAATGGAATCGACTTATCAGCAGCTGCCCTTCTCAAGGAGTCTCCTTTGGCGTGGGCAGAGCTAGCCTTATCATCATAGTCATAGATCTTCCACACTGTAAATTTATAGCATACACATGAAATTTCTTGTTTCACATTCTTTTGATGTTTTTCATTTCTTTTTAGTGCTTCTTTGATGTACAACAGTTGCATTGTGAAGCTGCAGAGGTGCATGCAAGTGCTGGCTTTTACTGTCTGCTTTTGATTGTTCAGTTAACCAGTGGAACTTTTAAACTATTTAAAGCTAAGGAGTTGTTTTCTGGATTCTGACGGTTCATTTGAATGTCATGAAATAGTTATCTGCTCTTTGGTTGTGGCTGCAGGTGGCTGATGTAATAACCCAGGACCTCATCCAAAAAGACTTATCAGAAGATATTATTTGGATTTCTTAATCTTATATAAGTACCAAAAATCTATCCAGCGAATAATCAACGCGGGACTAAGCACACATCCGTACGGATCATCACATACTTTTTCCGTTTAAGCTCTGACGAGGCTGAGGGTTCAAATCCATTCAAATCTAATCACAAGCACCACAATCAGCCCGTGGTCAGCCCCAATAAATATGTACTGCAGTATCTCCTAATTCACATAGATTATGGGCCAGGTCCGCTCTGATACTATTTGTACAACCTATGACACTAACCAGAAGATATTATTTAGACTTCTTGATTCTGTATAAGTACCCAACATCTATCCAGCAAATAACCGATGTGGGACTAAACACACGCTCACACAGATCTTCAAAACTGAAGAGAGAGGCAAGCTAATTTATCCTAAATTGAAATGTGTCGTGTTGTTATACACTGTGAGGCAAGTCTGTGTGTCAAGCCTGATCCTCCAAAAGATCATTGATACAAACAACATTCATCGAAAATTTAACTCGGCAGCTGTTTCCCTTCTCAAGGAGACTCTTTGTCATGGGCATTGCTACTCTTGTTGCTGTAACTATTAGCTCGGCACACTGTAAATTCATATCATACACATAAAAACACCTTGTTTTCACCTGTTGAACCTTCTCTTGGTTACAGAAGCCATTGGTGAATCTAGAGAGTAGAGATGCATGCATGCCCCAGTTATTGGACAGCTCCAATGCATATTCCTTTTCTGGAAAGTATGCACAGGAATCATCTTCTTCACCATTGGCTCTGAAGAGCATAAGAACAACGAGAAGAGAGCATGGACCTGCATAATTTTACTTTCCATTATCACTCCCCACGCCCAAGAGAGAACAAGGTATGAAATAATACCCATGAGTAATTCCTTATAGCTGCCATTGTAATTTTCCACACGGCCTGAGTGTCCAGCTGCCCTTCAAACTGAATGTTTGGAAGAACTCAGAGCTGTCGGGATGGGCGAGTCCATACTTATCTGCTTGGAAGTTGATTTAAGCAAGATCGTGTTTTATTTGAAGTTGATTTAAGGAGCAGAAATACTGTTTTGATCACTTTGTTTGTTTCCATTAAATCATCAACTGGATGTGATTAGAAGAAAACAAGCAGTGGTGAAAGTAGTGGATGTAAAGCTTAGCAACTAAACCAAACTTGTTACGACCACTACGGCCCAGCCCGATATGGCATCACTCCATTACAAGAGAGCATCGTACAAGGAGAGAGTTCAAGCCTCGACTTCAGGCAGGCTTAATTACTGGAAACAAGGCGAAACAACCTCGTCAACTTGGCCTCGTGACTTGAAGGAGACCATATAAAAGTGCAACCTAGTCCTCCCCACAACTGCAAAAGACTTCGTACTTCTTCCTGTCTGGTTTACCGTAAGCGGATTGAGACTGAAACCATTTCACCGAAGCAACTTCAGCCTACCTGAGCCGAAGCCACTTCGGGCCATTTCGGCCGCAACACACGTGTAAAAAAATATAAAATATATAAATAAATCTATCTCATCCTATCAGCTTAAGCTTTTAGAAAAAGTAGTGATTTCAACATAATATCAAAGTAGAGATCCTAAGTTCGAACTCTGTCTTCGCATTCTTTAATCCCATTATTAAAAATTTCACATATTGGGCTCGCTCATTAAAGAAAAATCCGGCCCACTTGTGAGGAAAAGTATAAGAAAATATAAAATATATAAATAAATCTACCTCATCCTATCAGCTTAGGATTTTAGGATAAGTGGTGATTTCTACAACACGAACTTAGCTCTTATTTGAGCCAACCAAGCAATAGAGATAGGCTCCTCTAGCCCGAACTCAGTCCCAAACAGGAAAACAAACAGAAGTTCAAATGGCTTTATAAAGGCAAACTTGGATGACCAGACACAAGATGCTAGCTTACACTCCAGCTCAAGCCGGCAAGGATGGACCATCCATCTAGAAAGCAATGATGTTCCACATAAAATTACATGAATCATGACACTCCGATAAGCTTCTCAAGCTTTGATTAATATGCCGTCTGAATCAAACATATTAGCAGGTAAGTGGAAATAATGGTGTCACAGTATCAAAAGCATTCTACTTTCGCCAAAACTCTCCGAGGATAAAAACATCCAGCTACTAGGATTTAAGAGGTAGTTCTTAATGTTTATGACGAGAAAAATGATTATCGTTAGGATTTCGTTTTCCACTGAAGACAGCAAGTGCTTTCCTCACCGGAGGCTTCAGTGGAGCTCTCTTGCCGCCTGCGTGAGAAAATATGTCATCCACACTCAAGAATTCTTGGTCCTGAAAAGATATAGAACCAACTGAGTAGAGCATAACTAATTAAATATACAAATAAATGAATTTTAAAAAAAAAAATGGTGAAAGATGACTCTACTGCAGCAGTTTGCAGAATTTACAATAGCAGAGGACAAAAAGATGGTGAAAGATGACCGAACCTGCTTGGCTGGTTTCTTCTTTGATTTAGGGTACAGAAGTTTGAGTGGTAGCTGATCTTCCCGTAAGATGGGGTTTTTAGTTATGGCTTCTCTACCACCTTGAGGTGAGGGAATTGAAAACTGCACAATGAAAATTATTATGCACCACACTGACGACTGTGTTATAATTTACAATGAAAAAGAATCGCAACAAACTATTTTATTCATAAAGCCATTTTAAAATTGAAACAAAACCTGGTCTAGCATTTCAGAAGTTTGAAAAGGCTACAAGCATGCTTGATACAATAACAGGCTAGGTGACCATAAATTAAACGCATAATGTAACATCCTGAATGATGCACGGAAAGCTCCAATATATAGAATTAATCTTCATCAAAAAAATGCCTTTCATCAGAGACGTTCTGGAAGAAGAAACCTCACAACCATTGATTTCATGGTGGTATGTATTGCAGATTCCATATACCTTAAACCCACATCAGAAGTTTCAGGACTGATTCCGTTCAAAAGAATAAGTGATAAATCCAGAGGACAAAATTCCAGTACTCATAAATTTTGAACTCTTCCATGATTTATTTCCCTAATTCAAATCGTGTCAACCACTTCACCTTCCACAGGCCAGAAACAGCTCTGTGACAGCTTATTAGATATAAGATTAACAAGTAGCCTGCTCAACCTTGGTGGCATTTCAGAGCACAATACCTCCGGCCAATGATAAAATATTATACTTCAAAGCTTTTTTAATCTTGTTAACCAGTTGTGAACTTGTGATTCTAAATCACATTGGAAATTGAATTGAGGTCTCAATAATATAAGAATTTTGAAACCACGTTTGACTGATTAGTAAGTTTACATAATGTTCCATCCAAAAGGACAAAAAAAGTTTACATGATAGCAAATGTTATTATCTCCCTCATTGCCCAAAAAAAAGGTATATTCAATGCCTAGAAAAATTCCTACAATCAAGGCGGACATCTTAATGGCCTACAAAGCAAAGAATACCTACTCCTTGAAAAGTTGATGATATAACAACATTTTTAAAATGTGATTAAACGGATCATTGACACGGCTGTTTATAATTGTTTGATCATCTTCAACACGGCTAAATTATGCCTACTAGAGTTCAAGACTAAACATACTCTAAATCTTATTTCCTACTCACATGCCATTGAGAACATTTAAAATATTCAGGCTTCGTATGGTTGCTCGAAAAAAAAAAGCAAATCAGAAGAAATGAAAATTAAGAACTTCATGTTTGGTTGAATCTAGAAAATAATAGAGAACATTGCATAGAAAATGGTTCGAGTGGATTAAACAATTCTGAACCATTGTCTGTTTGTTATTTTATCTCCAATCACTATAATTAAGAGAATAAGTTATAGGCTTGTTTAGAGAAAATTTTAGCTCATTATTTTCTTTTAGTTTCTCTCCCTTTTTTTGAGGGGGGGCTGCGACCAAACAATAGGGGGAAAAAGATTCTCATGCAACAAACTTTTCTTTCACCATCTAATCAACCAAAGGCCTCAGTGAAGCCAAAAATGGATCATAAAATCACTGAATTTCAAACTAAATAAAGTTATGAAGTGATTAGTAGTGTGGGGATACACTTTTCAAACTCGAAGGTTGAAATTGCAAAAGACAAAATTAAGGCTACTGTATTATAACAGACACTACAAATTAGTCATTGATAATAGAGGAACCATCAATGGCATCTGTCAAGAAATTCAGCCTCAAGATCACTTTTTTGTCACTAACATGATTGAACTAAGACGAGAATACACTACATTCTTACCATCTGTAGGTGCTCTAATTCAATACAGTACTTGAAGTTAGACCCTAATAATGCAACTCTAAGTCTTCTGAATGGCGATGGAATTATACCAGAAAAGCTCCCCATGCCCCTTATAGTCCTAAGCAACATTAAAAAAGCCAAAAAATTTTAAGCCCCCCCCCCCCCCAAAAAAAAAAGGTTAGGTGCAAACAGGGAAAAGGATGACTTAAGTTTGTTATTTTAATTCTAGAGTCATGTCTATGATAATGAGTCAATGGTGAATGAAAGGAAGAAGGTTACAGCAACTTATCAAGAGAAAAGATGTACCACATTTCAAAGTGCTGCTCTATGGAGAAATCAGAACCCTTCACTTCAGGTTCTACACCAAGAATGGGTATGTTTCATGCTATTGCACTTGCTGCAAGATGCTTCCAGGCCCCCTAAACTAAATGCTACCAGCACCAACTTTAGCTTAGCTAACACTATAGCTTCAAGTCTGCTCGTGAAATTTCTATATCAAGTGAATCACATATTGTGGCATGCATGGTATTTCAAGTACTTTCAATCAAGCTGATCAGAAGCTCCAGATCAACCAAAAGCAGCAGTGATTGAGATAATATAAATAATTCAGCATACTTGTCAATTAAAAAAACAAAACCTTAGTTGCAGACCAAAAGCACATTCAAGAACATCTTCTAGTAATTAAAAAATTCAATTACAGGCTAGAATACTTTTAGGATAATTATTCGGGAAGTCATGATAGCAATTGCAAAAACAAATCTGTAGGATCATTGGACGAGAAAAGATGGTACTTGCCTTTGTACCCCGAAGGATGATACGTGGCCGACGTGCAGCCATAAGGATCCCATTTTCACCAACTGTCACTGACACTTTACGTAAGGTGCCACCATTGCCACATTTTGGACAAAATATCCTCCCAATTTCTTGAGTCACCTTATTGCAAGCATGACATTTTAAAACCCACCTATAAAAAATTGGCCTCTTAGAGAAAGAAATTCTAAATTTGCCATGCAAAAAATATCAATGATCTTAACTGAAAAGAATATAATTTATCCATGAGCATGGGTTTTTTGTGATGTACTTTTAGTGTTATTAAAAGGCACCAGTGCATGCCCACGGATATAATTATGTATGTGTGTATGTACATACTTACATACATATCTATGTGCAAATGCAAACACATAAATGTACTTGTATATGAGCAGAGATGTCATGTATGTTTATATGTAGGTTTGTATTATCTGTTATCTGGAAACAGCTAAAATGCGGCAAAGGCACAACTATATATTGACATCTCAGTGCCAAAAAGCATGACAGGCCTTCCAAATGGATAAATACACACCATTGCTCACAATCCACATATGTTAAAGCATGTCGACCAAAATTTCATTAGTAAGGATACTTTCTGAGCTTACCAATGTCCTATAAGTTATAACTGGAAAGTTGCATGTCGTGCATATTCAAAACTGTTTCGTTGGCAGTAAAATTTGAAAATAGATTACAAGTGATTTAGCCATTATTTCATAAACCTATCGAACTTCCTGCATCATGTAACCCAACCAATAACGCACTACCTACCTGCTCACACATGCCCAAACACACATGTACACATACATTTGGCCTAGCAGCATAGAGCTATATCACAGCGTCATTAACATTGATTGAACATCAGCAATTAAAGAAAAGGTACTTGCTTATTACCTAAAGAATAATTTATGAAATCCGATGGACAAGATACCTAAATAAAAAGTTCACCAGGTCAAATGAATAGTAGATTGTCATACCTATGCAACTGACGGATATGCATCCCTCCTGGTGCTAATAGCCGGAGACCAATTTGCAGAATAACATTTTGCATGGCATAATCACCAGTAACACAGGCCACAGTTGAGTCCGATAAGGGCCTGAGCATCCAACTCTGCTCGCTGCTGCCATCATCTATATAAGATGTATCAACACTTCCATCAGTCACACTTGTTATTTCTAAATTATCCAATTCTTTTGTGCACATATCAATTTTGTCTCCTTCTGCGGCAGTAGTCACATCACCAATTTTATCTCCTTCTGCGGCAGCAGCCACATCACCAGAACTGCATTTGCTAACTGCAGGGTGATCAGATTCTATATCAGCACTAGGGATGTCATCTTCTTTTTCTTCTTGTGAAGGCTTGTAAGCATTAAATTCCAACATCATATGCTCTTGTACAGTGGAAAAATCAGATTCTTCAGATTTCCCCAACTTTAATTCATCATTTTCAGAAAGTTCATTTTCAATATGTGTTTCCTCAGAACTTTTATGATCAATAAAATCGGTACATTCTGCCTCACCATCAGAGCATACCTCATCACCTCCAGTTGTTGCAGCACCCAGGCTTGCCTCACCAGATGAATGACCATTTTCCTCTGCTGCCTTAGCCAATTCACGCCTTGCTTTCCTTCTTAAATATCTTCTGTGCGTGCTTCGGCTAACAGCAGGCCTCCAATCATCAGCATTTTCAGTATCTTCTCCAAGAGAAGCATCAATTCCATCTGCAACCATCTTTTTACCTTCAAGTTTAATTTCTTTCTTTGGGAAAACAAACCTTCTACGTCTACCAAAAGACTGATGTGCATCATCTTGTGCCTCAGCCTTAGTACCAGATCCACACATTGGGATAACATTATCGTCCAAATCCTTCAATGGAAGTATACGAGATGCATGATTAGAGACACCCTCTGCTATTTGCTCAAGAGCTTCCCATTCTGCCAGGTTAGGCACATTGGAACCCCAACCAGGCATTTCAGCCTCAGGAAGATGTTTCACATTTACTACGTGGAGCGGAGGAAGACTCTCTCTTAGATGACTGGTCCCATGGATCTGAGCTTCTAACATATATGTCAGAGCAATAAGTTTAATATCGACATCCGAAAGGGTCTGCAAGTCTCCAGTTTCCCTAGCAAATTTGACAACTGCAGTAGCAAGAAGCTGTAAGTTTGTTAAATCCATATAATAGTTATAATTGAAGCAAATTCTTGAGAACTAAGATTGATGCAGTTAGGCATGATAAAACCTAGAACTCATATCAGCTTATCTCGTATCATAAGGAAATAAATAATCATACAAGTAAACCAATTCAACAATTTAACCATCAAATTCGTAATATTTAGTCGAGCAGGATAGACTCATGATTCATAAACTTGATAGATCACTACAAAATATCATCACAAAGATACAAAGAAAGTAAATTTTCGTTTCACCTAAGCAAATCCACAAAACACATCACAAACTAAGCACGAATAGATGGTTTAGCATCCACCATATTTACAAAAGAAAAACAAGATTCAAACTAGCACTATCTTGCCATCAACAACAGAGACATTAATCAAATTCAAAGATACTTTAGCGGAAGAAGGATTTCATGCTACTATAATTCACAAATAGTACCTCGCTATTAATTTCATGAAGAAAACCTAACAAAGGGCTTGAAAATCCGTAGATCATCATTTGAATGAAACCCTGCTAATATAAACTAAATTCTCACATTTTAACTTCGCTTACGACAGAGATACAATAGGAATTGTTCCAAAGAGAACTACAGATCTCACCTTTCTTGATGAATTCGGGCGAGGGCTCCATCGTCTCGATAGGAAAAGGCAAGAAGGATAACCTATGGCGCGACGATGGATCCCGCACCTCATCCAAGACCTCCCTCACCGACACAAACTTGTCGGCGCTGCTGACGAGCCTGTCTCCATGGATTATGGCGTTGGCATCCACCACTGCCACCGAAATCCCCTTGCTCGAGTTGAAGCTCCCAAACACTCGGCTCGATATCGCCTCCCGGGGCTCGGCGGCCGGTTTCTTCTGCAAAACCACGCTCCAAGGAGTGGCCGGCGATTGTTGGACCGGGGCCGTCGCTGGAGGAGGCGACGCCGCTGCTTCTTCCATGGAGATCAGTAGAAGGATGAGGGTTTCGTCGTCAGAGTGGGAGGCGGGGTTCTAGGGTTTTTGCCCTCCAGACTTGACGGTAAATCGTATTTCAGTGGAAATTGCGGAAAGGGAATAAACGGGTCAGGTTTCGGATCCGGATCCAAACCCGACCCAGCTTACCAGGTAATTATCTTTGCTTGAACCCGATCCAGGCCGCATATGGATCTGGTTTAGATTGGGTTAGGCTAATTTAACGGATCTGGAATAAAATTGTCAGTGCTGATCTATGATCCTTGGCGGAGCTCTCACAACCGATTGGCAGTTATTTTTTAGTGTATAGAATTGTCAGTTCAAATTTTTATTTTTCTTGCGACTAACCTGCCAACCTTGGTTTAAGTGTTTGTAAACAAAAGGGTAAATTTTTTCAATAGTAATTTCCGTTTATGAGGCCGGAAAATAATGATCCCATCCATCAACCTAATTTATATCCGACCTATTATAATGGGTTTGAATTTGGGCTAAATAAGTTCGGATCGTAAATAAGTTGATCTATCTTGATATGTTTATCAAACAAGTCCGCATCGATTTCCTAGATGATGATCCATTTATCTTATCTGCCTATCTAAGCTCGTGCTTAAACCCATGCCCTTAATGTGGACATGCTTATAATTGTATACCTAAGTTAGAACTCAGCTCCTGAAGAGTTTTTCATTTCTCCCAAGTTCTATCTTTAACTTCAAATGTTCGGTTTGGGAAGGTAGATGATGGAAAGCCAATCTAGTTTCGACTTCCACCCTGGATTAGCCCCCATGATTTTTTTTTTCTTTCTCTGGTTTGTAAGTATTATTGTATTTCTTTCCTTGATGTTAAAAAAAGAAAGAATACATAAATCATATTCTTAAATAAAGATCAAATATAATTAGGTATATGTTGGAGATACAAGATCAAGATTGGATATATGGTGAAGCAATAGCTTGTCTAGGTAGGGAAAACAGATAGAACAAGTTATATAGTTTGCTGTTTAATCTAACTGATTTATTAAATAGGTCGAGCAAGTAGGTTGGGTTACTTGTTTATTAAATAAAAAAAGTTTAAATTTCAAATATGAGATTTTCTGATCCGACCCATATACATGAAGGCTTGTTCCCATTGCATCAAACTAACAAGTTGAACCCAGACTTGGCTCGTATATTGTTGGCTGATGCTCGCCGGATGTTGCTATGAATAAGACTCTGCAGGTGTCGAGTCTTATATCTTTCCATTCCTCTAGTAATGTTGTAGCTATCTATATGTTTAGAATTGCGTACTGATCTTCTTATTTTGTAACATTCTATTAACTGCTACTATCTGACTGTCTTGAGCTTTCACCAATAACAAAAAACAATAATAATAACACAAGAAGGCAAGCATACCCATCCAAATCATTATCCACACTCCATGCATGAAATCAACTACCTGCTTACCGTATCAACATCATTAGCTTATAGTGTTTTAATGCTTTGTGTTCTCCAAGCTCTGAAGTCTTGGTAACCAGAGTCCATGATAAAAGGAGGCCAGTGTTTTAGCTCGGACGAGCCCGAGAACTCGATTTGGTGAGTGCCGTGGGGTCGGTCACAGATGGGAGCCGATCGATACTTATTTCCTCGATCTTTTCTTACTCCCACGCAACCATCATGGACCATGTCCATGTGCTCGCGAGTAAAGGGCACGGCAAAAGGATGAGGCCATCATTGTCATGCATGATAGGATCTCTCTCTCTCTCTTTTTTGTCACTGGAGGGAGCACGGATTTTGAAACGCCGACTTACGTGACCCTAATAATTAGCGACGAGAAAGCTTGAGCAATAGTGATGCGTGAGAGAGTAAAGAAACCAAAGGTGGTCGAAGCTGATCGAAGGAGACACACGAACAGGATAAACAAAAAGCTGGAGGCCGGCGTCGGTTTAAGGGACCACGGTGCCAAACCGTTAGTGACTAGAGGCCAACGGATCTTTGATATATTTATAATCGTTGCAGAGTTCAGAGTTGCATGGGAAGGCATCATCTATATGAGGCGGGTGCTATAAATGAACTACATCCTTCTTGAGAAAGACTTGACCAAGATGATTAAGTAGATTTGGGATTAGGGACTCGACCGCTGGCTCTAGACTGCTGCTCCATGATATTTCCAGGCTCTTAGACGTGCATAGACTCTCTCGAGCTATATATATCTATAAGAGGACGAATAGCGCGACTGACTGGGTGGCCTCATTTATGGGTCACCATTCTGGAGGATTCATATGAGTAGACCATATGTCAGTGCCTTATCCTCTGCATTATATTCTCTTTTCTGATTTTATTGGCTGCACTCTCATCCGTTGCGTGTGAACTGTTGCTATACCAAAAAAAAAAAACTCTTCCAAGTAATATTACCATAGAAATGCTCATGCTTACAACTTGGAATGAATTAAATCATGGATTAGAAAATCTTAAACAAACTTAGGTGAAGAGGAAGTGCTCGTTCTCTTCCTTCCTTCCTTCCTTCAGTGGTATCTAGAAAAGAAATGCAGGGATTTCTAAGTTTGAAGCAAAATGTTCTCTCTCACTAGCTTTAGAAATTTCTGCTATCCAGGATGGATTGGGCTTCAATGCGGTGTCAAGGATAAGTATCTAAAAGACATTTTGTTATTTTAATCCTTGTTATCTTGAGATGTTCTTCTGATTTTTAGCCTTTGTATCTCGAATTTTATGATCTTAATGAAATTATAATGGGCCCTGCCTTGGTACCCCTTCTCTCTCAAAAAAAAAAAACCCGTAAAATCAAAAATATTTTCACTTAAAAATTAGCTTAAATCACAAAACAAAATTGGACCGCATAAGCACAATTTTTCAATCACCAAGGTCAGCATGCCTCTGAAAATTTTCTACAAAAAAGGATTAAAATCAGGCAAGCAATTGTAGTTTAACATGTTTGCATGGTGATGAATCAGTCCTCACTTCGTCAATGTCCATGAAGGTAAATATGCTTTTCATGACTAAGCTGACATGCAAAATAAATTTTTTTAGCAAAGATTCACTAATAACAAAGCCTAACTCAAAAGTTCATAAGAAGTGAATATAGAAGAGGATAAGCTTATCCGAATCGCTTTGTTTTTCAACTCCTCCCTACATTAAAAAACCAATAATACAACAAGCATGCAAGGAAGCATGTCTATTAGTTCATATAAATGAATAAAAAAAGGGAGCTGGATAAGATGGCGACCAACCTTCTTCTAGGTTGGTGAGGTCAATTTCTCACTCCATGGACCAGCCATGTATCTGATGCACATGATGCCGAACACTAATCTCGATGATAGGGGTCCTAACACCTAGATGCATCCTTTACTACTCTTTAAATATTACATGCATAAATGCTCCTCAACTAGTGTTACATTCATTTTCCCTTTTTTTTCTTATTAATAAATATGATTTTTGTACATAGTATGGAATCCAATGGAGTTATGGACATGGATAAAAGAAACATAGCCCAATTCAGCCCGGCCCAACTCAAGTATTAATAAATCAAAATTGTTAAAACAAAAGAGCTAGGGTTTCTCGGAATCTCCGTAACCACCGAATATCTTTTCAAAATTCGAATTCCCACCTACATCAAACACCCGTTACCCCACCGCCGCCAAGAAGCCGCTTTACCCCAAACGTCCGTCAAGAACCGTCACTCTCCCCCTTATATATAAGGCCCTCTTCTTCACTCCCCCACCTACTTCTCCCAGTCCCAGATCTCCGCCTCTCCTCTCGCCGCCATTGCCGACCTCCTCTCTTAGATCAGCAGATCTCTCCATCTCGGCCTTCCGTTCGTCCTCCGATCTGCTTCAGGATGAGGGAAATCCTCCACATCCAGGGCGGGCAGTGCGGTAACCAGATCGGGGCCAAGTTCTGGGAGGTGGTGTGCGCGGAGCACGGGATCGACGCCACTGGCCGATACCAAGGGGACTCCGATCTCCAGCTCGAGCGAGTCAATGTGTACTACAACGAGGCGAGTTGCGGCCGGTTCGTGCCCCGGGCGGTGCTGATGGATTTGGAGCCCGGGACCATGGACAGCGTCCGATCGGGCCCCTACGGGCAGATCTTCCGGCCGGACAACTTCGTCTTCGGCCAGTCCGGGGCCGGGAACAACTGGGCCAAGGGCCACTACACCGAGGGCGCCGAGCTCATCGATGCCGTCCTTGATGTGGTCCGGAAGGAGGCTGAGAACTGTGATTGCTTGCAGGGTGAGGTTTCTTGGATGTTTTTGATCGATATATCGTGGATCTTTTCTATTTTCTGGTATATTTTTGAGCTGCTGTTCTTTATTATTTTCCTGGTTAGGTTTTAGTTTATTTGTTTGCCTGAAGTTGATTATTTGGTCTCTGGTTACTTGTAGATCTAATGTTCCGTTTATCTTACTGTCATCTTTCTGCCAGATTATAATGTTCCTTGCTCGATCTGTTTTTCTCCCATGAATATTCTCTAAATCTTGAAGATTTTCTTGTTGGTGTTGTTCTTTAAATTCCTTGTTTCTGTTCAAATTCCTATGGAGCCGTCAAACATTTAAGGGTGCTTTTGGATATAATTGTATTTAGTGTCGAGTTACTTTACTAATGCTGCTAGGTTTTAGATTTTGTGGATTTTCTTCGTATATCATTCTTATTTCAAGTCCCAAGTTTTGTATCTGATTATTGATATCGAATACTTTAGAGTTTCGATCTACAAAGAAATTTCAGACCAATCTTATGTGCCGTTGTGTGTGTATGTGATATGATTGTGTGGTGTCTCCCAGTTTCCTAATTTATGTGTGTTGTTCTTTTATTCATGTGTTTAGAAAACCTCAAAGTGTTATATTTTTGTTTCTCTCATTTTCTTTAAGTAAATTGTGTTTCTTCTGGTGTTGTAAATCCGATCACTGTCATGAATTTACCTCAATTGGCAACTCTTAATCCACTTCTGAGGCTAGCTTTGGTTTAATTAGCGTCAGTTTGACTATGTTTTATGATAAGTCATGCGACCATAATGAAAATGTTTTGGAAGTTGCAAAGTCATTCTTTTTTTGACTGCAGAATCTCTTATCCTGAAAATATCTAGCTTATTTTTTCTTTCTTGTTGCACAAATGGCTGTTCTATTTTCCTATTTAATATCCAGAAATTTTATATATTTCAGGTCTTGATTGTCTCTGAGTGTCTGTTATCAAATTCAATGACTTTTAGCATGAAGTATACTAATATTGAAGATCTTTGGTGGCTGTCTTGTTTGTTTTTATATTTTAAGCACCTGCGTGCTTTTTTTTTTTCTTTTGCTTTTTTGTTGTAAGCGAAGGGAAAACATTTGCATATCAGTCAATTGGTTTTGTGGTTGTATGAAAGGAAAAATCTTATAATCTAATAATTTTGATGCTTCCATCATATGCAATGTGCGTTGACTTTGTAACAGGAGCTATTCTCAGAACTGTTCTCATGTTTTTAGACAGTAAAGCTCACAAATCAATCCCTTCCTAAGATATTCTTTATCTACAAGTTCCTGAATTAGTAGTTCCTTGTGTGTGGCAATGGTATTGGAAGTTACTTATGCTATGTTATATTTTGACCATCTTCACCAAAGCTGTATTTGTACTAGTGAATATTTTGTTATGCTCCTTTGCTTTTGTCATGTGGAGGTATAGCACATCTCCCCCCTTTCATCTAATCCTTGTTATGTGTTAAACTATGCTAACTGACCTCCATTCTGACAATGTTGTTACTGATCTGTTGAAAAACTGCTAATGTAACATTCTTCTGCTGTTCTCTTTTCTTTTTAGGGAAAAAGCCCTTCATGTGATTATGTTTCTTGTATGTCACATTGTATTTGTTTTTCGCTAATGTTTCATTCTATTTGATTTCCTTCAGGGTTTCAGGTCTGCCATTCATTGGGAGGTGGAACTGGTTCAGGCATGGGCACATTGCTCATATCTAAGATAAGAGAAGAGTATCCAGACCGCATGATGCTCACATTCTCTGTCTTCCCATCTCCAAAAGTTTCTGACACAGTTGTTGAGCCTTATAATGCCACACTGTCTGTCCATCAGTTGGTTGAAAATGCTGATGAGTGCATGGTCCTGGATAATGAGGCTCTCTATGACATCTGCTTCCGTACTCTCAAGCTTACCACCCCAAGTTGTAAGTATCTTTTAGCCGACCCTTCTTCATGCCTTGAGATTGCGATTATTTTGAGCTTCCTTTCAGTTTCTAACTGAGTTCACTGAACGTCAGTTGGCGATCTCAATCACCTTATCTCTGCTACCATGAGTGGCGTCACATGCTGCCTCCGTTTCCCGGGGCAGCTCAATTCTGACCTCAGGAAGCTTGCAGTAAACCTAGTTCCTTTCCCTCGTCTCCACTTCTTCATGGTGGGTTTTGCTCCCCTTACCTCTCGGGGATCCCAGCAGTACAGGGCCCTCACTGTTCCCGAGCTTACCCAGCAGATGTGGGATGCCAAGAACATGATGTGCGCTGCAGATCCTCGCCACGGACGCTACCTCACTGCATCTGCAATGTTCCGTGGTAAGATGAGCACCAAGGAGGTAGATGAGCAGATGATAAATGTCCAGAACAAGAATTCATCTTATTTTGTGGAGTGGATACCGAACAATGTCAAGTCCACAGTGTGTGACATCCCCCCAACCGGTTTGAAGATGGCATCAACGTTCATCGGAAATTCAACCTCAATCCAGGAAATGTTCCGCCGTGTTAGCGAGCAGTTTACTGCCATGTTCCGGAGGAAGGCTTTCTTGCATTGGTACACCGGAGAAGGGATGGATGAGATGGAGTTCACCGAGGCAGAGAGCAACATGAATGATTTGGTTTCAGAGTACCAGCAGTACCAGGATGCAACGGCTGATGAGGAGATTGACTATGAGGATGAAGAGGAAGGCGATTATGAGGAGGCTTGATCTCTCTCTTGTACGTGTCATGGTTTAATAGGATACTTTTTTCATTGAATGTTTGTTCTCTTCATGTACTTTGGGTTTTGTTGCTATGTTTGATCTTTTTAGACTGTTGTGTCTTTTGTTCGTGCAATTTCCAGCTGCACTCCCGTTTTAGGTTTGCTGAATTTCCTGGTTGAAAATCAAATTGCAGTTTTGGCATGTAAACAGTTGAGTTTACTGGATAGTTAGGACCTCAATGTTCTCTCGTGATGCTATTCTGTTTTATGGTAGGTCATCGTCTGTGCTGCTTTGTAATCATCTAATGGATGATTCTGTCATTCTACATATTTGACAATGTTAATGGTCTTTGTTGAAATGAACATTTAGGTGTTCTATGTTACATTCTACTCTGATATGGACTTCATACCTCAACATTTGGTTGGTTTCATGCTTACCGTGGAGATGCAATTCTGCGGTGGTTGCTTTTCAGTCTTCCAATTATGAACTGATGGTAAGAATTTTTCTCCATCTCAGCGTCACTAATTTCCATTGTTTCACCTTTTATTCATTATCTTCTGGAGGGTGATGATGCAGGTTTGGTTTTGATACTCTGTTCGTATATAACCTTCCAATTTTGATCCATACCTTGTAAATATATATCCTTGAATGCCATTGGGTCCTTGGCATCTACAATGAACAGTCATTTTTTAGCTCTTATTTTTTCTTTCTTCACTCAAAAAAAAAAAAACATGGTTGCATGATAAAAACGAACCCATGCATGCTTCCTCTTACTTGGTTTCTCGATATTTTTTTTTGATTACACTGGTGAAACAAATATACTGTTACTTCTGGGGAGCATCTGAGCTAGCTTTACTTGGGTTTTTGATTTAGCTGCTTCAGTCTAGTCGGTGAGGACGTGACATGTCGGAACCCGCTACGAGATGCGCCATTGTGGGCTCCGTAGTTGCGATTCGCTCCGGTGGTAAGGCTTTTCGGATGCAGTCATTAGTTCAATCCATTCCAATTGATTCCTTTTTAATTTTGTTGCTGGAAATTGGACCCGGGGGCCGCCGTGAAGCCGGAGAAGGAGGAGCTCCGCTGCTGTAGGAGGCGGGCGGCGGTGCGCCGGCTGGCTGCGTCCTCCGCCGCGGGGGGTGTGCAAGTCCTGCAAGGAAAACCGGGGGCCGGGCTCCCCGGCGCCGGCCCTTCGATGCCTAAGTCAGAGGGGGGCTTAACTTTGAAGAAGAGAGAGGGATTGTATGTGGAAGTCCGAAATAATCCCCTTGGGAGGAAGAGGCCTCCCCCCTCTTAGAGGGAGAAGCTCCCCTTTTATAGGGAGGGTGACCGGATTACCTGTGATGTGACTGGGCAAATTAATGGGTTACCGTCACTGTCAGGGAGCTGTCACGATTGATCGGACCCGTTGGGGTGGTTGAACCGCCAGCCGTGGTGGGCTTGGGGTCCGTAGATGACAAGTGCATTGATTGCTGAGTGAACCGGTGGTCAGAAAGAGCCGTACGCTTTGATGGTTCAGTGATCCGGAGATCATCTTGAGCCGTGTTCATTTAATGACTGAGTGCATTGGAGGCCTGAGGGGGTCTCATGCATTAATGATAGGGTGTGCCGAATGCCTGCGGAGATCTTGTGCCTTAATGACTTGGGGATGGTGGCAGATTGAAGTGGAGTCATATATTTAGTTGTCAGATCCTTTGGAGGGTTAGGCGGAGATTG
Organism: Phoenix dactylifera; assembly: GCF_051530095.1. Lineage (NCBI taxonomy): Eukaryota > Viridiplantae > Streptophyta > Magnoliopsida > Arecales > Arecaceae > Phoenix > Phoenix dactylifera. The sequence goes on from NC_143205.1 coordinate 21,021,831, forward strand.
GATATTTGGCTAAGGCATGGGCTCGGCGGGGTTGCCTTTCTGGTCGGCGCTCTCTGGTCTCGGCCTTCTGTGCTCGGCAGCCTTTTGTGCTCGGCCTGCTGTGCTCGGCAGCCTGCTGTGCTCGGCTCGCTGTGCTCGGCTCGGCCTATGAGCTCGATCACTTAGAAGAGCCCGATCACTTGATGAGCTTGAGAGCGGAAGAGCTCGATCACTTGGATGAGCCGAAGAGCCCGATCACTTGGATGAGCTCGATCTTGCTGACGGATTTGGGTGCTATAATTGCATTTGTGGGGTGGTCCATTTTACCACCAACACTACCCCCCGACTTCCGAGTTCGAGCTGCTTTTTGGCTTGGACAAAGGAAGTAGTCCAGTCGTCGATCATCCTGTAATATAGCCAAATATGTATAAAGATGTACGTGCCAAGTAGGGTGTACCTCTCATGCAGTTGGAGTTAAGTGCTCCAGGTTGACTCAGCGGCCTTCTTTGGCTTGTCGTAGGAGGCGTCGAATGGCGTGGAAAGGCGTCGAATGGCGTTGAATGTCGTCGAATGGCGTCGAAATGTCGTCGAATGGCGTCGAAGTGTCGTCGAATGGCGTCGAAGTGTCGTCGAATGGCGTCGAATGGCGTCGAATGTCGTCGAATGGCGTCGAATGGCGTCGAATGGCGTCGAATCGGCGTCCCGAGCTTAGCTAGAGCATCATTGGAGACGCATACAGGAGACGGACCTCGTCCGTTGGCGATCGTGCGCCCTATTCGGGGCGACGTTGGTCGTTTTTTGGATTCTCCGACCTGGAAATAGATAAAATATTGAAATTATTTGAAGCCAAAGTGGCGTTCTGTACCTTTTGGAGATATTTTAATGGCTTCCGAGCTTCGAAGTCCCTTAAGACTTAGCTTGGCACTAGCTTTCTTTGGCTCGATTTTCTGGGGGAGGTGTTCTGCATTCGGGCTTCGGAGCTTGGCAGCCTTCTGAGCTCGGCGGCCTTCTGGACCATGAAAAGATTTAGCTTCATAGTACTTTCTTGGGGTAGAATCTCCTATGAATCTAGCCAGAGGAGCACTCATCCTTTGGAAGGCATACAAAATAAGGTATCAGCCGAGCTTTCATGATGTACTAAAATCCTTTTTTTAAAACCTTGCAATGATGAGGGAAATAGCTACAGCGTCGTCATAAAGAGGGCTCAACACCCTTTTGGTCTTCATCAGAAAAGGAGATGTGACTTTCACAGAGCACGGATGCTTTGAGGAAGCTCTTTTCTCCGAGCTCGGAGCTTCTGGTACCTCTAGTTGCCCGCCCTCTGATGGTATTGATGATGCCCGTGAGAGGTCAGTGGTCATTCTGCTCCTTATGAGGCACTGGATTTTGTTCCTCGGGCTCTCTCCTGTAGGCATGATCACGGACAAAATAACTCAACCGACCTCGGCGGACAAGTGCCTCGATCTCATCACGAAGCTCGTAGCAATCCTCCGTATCATGGCCGCGATCTCGATGGAAGCGGCAGTACTTTTCGAGTGCTTCCGCGACTCTGTCGGACGCATTCTCAATGGAGGTCGGAGGTAGCCCCGACCCTCAATCTCCATGAGGATTTCTGCTCGGGTGGATGTGAGAGGAGTGTACGTCTGGAATTTTTGGAGGGGAGACCCCGGGCGAGCTAGGCTCTTGGGCCAAGGAGGCTCTTTCTCATGCCAGGGGAATCTGCTACTTGGTTGGGAGTGCTCCTGGTGCTTCTTCTGCATCTTGGCAGGTCGTTCGGCTTCCTCCCGCCGAGAGGCCATGGCTTCCTCAGCCTTGGCGTACTTGCGAGCTCGGGTCAACATTTCGGTGAGGTCCGCAGGGAAGTTCTTCTCGATAGAGAAGAGGAACCTGTAAGACCGGGCTCCAGTCTTTAGTGCCGACATGGCGATTGACTGGTCCAGCTCCCGGACTTTCCATATTGCGGCAGTAAACCGATCCAAGTACTCCTTGAAGGACTCTCCCTCCTCTTGTTTGATGTCAAGGAGGGAGTCCGACGTCCGCCGCTGAGGCTGGCTAGCGGCAAAATTACTGACAAACTGCCTGCCGAGCTGCTCAAAGGAGGAGACAGTACTCGGCTTCAACCCGGTGAACCAAAGCCGGGCCGGTCCTCGGAGCGTTGCTGGAAAGGCTTTGCACATCTTGGCCTCCGAGGCTTCTTGTAGGGCCATTAAGGCCCGATAACTTTCCAGGTGGTCAAGGGGGTCGGCCCTGCCGTTGTAAGGCTCCACCTGGGGCATCTTGAACCGCGGCGGGACTGGTTCGTCATCAATTTGCTGGGAGAAGGGGGACTTTGTGGTGAACTCAAAGTCACCATCACGTCCCGGTTTCCTTCCATGGAGTGCCTGGATCTGGCGCTCCAGCTCCTCGACCTTCTTGTCGAGTTCATCATTCTGGGGGATCGCTACAGCGGTTCCTCCGGGTGCAGGTTGCCCTGGAACCGACTCGGCTTCTGAAGGCTGTGGCCAGCCTCCGTGATCTCTGACTGGGTGCTCTCTCCAGAGGGAGGCCTGGACTTGAGAGTCCTGACCTCGAAGAGGAAGCCCGCTTATAGGGGGCTCCAGTTGAACTGGAGCCGGGGGAGGCGGTGCTGCTGGAATGCCCCTGGGTTGCAAGCTTTGGACGGCGGTAGCCAACGCCTGCACTTGCTGCACCAGGGCATCAAATTGTTCCGGTTGAACTTGAGGTGCTGGCTCAACCGGGGGTGGTGAGTTCCGAGCGGAACATTCTGGGCTTGGTGGAGGACGTCGAGAGGCGTTGGAAGCCCCTTTGCTTCTTAGCTTCATGGTAGCGAACTCGGGCCCTTCCTCTAGCGCCAACTGTTGCTGGAAATTGGACCCGGGGGCCGCCGTGAAGCCGGGGAAGGAGGAGCTCCGCTGCTGTAGGAGGCGGGCGGCGGTGCGCCGGCTGGCTGCGTCCTCCGCCGCGGGGGGTGTGCAAGTCCTGCAAGGAAAACCGGTGGCCGGACTCCCCGGCGCCGGCCCTCCGATGCCTAAGTCAGAGGGGGGCTTAACTTTGAAGAAGAGAGAGGGATTGTATGTGGAAGTCCGAAATAATCCCCTTGGGAGGAAGAGGCCTCCCCCCTCTTAGAGGGAGAAGCTCCCCTTTTATAGGGAGGGTGACCGGATTACCTGTGATGTGTCTGGGCAAATTAATGGGTTACCGTCACTGTCAGGGAGCTGTCACGATTGATCGGACCCGTTGGGGTGGTTGAACCGCCGGCCGTGGTGGGCCTGGGGTCCGTAGATGACAAGTGCATTGATTGCTGAGTGAACCGGTGGTCAGAAAGAGCCGTACGCTTTGATGGTTCAGTGATCCGAAGATCATCTTGAGCCGTGTTCATTTAATGACTGAGTGCATTGGAGGCCTGAGGGGGTCTCATGCATTAATGATAGGGTGTGCCGAATGCCTGCGGAGATCTTGTGCCTTAATGACTTGGGGATGGTGGCAGATTGAAGTGGAGTCATATATTTAGTTGTCAGATCCTTTGGAGGGTTAGGCGGAGATTGGATATTTGGCTAAGGCATGGGCTCGGCGGGGTTGCCTTTCTGGTCGGCGCTCTCTGGTCTCGGCCTTCTGTGCTCGGCCTTCTGTGCTCGGCAGCCTTTTGTGCTCGGCCTGCTGTGCTCGGCAGCCTGCTGTGCTCGGCTCGCTGTGCTCGGCAGCCTGCTGTGCTCGGCTCGCTGTGCTCGGCAGCCTGCTGTGCTCGGCTCGCTGTGCTCGGCTCGGCCTATGAGCTCGATCACTTAGAAGAGCCCGATCACTTGATGAGCTTGAGAGCGGAAGAGCTCGATCACTTGGATGAGCCGAAGAGCCCGATCACTTGGATGAGCTCGATCTTGCTGACGGATTTGGGTGCTATAATTGCATTTGTGGGGTGGTCCATTTTACCACCAACAAATTTCATCGTGCATAAACTAAGCATCAGTTGCAGTCGTAGGGTGGTGTTTAATATCTTACAAAGCACATGGGATGCCGTGGTCCGATCAGCTGGCTTCTAGGTCATAGGTTGTTTTATAGTTATGTAACATGACATGTATTGGAATATTTATGGCAATACATCCATGGGCATCACCCATTATGAAGGGAAAAAATAAAGAGAATTGTTTAATGTGGTTATGTCAGTGTTCGTCGTAGTATGGAGGGTTTCATTTGTGGGAAATTATAAAAGAGCACGCAAGCTTGCTTCCATTTTTCAACCACCATATATTTGAGGCATAAGTGATCTTGATCTTGCTATGCCCATCACGGAACGTTCACCTTTTGGTACATGGTATAATATTCGGTTCCTGCTAGAGAGCCCCTACCATTTGGAATTTGCTTCTTCGGGAAACTTGATGAAGCAGTCCGGACATAAGTTTATTTTCCACCCAATCAAGCTGAAACACATTTGAGACATCCAAATTTAGTTGGACTGCTCCAAGCTGGGTTTGAAACATATATTCAGTTTGTTTTCTCACTCTCTTCTTTCCCCTTTTCTTCTTTTAGAAATGTGCATAATTCCATGCGAATTTTTTGAGAAGTTACCACTTAGAAAAGTAGCATGGATCTCAGGTCATCCAAGAATATGCCTTATAAGTTATAATATAGGTTTAGATTTTTTTTTATTGTTTAGTAAATCAGATGAATTAATCAATATGGATATGGATACATTCATAAAAAAATGAAAAATAAAATATTTAAAAATTGAATAGAAAGATTTGTCAAAGAATCCTAGAATATAGTCCTTGCCATAAGGTTTAGATTTTTTTTTTTTTGGTACAACAGCAGCTCACACGTTACTGTGTGAGTGCAGTTAACAAAATCGAAAAAAGAGATCACACAAGGAATTAGGCATGGACACGTGATTCGTCCAAATAAAACTTCCATAATGGTGAGCTGCAAAGGAGGCAACCCAGTTAGTAGCATCGTTCGCCTCCCTGTAGACATGTGTGGCCTGATAGGAGCCACATTCTCCTAAGAGTTTGCAGATATCGTGGAGCAGTGGGCCAGCGGCCTATCACTAGCAACATATCCCTGACCCAAATCCACTCGATCATCATAGCTGAGTCTCCTTCGAAAAACATGCGATTTACACCCAGCACAAGTCTCGCATAGGTAACGCCCTCTAATGCAGCTTTGAGCTCGGCGCTGACGATAGACGTGTCGAAGATCCGCCGATCTTCTGCCGCCACCAATCTGGCGTCGTGGTCTCTAATGACAAATCCTACACTTCAACTGCTCCCTTTCTCGCCAACACTACCATCAAAATTCATCTTGAGAAAATTAGAGGTGGGGACTCTCAGGAAACAAATACGTAGTACCAATAACCTCCGCTGCATGAAGTAGAGCTCTGTTCGTCACCACCTTCGGATGTGCACTACCGTCCTCGAAGATTCAAGTATTTTTATCTAGCCAGTAGTGGTAGGCTAGATAGAGAGTACTAATCCTTCGCTCTTCAAAGCCAGCCCCGCAAAGAAGCCTTCAGGAAACATAGGAATGCCCAGGTCTTTAGATCTGTAGGGGCTCCGGAACAAGTGCGAGCAACCTGGAACATGAAATATGGCCGGCCAATCCCCACAAAGCGCGTTTCGTGTATGCACGGAATGCATCATCTTGACGAGCGGATGAAGAAGGACCCTCTCTTGTGGTAGTGTCCATGTTGGCTTGGAATTCTAGAACCTTGTCCCTTCCTCCCTCTAGGCTTATAATTTTTAATCGAATTGTGAAGCGTTTCATTGCGCTCGTTTTCGATTTGTGGATCCTTATGCGTGCTGCTCCACGGTTGGACTAGTCCACCAGCCGAGAGGTGGCTCCCTCTAGGCTACCTTTTAGGGCTCATTTGGTTCGCGGGAAGCATTTTTCCTTTTAGGAATATAATTCATAGGAAACAAATTCCTAATAAGAGGATGCCTAGGAAAGTACTTTTGACATGTTTCGTTGACCATGAGAAAGTGACAAATTTCCAAAGTGCTTATGTTTGGTTGGCCATCCATTTTCCTGAAAAAGTTATATATAATTCCTATTATGCCCTTAATAAAAATTAAATCTTTAATGCCTCTTTAATGCTTCTTTAATGCTGAAGGGCCTTTTTGGAAAAAAATAAAAATAGAGTGATTTCCACCTCATGGAAAAGACTTTTCCATAAAATATGGAATCATATTTCCAAGCGAATACAACTTTTCCATCTCTCTTCTTTGAAAATTCCAACCAAACAAAAGGCATCTTATTACTTTTTTATTGACCATACTTTTTCCTCTTTTTTTCCCGCGAACCAAACGAGCCCTTTAACTCAATAGGTATGACTCAGGTAGTGCCCGGTATTACCTTGCTAATCGGTACTTCTATGCAAATGGTTTGATGTTTATGTGTGCGTCCGAGGAGCCTATTGAGCTGAACTCACTTGAGACCATTTGACGGTCACGGATCCTTGAATCCACATCCAGAGTCATATAACATGCGGCTGTTGATGTCATGCTCATATATCTTGATGCAGATCCAATTGACTCGTCTTTTATTTTTTTTTTTATTTGGGGGTGGGGGATAAAGAAGAATATGCTTTCAAAATTCTGCGAATCCTCCGCGCTTGGCGTTTGCGTGCCGACGGATGCGACAGGATCGAGAATATTTCCTTCGCTTACTCCACCGGTTGTGAGCTGCGGGGAGGTCGGGCATGACGAGGGTTTGTCGGATCCTCACGAAAAACAAGACAAAGACCTTTGAACCATGGGCTGCCACTACTGAGGGCACGGTTAGATGACGAGGCCTTGGTCGCATAACATGTCATGAGGGAAAAAAAAATAATAGAGAAGAGGAAGAAAAAGCTACCAGCTTCGCCAGACTGGGGATCACTCTTAAGCAAATTTATCCAGAATATGGATATGGATTGACTCAAGTCTTGCGGCTCTGTCTCACTGAATCCATTCTTCTTTTAATGGATAAATTAGCTCTCCTACGATCTCTGTTTTTTATATTCGTAGAAAGTATCCGGCCTCTACAATTTAATCGATGCTCGTACATTTCGAATTCGAAATCATTTTGTTGGAAGTAACTCGGTGCAATATCACTATCTACTTACTGGATGGACAAATATGACCAATTCCTCAGCCAAAACTTTAATTACGGTACTCTTTTTAATGTTATCATTAAGCAACACTATTTGGGGTCAGAAACCAGAACCAACCTGTCCCAGAATTTCTGGCCAGGACGAGAGCGTTCTTCCACAGGTCCCCTGTATTCCACCACCAAGCCAAGCTTTAAAACGACTCGGCATCCTCCAATCAAATAATTGCACCGCATTTGCCGTGCATGTGACCACCTTCTTAATAAGGCGGGAGGATCGAGAGTAACATGGATTGTTGGAAAAAAGTTGCCACCTAGGTGGATCGTTCATTAAGGTCAGATAGTATGATGATGATGGTTTGAAGAAAAGAGAGATCAGAAATATTATTGGGGATTGAAATTATAATATTGCTTGCATTTCTCGATGCATAATCTAAAATCCATTTGTCGTTATGAGTGAGAAAATAGTTAAATTTTTTAGTAAATTTGATAAATTGAATCATATGAGAGCCGGCAAACAAAATATTATAGCTTTTAGGCAACTACTTTTTTTTTCAGGAAAAAAAAAAAACGAGAGACCCACTGCCAAATCTTTAAAAAACAAGTTCATGAAAACCCCTCTAAACACTGTTTTCGTGCTTGTTTTTAACTTTCATCAGCAGCATTTTCATCAATTTGAGTCGCTACAACGCGTCGTAAACTCTGTTTTCTTCTCTTTTATTTTCCCTTTTTTTTGGTTCAAAAAAAGCTGCTTAATTTTTACGCTCCAACCTTCGGAGCTTCAGCCAGCGCCAGGAAATGCTCGGCCACTATCCGCCGCTGGATCTTCCCCGTCGCCGTCTTCGGCAGCGAATCCGTTATAAACACCTTCTTCGGCGCCTTAAACGCCGCCAGATTCTTTCGGCAATACCTCGAAACCTCCTCCTCCTCCAATTTCGCCCCTTCCCTCAGGATCACCGCACAATTTATCTGAACAAGTAATCAACAACCACGATAATTTTTTAACGGCCCAGATTTATTTACTAAAAGCCAAACGGCACATGCGTCCAACTTTCACTTACCTCTTCGCCGTATTTATCGTCCGGCACGCCAAACGCCACCGCCTGCGCCACGTCCGGATGCGACAACAACACCGCGTCCACCTCTATCGGCGATATCTTCTCTCCTGCCACATTCCCCCCGAAACCGATACCATCAGACGGCTGTTATTAAATAAACTCATTGCGGAATTTGCACGATATCTAAAGTTACCTCCACGGTTGATGAGCTCTTTAATCCGACCGACGAGATGGAGGAATCCGTCGGAGTCCATGAATCCGACGTCTCCTGTGTGGAACCATTCGAATTTAAAGGCGGATTCGTTAGCCTCCGGGTTGTTCTTGTAGCCCTTGGTGACGTTGGACCCACGGATGCAGACTTCCCCCGGCACGTGCGCCGGCTGGCGAGCCCCCTTCTCGTCCAGCACCGCCATCTCCTGCCCAACCGGCCGGCCCACCGAACCGGGTTTATGCGGCCCGTCCTCCGGCAGCGGGTTCGACGACATCAGATGCGACGCCTCCGTCATCGCGTACGCCTCCAAGACCGGCGCCCCGAACGCCTCCTCGAGCCGGGAGAGGATCGACGGGGCCAGCGACGCGCTGCAGCTGCGGATGAACCGGAGTTTGGGGTAGTCCGGTTCGGGCCGTGTGGAATGGCGGTCGAGGAGGATCTGGTGGATGGTGGGGACGGCGGTGTACCAGGTCGCGGCGGAGGCGCGCATGTCGGACCAGAAGGTGGAGGCCGAGAAGCGGCCGGAGGCGGGGAGGGTGACGGCGGCGCCGGAGGCCAGGGAGCTGAGGAGGCCGGCGAGGAGGCCGTGGACGTGGAAAAGGGGGAGGACGATCACGGTCGAGTCGGTCTCGGTGAGCCGGTACACGGACCGGATGTTGTTGACCGAGGCGGCCAGGTTAAGCTGGGTCAGCGGCACTCCTTTAGGCCGGCTCGTGGTGCCGGAGGTGTGGAGGAACAGCGCGACGTCGGCCGGCTCGTTGATGATCGCCGAGACCGAGTCGGCGATCGAGTCGGGCCTGCGGGGAAGCGAGATCTGGCCCGGGCCGGCGGGGTCCGGGAGGGCGGCGGTGGCGTGGGGGATCTGGAGTTTCGCCGCGGCGGCCTCCGCGGCGGCGTTCCCCTCCGAATTCGTTATCAAAACCTTCGACTCGGAATCGGAGAGATAGAATTCGAACTCTTCCTGGGTGTACGCCGAGTTGAGCGGCGCGGCCACGGCGCGGGCGCGGATTACAGCGAGGAACATGATCACGAACTGCACGGATATCGAAGCAAAATGCTGTCATTCCGATCGCAATTAGATTGTAGAGAAGACAAGGCAAGAGATATAGATCCAGACCTCGACGGTGTTGGGGAAGGTGAGGGCGACGACGTCGGAGGGGCGGACGCCGGAGGAGACGAGATAGGCAGCGGCGGAGTCGATGAGGTCGCGGAGGCGGGCGTGGGTGATCTCGAGCTTGCCGGGGACGGAGAGGGCTCGCCTGGAGTGGAATTCTCCGGCGGCCTTCGCGAGAAGTCCGGTGAGTGCTATCCCCTCCATTCTGCTACCTTCTCTACCTCTCTTCCAATATCTTCTCCCAGATAAAATTTTTTTTTTTTGGACGACGATGACAAAAATGGAGTGGAGGAAGAGATGAGGCGTCTGGTGTATTTAAAGGAAAATGGAATGGACAGAGGCGGTCGTGGGCCGTCGTCGGATGGAGGGACACGGGGAGGTGATGACAGGTGTCGGTTTGGAGGTTTTTCTAAGTAGCTATATTTCTTAATAAAAAAAGGGTGATGCTTAGGCAGTTGGACTTGGGACGACGAATGCTTTCTTTGACACGTGCGATGATTCTCCTTCACGTGAATACCGACATTGGAGTGGTAGCGCAACCCCGCCCCTGGATCACAAATCTGTAAACCGAGATAGACCTGGTTCACTGGGAAATTGGGTCAACTGTAGAACTTTTGTTTCGCATGTTCCGGTTCTTAAGTCTTAGGGGAAGTTCGTGGGGAAGTGCTAATTTACTCCAAATATTGGGTACTCGGTGGATTGTCACGAGTTACGGCCTGACCCAGTTCTGCCTGTTCAATGTTTAAACTCGGACAATTTAAGGAGCCAAAATAAAAAAAAATTGCTGAGGATTGGATGGAATCGTATGCGACCAACCACTCAAAATTATTTTATAGGTAAGAAAAAGGGAGTTCCCCATTGTGCTTGAAGAGCTTCTATTTTTCGATTTCTTTAGTTGTTCCGTATCCGTAGCGCATGATACATTCAGTTTAGCAAAAAAAAAAAAAAAAATATCGTAAAATTTTAACATATATTTGATAACCAAAATAAAAAAATATTTTTTGTATGATAAAATAACAATAAAAAATATTGCATAGAAAAATATAATACAATATAATATTACCTATTATTACATATTAAATTATTATTATAATATATAATATTAGGATAATATATTCTAATATAATATTGAATACTATAACATATTAATATAACATAATATCATATGATAAGGTATAATAATATATTATTAATAGAACAATACTACTACAATGTAATATAATATTATAATATAATAGATAATATTTTATTATAGCATAATAATATTATATCAATATTAAATATTACTATATTAGATTGATTTTTGTAATATAATAGTATTATATTATATTATCATATATGTTTATATTATAATAATATAACATTATTATAATATAATCATGTAATAGAATATGATATAATGTAACATAATCTAATATATTATCTTGTTATATTATTAATAGTATATTATTATGATAAAATATATTATATTATGTATTAATATAATAATAATAATATATTATTATAATATAATATAATGTAATGTAATACTTTATTGATTTATTAATATATTATATTGTATTATTTATATTATATTATACTTATAGTATAATAATATATTTTGATATGATATGATATAATATAAAATGTAATCATGAGATTTGTTGGTGACATTTTAGTCATAATGAACATTTCAGTAAAATTAAAATGGCTTTCCAATATTAATTAGAAAATAGCTTCTGGGAGAAGTTTCAAAATAATTTGTTTTTTCAAAATAGATACAGTTTTTTTTAACAAAAACTAAAATATTTTTTTTTTGTTTCTTATCAAATATTACTGTACTGTCTAAAAATTTTTTTGGAGGGGTCCCACCAAAATCTTTTAATCAAATCCTTGTGGGCCCTCATATCGGGTCAAAAGTAGCTTATGGGAGCATGATTCGGTCCAAAGGCGGCCGAGTTGCTTGAAGTGACTATTCTCGTGCCTTATTGTCCTTGCATTAATTAATTAGTGTTCGTGTCACTGAACAAGATGTATGCGTCTATGCGTATGCTTATACGTAGAGCTAAACATTCCTCCGAGTAATAAGACAATACCAACCAAGTGGAGCTAGCTAGCTGACTTAAAAGATAATCCTTTGTGGAAGCTTTTAGCTGTTCTCTTGATACAATAAGATAGATTTGCACTGTGTATTAGTTTCACATATTACTAGTACTATATGGACTTTATTAACTTAAACATTAAGTAAAAGAAAGTTTTTTATTTCATTTGAAAAAAAACTTTCTGATTAAAAAAAAAAAATATTGTAAAATTTAGACCTTTTTAATTGATGTCTATGATACTTGTAGGAAGTATTCTTAGATAGATCGGTAAATTGGATAGTCGTATGCATTGTGAATATCAGTGAATACTATTGTTAATTTGCAAGATGTAATTCACATTCGTATTTATCTTATACAAAATTAATTTACGGCATCAAGAGAAAAAACATGTTGACTCTTTTTTATGAGATCTAACCTTGATCGACTGGAATGATTTTTCTTATCTAGCTGCTGAAATTAGCTAAATGGTCAATCCTAGTATACATCCTTAAAATTTATTAAGTTAATATCAGCAACCATTATTATTCTCGGATGGCACGACCATGGTGGCAACCCATTTCCTACAAAGCAATGACCATTTGGAGATAATTAGACTGAGCTATAAAGCTTCAGTTTAATAAAACTTATGCATAAACAAATCATGTAATCTACATTATACTGGTATCTAAAAAGATCGATAAATTGGATGGTTGAGAGAGTGTTATTCTAATTTTTGGATACACAAGATGGAAGATCCATCAGAATATCATTGAAAAAAAAAAAACAAAAACAAACGAAACAAGTATCAGATTTTTAACATGGATGGCTATGGCGAGGCTCGTTAGCCCATTTTCTCCCGGGCACAGTGCTCCTGAGTCCTGAGCCCCGCCCCCTCCGCGGGCACAAAAGCGACAAGTTGGTAAATCCCATACGATGATAGGCTTCTGGGAGGTGCCGTGAACTCGAGAAAAAGGTCGCTAACGTAGCTCGCAGGCACGCCAATGCGGACGGAATAAGCGCGCCGGTTAAATACGGAACCCACGCCTAGGGGCCGGCTATATGTGTAGGGTCCACGCGGCGTGACGTTAACCGTCCATGAGATATTGGCGGCCGTTTGGCTTGTCATGACGTGAGCGCTTGCGTGTTCCTTCGGGCTTCGTAGTCTCGTAGAGTCGCTTGTGTCTTTTTTTTTTTAAAATTTTTTTTTACAGCGAGTACGAAGGAACACGCAAGTCGCTTGTCTTTCGCGGGCCAAAACCCACGTCAGCGTCCGGAGGGTTGTGAGGATGCTGCGGCTGCTGCTCGACATTCAGACGAACGAGTTAGTTTTCAAGCTACTCGTATCTTAACAGAACTGCATATTGGATGGCATTCCATGCAGCTTGTTACTTCGAAAATTTTATTTGAGAGACACCACGTCTCTATTTTATCTCCAGTTGTGGTTCAAATTTGGCCTGAGAATAATCATGCCGGAGGAGTCGGAGGAGCTACCAGAGCACGGAGAAAGACAAAAGAAGACCACCTCCTACAGCCGACGGTGTACTGCACAAAGCCTCACTGGTGTTTCCAGTGAGAACTCTCCGACGATCAAATTAGAGTGGAGCTTAGTAGATTTAGCCAAAGATCCCCTCAATATTACCTGTAGGGAGTTTTTATAGTTCCAGTAGAGGTAATTAGGTAGCGAAGATATTGCTCGTTTCCACCATGAGGAGGAGCAGCGTGCAACCAGAGCTTGCTTGTGGCGCGCAGTGGAGTCCGTTCTTGAAAACGGTAAGACGTTGATAGTCGTAGCAGGGTATGGCTAGGGTAGCATGGCATTGATCTTGGACTACTGTGGACTAGCTAGTAAAGCGTGGCATAGTGGCGTCGCGATGTACGGCCACGAAGGAGGGTGTGGGCACACACATAGGTGCGGCATCGGCAAGGCCGAATTCGTTGAGAGGTTGCATCATGCATTTGGCGAGGTCGACTTGACGGGTGTCGAGGTGTGCCCGGCGAAGTGCCCTGAGCTTAGGGGTCAGGGCGCGTAATTGAGAGGGCGCCCCGAACTTGGTCGGGGCGCGTCGGCGAATATCCGAAGTTGGAGGAGCTTTCGGCGAAGTCCAAGGTCGGGCTGATTCTGAGCCGGACCGAGAACACGTCTAGTCGGCGTTAGTGTCTGTTGGACCGAAATTGGGTGGCCCTTTTGTTATGGGTTGTACGATCCATTTCGCCCTCCATCATCTTCCTTACATTTTCTTCTAATGTCTAACTATACGGACTGTAATTATACTTGTTGTATGTGAGATACCGATGTGCCAAAAAAAAAAAAAATCCAAAAATAACATCTTGTGGGCTGACTACTATAAGAAATATTTTTTCTATTTTTTACATTTTATATCAAATATTTTTATAATATATTTATATTAGATTGGTGTAATAAATTCATTATTATTTGTTTTAATTCAAAATTTGGAGAATGTCCTGAAACATCCAACATATATAAAAAGTGTATTAGCATAGAAACAACAAAAGATAAATTGGCTTGTTTATTAATATGTTAGTAACGCCTCATTTATCATCAAAAAAGTTTGATGCGTAGTAATACTACGTAACATACCGAAGAAAAAAATGTCTACATATATTTGCATTAAAAATTTAAAAAAAAAGAAAGGAGAAAAAGAAACACTGTAGCACTGTAATTGTGCATCATATTAGTTGGCTTTTTATTTTCTGGATCACGAAAGTTTGCGTCCCAACCTCAATTCCAAGGAAGAAGAAAATGTTAAAAAGACTAATTTTATAAAAAAATAAAAGAAGCAAGATTAATCACCCGGACAGAAAGATCGAGTTCGAAATATGACATGCGATCGCCAGTCCCATGTTGGCGCAAGGGAACTTTCGATAATATTAAAGCCCAACTGCTAAATGAATCGCCCACAATAACGGATTTGAAGGCCCATCACCTTGACATGATGGGCGTGTATCGTAGCCCAAGCCCAAGCTGCCCTGGAACTAATGGACGTCATTGGATTGCTAAGCTTAGTGCTAATAGAGCCATTAACGAACTCTTGTACCAAAAGCATTGTTTGTATGCAAAGAAACGTTTTAATAGTTAACAAATGTGATCCCTCTCTCTCCGTCGGATACAAAACTTTGCCAAATTAACTGGAGCTAAAGCCAAATAATGAGAATATGCTAGTTTTATTTGGGCTGCAAATGGGCCGTCCTGTGGGCCAAATTGTACACTGTTTGAGAGAACTGCAGTTATGCCTATCAGCTAGGCCACCTACAATGGAAACTTGATTATTTGACAGAGTATTAAATAAAAGTGGTTTGCATGGTCATTTGCTGTGGTACAAAAGTAGATCCCTTTACCTAGGTAATGGTGAAGCAACTGTATTAAATAATGCATTTTAAAGCAAGTTAAGAGTCAAATACATGGGATGTGCTAATTTTAAATATACTAGTTTTGAGATTTAATTAATGCACTTTTGTTAAGTGCAACGACAAATATATTCTTCCATAAATACGTTCCACATATTTCATTATCTAACTCTAATAATATAGGTGTATAACTTCCTGAAGCTTTGCATTTGCAAAAAATTAAAGTAGAGGTGTAAGATTATCTATAAATCAACAGGAGAAAAAAGGCATGGCATTATTGTCATCCTTCTTCTCTCTCATTAAATTAATTTTTGTTGAGAAAAAAGAAATTAAATTAATTTTGTCCATAGATGCATCTAAAATGATTATCAGCTACATGTGCAATGCATTTTTTACCTTCTTCCTTTTATATTTCTTTGTACCTGGACATTCATACATGCATACATACATACATATAAACAGTACCGTACATGTATATGCATATATATGTCTATGATCAAATATTTAACATTATTTCATGAGATTAGTATGTTCTAGGAAAAATATTTAGGGAAAATTATGTTGTTTTTGGTTAGGCTGTCTACTATCAGTTATTTTCCTTTTTTCCTTAATGTCAATTCACTTTCATAGCTAAGCACTACCATTTCATTCTTCTTGTGTTCATATATAATGGCAAGGCTAAGCAGTTTAATTCCATATCCCTAATCATCTCCTTGTGTATATAATGGCAATGCTAAAGAACAATTCCATCCATAATAGCTAACTCCATTTTTATCAATTCCAAAACTACACATCATAAAATTACTCCCTGCCTCCTTTTTGCTTTCATAAAGTGCAACTTCCTGTAAACCTCCATTTTTCTTATATACAATTTATACTAATTATTTATAAGGTTGTTGTTATGCCCATGAAATCACATTATCTATGTTTCTGCGAGTTGCAGTCACCTGCAACACATCCTTCATATTATAGTTCAAAATACAATCAAAGCAATTAGCAATTATCTTAGTATAAGAGAACTAACAAAGAGACCCTTCTTCACAATAAGATGAATGATATGTTAATCAAATATCATATTAAAAACTCAATGCCTCACAATCGACTCTTTTTTTTTTTGTTTTTTTGGTACAGAATCGGCGGTCATGCTGCCGATATTAAGCTCTAAGATGGCAATCCACTTTTATGTCACAACTTCTGGATTAGCTTCTGCAAAGGCGATACCCCTTTTCCTCGTTCCAAGTTCTTTTCGTCATTTTCCCCACACAAAGAATCGAAGGGGAGCTTCTTCGTCGACCACGTGGCCCTTCCATTTTCTTCCACGTGGACATGCAGACAAAATCATAGCCATCCACCGTGTGGACCCCAACTGTACCACGTTGTACGGGATGGGGCGGCCCATCACATGTTCGACGATGGTGCGTTTGATGATGATGGTGGTGGGCCCACGTGACCGACCCATTGCCACGGTCAGCACCTGCTTTGACTGCCTTAGGACCGTCCGATTTGGACACGTGGATGGATCTAGACCGTCGCAAGTCGTGCGGCAGAAGCCAATCACGGTTGAGGAAGTGAAGTGACCTGAACGCCCTTGCGACATTAGAAATATCACGAGTTTGCCATCCCGTACAAATTTGTGTCACGTGGTCGTTCACGTGTCGTGGTGTGGGAATTCTAGTGATTGGCTGTCCGGTTCTTCGCAGCAAATTTGCTGTTCACACGCAAGGGAGCAGACCCAGTGCATGCACTCACCAAAGCCATACAAGTCTACTATACTTGGGAGCAGCTGTTTCCTTCTAAGCTCTCTACTAGCTTACCTACTCTCTCCAATTGAATACTCTTTGAGAATGGACAGCCAATTCAACCATCTATAAAACTTTTCCTAACACTCCCTAGATGAGTGTTAGTAGCTTCATTCTCTTGAAGTAGCTTCATTCCTAAAAACAAAATTACATGGCTCTAGTCTCTTGTCTATCTATTGCTAGGATGTAATTCTGTAAGTTGATGCATGAAATCTCTATTCGAGTACCAAGATATGAGGAAGTGTCTTCCAACATTAGAAGCATCCTTCTTATCAGGAGAAGAATGTCTTAGCATGCAACGTTGAATGCCGCACAACATGAGGTTTCATGAAATTAGATCAACATGGCCTTAATTGTAACATTGCAAAGCGATCCTGATGTGGAGAATTTAAAATTTAAAGGCCTAATTTTTATTTTATCGATTACCTATCACAATGGAAATAAAAAATACCTTGCTGTAGCAAATAATGACTTATAGTTATTTTTTTAATAAAAATGTTATATAATATAAATACTGATACAATATATAATTATTAAGGAGCAAAAAAAATTAATGAGCAGGTGTCCAAAAAAAATTTGACAATGTGATGTTTCTGGCATCATGGGTTATTAGCTTGATAAAGGGCTCGAAAATGGGGTCTGCATCTATGTAAATTGGATTTTTATCTTTACAAAAGAGGGGGAAATCTTGGCCTAAAAAAACGTGATAAAAATTTATGGTGTTAACTTTATAGTCAAGTATTATTCATTCATTGATAGCAAACCACATGACAAGGAGCATTGTTGCTCTTATATAATTTATAAAACATCTTGAATCAGACCAACTTTCTTTTTGCCCCGCAGCTTGGCAACGGTGTTACAAGGAAATGGTGATAGAGCGGGTCGTAGGGTGACTTGGTCACTGTGATCAATTAAATTTAAAAAGATTCGAGCTGTGGTGGAGTAGGTCACCTCCTGCTTTGAGATATTTGGGTGATGATGAGGGATGGGGTGGCTTTTCAAACTAAGTATATATTCAGAGAAGCTAATAAGGTCGTAGACTGGATGACTGTTTACGTGGCCTCTCAGAAGCATTTTATGGGTTGGAGAGGTGGAGTGTCTATTGCACTGTATGACATATTATTTCTTAATTTTATAGGATGTATCGGTATTTATAATGCGGTATCAGTTTTAATAAAAATAAAAATTTTGGGGCCGTACATAAAGCATGGGCTATCGAGCCGGTATGACTGCTGCTAATCAAAGCATGGGCTATCATACTGCGTGGATGGTGACTGCTTTTAATGAAACTTCCGAAAAATGAAGACATTAATTGCATTTTGAAATAGTTTGAGAATTTTATCGCGTAAAAGAACTCAGAAATTGACGGTGACAAGTAGCACGGGCGGCCCGTTTGGGGGCCTAAGGCGAACTCGGTTAGAGAGGCCTTTTATTTATTATTATTATGAAAATTTTTTAATAAGTGCAATGAAACCCAAAGATCTCAATCTTTGATCAAAAAAGTCAAATCTTTGAAGAAACTCATCAGGAGTAAGCAACAAAAATTACAAGCAAAAATTGCTTGTTGGAACTTGGAAGTGCCCAATATGGTGTGGCTACATCCAGCAACTTTGACTCCTTTGTCCACCTGATGATGGACTTCATAGTGAAGAGGCTCGAAGTCATCATGATGCAGAAAAGGTTTAGCCAGCTAGGTGACCTTCAACACGATAGGGTGGTGAGGGCATTGGTCAATTATTTCTCTGAGATGTAGAGACCTGTGCGAGACAAATTTGCCCAACCCTAGCTCTCTCAGATGACAATCATTCTAAACTTTGAAAGGATGTCTGAGAGTTTGGACTTCTGGGGAGAAAATGACTTTTAAAAAAAAGCCAGCCTCAACTCAATCCAAAGCATGATCAAAAGCGTGAAGAACCCCAAAACTCTCCAGAAAAAACCAGATACAGGAAAAAAGATTCAATCTTTATCATATGAACGCCAAAAAGAAGAACAAAAAGAATTGAGAATTGAGAACTAAATGCTCTTACTGACCTCAAATGAAACTATTCTCTCATTCAGCGGCCCCTGCCCCCTGGTATCTCATTCCTCCAAATCTAATATATTTGAGAGAAGACAGAGAAAGAAAGCATTAAAAAAATTAGATTTTTAATACTCTCGCAGCAGAAAGAGGGGGATTTGATGGCTAAAAGATTAATGTGTGGACTGTGGACAACCAAACAAAACCCGGATCAGAGCTCAACTATTTAACATTTAATAAGCACAAATTAGGGTCTCACGGTCTCACATTCCCTGTCAAAATTGAAAATCCAGTGGAGTGGATTTTAGAGCGGAGCCGACGAGGCCGGAGCTGCGGAGCGGCGGAGCCGACGAGACCGGAGCCGCGGAGCTCGGAGTCGGAAGTCGGGACTCGGGAGGCCTCGCCGCCTCGGTCGCCGCGGAGTCGGAGGTCGGAGGACGGGAGGAGCCGAGGACGGCGACTCGGAGTCGGCGAGGAGAGGACGGGACTCTGTACGGACGCACGGTGGACCGGAGCTCGGAGCTCGGAGCCGAGGACGGCGACGTCGACGAGGAAAGCTGGAGAGGGTTTTGCGCTCGTCGCTCTGCAACTTTGCAAGCCGCTTCTGCCGACTGCCGAGTGCCAAGAATGAAGAACCGGAGAAGGTTCCGGCATTAAAAAGGCAGAGAAGGGGGGAGAGAAGGGGGAGCCGGGGAGGAAATAGCCATTGCGTTGCCCGTTGCTTGTCGACGACTCGACCGTTTGACCACGCCATCGCCCGTCGCCAGTCCCTGTCGCCAGTCCCCGTCTGCCGACTACCGTCGCCCGTTGCCAGTCCCAGCTCAGTCTCAGCCTTTCACGTTGCCGCCCAAACCCACTCCCCGTCTCATCTGCGGTCTGCCATAGCGCCATGGTGGAATAAAAAAAAAGGCTGGGTGGGGGCCTTCCCTGGGCCGGGGCCTTAGGCGACCGCCTCAGTCGCCTAAGGCTCGAGCCGGCACTGACAAGTAGTATGGTCCTCCTGGCTTCCCATGCCTTCGGTTATATCTAACGGAAAGCGTTTCTCTTGTGTTTTTTTATTCTTATTTCTGTTTTTTTTCAAAAAAAATTGACAAGGGCCTCGCCGTGTGCTACCACATGCACATTTACAATGGAACCCGTCCAGAGCATAACATATATTTCTTGTTAAAAAAAATTACTTACAAGAGTTTGCTCCATGAAGAACCCAATTGCCAAAGCCAGATAAGAAATTTCAACAAAAAATAAAGCGAGAGAGAAATTAGAAGCATACCTAGACGTACTGTTGGGATGAGCTATAACTTCTCCACAGCATGCTTCATAGATGATCGATCATAATTGTACCTTCAATAAGCTTTGATTACTTTTAATACACTTTGAATTTGAGACGTGGTGGATTAGTTTTCTCACATTGGAATGATGGTTCAAGTCCACAACTCAGCTGACTTTGAGATCAGTAACTCGGTTGATTACCATGGTTGGTGGCCGATTGACGCTGAAGTGGTCGTTTTGGTCCATCGTTGAGGGCAGAACGATGGTAAAAGGACATATTTGATGGATTATTCCGAACCAAATGACCCTTGACGGCCATATTTGATATTTGTAAAAGGACAGCCCACATATCGGTCCCATCTTTTTCGTTAAGGGCGGAGACTCTGGAAAGAGACTCTCTAGCATCCTTTCATTGTCTTTCCACCGTGGATTGAATGGAATCCTCGTCAGATTTTGATCGCTGACCAGGGGACATGGCGGCTCCTACACTCAACCGAACCATCGCCGCCTCTGGATTTCGACCATCCTGCCCTCGAGCCCTTGATGCTGCAAGGGTGAAATTGCATGCGTTCTCAAAATTGAGTCAAATAAGCATGTCAAAAATCATTATTTATCTAAATATATCAAGTATATACTATGCTGCATTATCGCCCTATTACATGTATATGACATGTTGGATAGGAAAGAATATGTATATTGAAGTAGCATGTACGATGAATAGCGTCTAAGTTGTGTCATGTCTTCGATCCATAAGTTCAATACAGCTCCAAGTCGGTCAATCAATTGGAAGAAATGCATGCTTAAGATCGGTAAATGTGCTCATAAACTTAGATAATTTATTTTTATATTAAAAAAAATTAATGAGCAAGAATTTTTTTTTTTACGACGCCTTCAGATCAATAGCATGAGTGTGTTATCATGCTCTACCTGCATTCAATTGTAAAACTCTTTCAAATGTTACTCAAATTTGTTTCTAAAACTTTTTTTTTTTTTTTTATAGTCGTCCTGGGTCTTGGAGCTGCAGCTTATAGGATTGATATTAACATAGTAGCAACACTATACCATCAACCTTTTACTACTATGAGATGCCTTTCTTGTTGGGTTGGTTCAATTAGATTTTAATTGGTGTAGTATCAAATCCAAGGCTCAAATCAGATTTTTTTTTAAGTATAGTGGCGGTTTACACAAAATGAGTATAGGTGCGGTCAACAAAATGAGAAAACAAAAAATAAAATTGGTGTACCAGGGTTTAACGGGTTAGACCGGGTTGACACAGGACCCGTCTCCTACGCGGTCCATTTTCAAATCCCAAATACCCCAAGTCCTCGCACCTACCTACGTGGAAGACAGCGGAGGGCTGATATCGTTATTCAGCAGAAAACACAGGGAGAAACACGTCATTTGCCCTCATCTTGCGTGCAAAGTCGCGCTCCCCTATTTTTCCGTTACCAAGAAATTCGCCATCATTGGCTGAAGCATTTTTAAAAAAGCTAAGCACGTCATCATCACAAAGCTTAAACCCTAATACAAATCCTTTTCACCAAATCCGTCGTCCATTCCGTGGACCCCACAGAAACTATTATAAAAGGACGGCTAGAAATCCTTCGCACGAGCATTTACTTCATGTACCGGCTCCCACCGGACCGTTTCCATTTGTTTCTAATTTTTCTCTATGACGTTAAAAAGCCTCCATTAATATTTAATCCCACCCTAATTATAATTAGTAACCCGAAGGACAAGTGCAGAGCTGAGGAAAAGCTTGGCTTGTCTACGGAACGGCGATAAGAACGAGCTCGCCACCTTCTTCCACTGCGAGTCTTCGTTCCTAAAAAAAGGTTTCCTTCTCTCTCTCTCCTTTGTCTCTTTGTCTCTACGCGGTTTTCTCTCCACGCGGCGAGCGACTCGGCGGCCATGGTTGATGGCTTTCTTTGACTGGTTTTCCGCTTGTTTTTGCTTTTGAAGGGCGTCTATAGAGCTCAGAGATTTGGTTGAGATCGAGATCCGAAGGGGCGAGAACGGAGCTGGAGGTGATCAGCCGAGAAGGTGAGGCGGTCTGCGTTTTGATTTGATTCTTTTTGTTTCTGGTCTTGTTCTTAGCTTGGATTTTCGTTTTGAGGTGTTCTTTTGTATGGATCGTATGACTTTGTGTTTGATTTTGAGCTGTACTATGGTTTTGTTGGAGTGGGATGGGTTCGAGTGGTTTGAGTTCTTCAAGAACTGGGAAATGGCTGATTTGTGGAGTTTTAGGGGATCTTAATAAATCAACGATCTCGTGTTTAGGAGATAGAAGGTAGGCTTTGATTTTTTTACCCCCCTCTCTCCTGAGATTGAGAGGCACTGATTCCTTCGATCCATAATCCATCTGAAGCTGGACAAGTTTTGGCACTGTTAAAGATCTTCTTTTGATGCTTCTAATATCTCGATTCCATTCTTGCAACCAATAAGTCGCGAGTTTTCAATCGGAACACCTCTTTTTGCTCGCTAACACGGAGTATCTGAGTATTTTTCCCCACTCTGTTCTCTCTGTTTCAAGTACATTTTTCTGTTTCTTTGCTTCTGTTGTTTTACTATATCGTCCTTCCATTTTGGTCTAGATCTGGCCATAGATGTGAAAAAGGTTGCGTTCTTTGGTTCTTGCATACTCGCAGGGACTGAAATGCTTGTTGACTTGTTAATTTGATGTCCAACCTTGATTCTTCCTTCTGCCCCGTTGAGATTATAAAAACTCGACCTTTCTGTTTAGTTAGATCACATCCATAACCTTTGAGGTAAAAGGCAAGGCATGTAGAAGCTAAACTCGAAGTCTGCGCTTGGTTCTTCTGGGCTTAAGTTGGAAAAAGGAATTGAACCATTAATTGTACAAACTCATCCTTGTTAACTGAGGCCTGAATCATGCCAAGAAATTATGTTTTTTGATGCTTTGGTGAGTTTCAAACCATGTATATTTGTATATTTTTGCTACTAGTTTCATTTAAATGTAGGGTGAGACCTTTTACTATATTTCGGGTTATTTTTGATTTTAAATAAAAAAGTTTATATTTTTAATTTATCGTGTTCTGCTGGGCTTATATTTTTATGTTTGTTTCTGGGTGGACATACAAGTCTTTAGCTTACCACTCTTGTGGTTTATTAGCCACATTAGTTTGATGACAAGATTTTTTGAAACGTAAACCTGAAAAAGGAAAGAAAAAAAGTATGTACTAGAAGGATTTGATCATTATAATTTATGCGGTGTTTAGTATACTTTAAGGCAAATTTTGATACTTAAATCATGTATGAAAGCATGTGGTGGAGAACTGGTAATTCTACCATTTCGGCAAGGTGGGAATATGTTTGGCAAGTATTAAAAAAAAGTTCAGTGGTTAAACTTTCAAAAATTATGGATCTTTTCTACTTTCTTTTTTCGTCTCTACACTTCTAATTTTTTTTAATATTTCTTGATGCTTATTCATCTGCCTGAATCCATTGTTAAAATTTAAAGAATTTGAAGCTTCAATCCAATACTTTTGTATATCTGTCAGGTCAACACTTCAATTGCTTATAGCGGGAAAATTTTGAGGTAAGAAATCTGTTCATCCTTTAAATATACTTTAATGGCTCGTTTGTTATTTACTTCTCACAAACTGTCCTTCCTGTCTTTACGATCAGAAGGTGAAAAGTACCAAATCTATTAATCTTGAAAAGTGAAACTCTTTTTTTTTTAAAAAAAAGTAACAAAAAGGAATTTGAAAATCTTTGGATATTTACTTGAATTTTATGTTAGAATTTTGTTATACTCACCTAGCTCTCTAATGGTTCTGATTGTTCAGTTCTTTTATTCGGCTTTCCCCCACCTAAGGACAGTCAAGGTTAACATCAATCATTTTGCAGTAAGAGTAGTTCAAAGTACATTACCAATCCTCAAGAACTTTAGTCAGCATGTTCAGCTGTGCACTTTTTCACCCTTCAAAGAAGTCCAGTGTACCTATCCAAATGCTTGAACTCTATACTCTCCAAATAACTTTTCTCTGAAAGTTTCGATCAGACCTTGCTTTTGCTTCATTAAGGGTTTTTGTCGTGATCTCGGTCCAAAAATGTCAGCAATGCATTTCCCAGAAATTCCCTGAATGCTGTGGTATTTATTGATTATTGAAATGCCTTTATAGAAGTGCTACAATTTAAATTATCAAAGAAAGAAACAAATTTCAAGATTCTTAAGCTGCATTCTGCTATAACCAAGTATTGTTATTGCTGAAAGTTGAACTTATGTTCTACTTATGCTGCTTGCATTGTTGCTATTTCATTTCTGTTTTATATTGTTGCTGTAATTATGGGATCTCTCATTCATTTCAAAGCAGTAAAATTGGGCAGATAAACTCCATTACAAACTCATATGCTATTATTGTTGATGATAGTCCTATTTTAATGCATGCAACAAATTTTTTCTGTTAATTCCAATAATTGGAGAACAAAATCTTACCCTGTGACTACACATGTATTAGTAATCTTCTGAAACGTTCTCTTTCCTTGCACAACGAATATATGTTAAATTGGGACCATATCTCAAAATCTGCCCTGGTATTACATAATTGCTATCCTGCAGTCTTAGATTGCTAAGTTTTGAGTAGCTCTTTGATAGGTTACTTTATCTTTTAACTATGCTCTGCTCTCGATTGGAGATCTCAAAAAGAAAAAAAAAGCATTGCTCCTTGTGTTGTTCTTTCCATTAATGATATCTAGAAATTTGAAAAATATGACTGCTATTTAAAAAGTCTGAAGCATCAAAATAACCTGTTGTTCCAACTAAATGTCTTCTTGTTGTAGCATGTTTCAATGAGTTGGCATATTTTCTAAACCATTTTCAAAACCTTATTTATGATGTCTCAACTGCTTCATGTCCAATTTGCCACTAGCACCCAAAGTTTTGTTTCAAATGTGCCCAAACCCTTTAATTGCAAATAAATAACTCTATGATCTATGCAGAGCTAACATTATTTCAACTTTAACATGGCTCATGATTTTCTCTTATATATTCATTCTTTAATTTTCTTCAGAAAATTCTGCACACTACCTGTTGTACTGCCATAAAATGTTGCTCTCAACTCGAACAGAAAATATAAATAACCTGGTTCAAAAACACCTTTATATGATCAAATAATTCAATTCTTTAGGATATATAAACAACCAAAGAGAAAAGTGCATGCTAACAATAGGCCCTTGAATGGTACCAAGAGGGAACCACACTGCCAGGGTGAGGATTAACCTTTAGGGTTGTAAGGCTGCCGGGGTGGAAAGAACCAATCTGTACAAGAAGTTTTGAACTTGAGAATGAGGCAAATTTCCTGCTGCTATATGATAATTGAATAAGTATAGAACTACAACTCTTATTGTTAGTTCGTAATTTTTTGGACATCACTGCTATTCAGGTCGTTGGGCTCTTTTTTCATCTCATCTGAAATCCAGCAAGCTAAGACACTACACCAACCTCCAGATTTTCTGAACGGGGAATAGGTAGATTTTAACACTGATTAGAAATCTTAAATGGTGTGCGGTAAAACGATGAACTGCAAAAGCAATAATCTATCACCTTAAATGGTCTGCGTTTTAGTGGTCGTGAGTTGACTTAGTGTGAGTCTCATGGATTTGTGCTTCTTTGCAAACCTGTGATGCTTTCAATCGCATTAGAAATTATACATGGTACAGTAGACATTGATGTTACTCCAAGTCAGAGTATAAACTTGAAAATGTGGGCCTGACATCACATAATACCTTGCATTTCTTTGGTGTTTATTCTTGGATCTAAATACCGCTGAACTTTAGTGATCTGCATTTAATGGTAAAGAAGTTCTTCTATCATTGACTTATATATTTTTAAGGGAAGACTCAGCATGAAGAATCTTACAGAAGTGTTATACACATTGGAGAATCGGTTTTGTTGGCTTATTGGACTTGTTATTCCTTCTGCTTTAGAAGCCTGATTTTTTCCTCTATAATCTCCATTTAAATAGTCCATAACATCTACATTTATAGGAACAATTTTGACTGTTAATGTCTTCATAGCTACCGAGAATGATCAAATAAAAATGGATAGCAAGAAACTCTGGAATGTTAATAAAATGCTAGAATTTCATGAAATAATGTTGAAGTGATCTTTTCCTAGATTTATAATTCAATCAGAAATAAAGTATCAATACAATGACATTCGTGGCTATATAAAAGGAGCATGGGATGTGCCTTCTGAACTAGTCCGGTGAAAGGCATTTTCTTTTCTGATTTTTCGAAAACATGGTACTGTTCTTAATCTTTGTGATCTCTACATCTAGACTGCTTCAAGATGTGAACTTCTCAGATTAATTGAATTGGTAGGCCTTGGTCCATTTGGTAAATGAGCTGGATGATTTGTTTTGACCAAGGTTCTTATTTCTGGCATCCATTCAGACCTCACATGATCCTTATACTACTAACACATCTTTATAGTATCCCTTCCTGTAGGTGTTTATTCAGGGTAAAAGACATATATCTCTTCTTCAAAGGTCCCATTTGCGACATTTGAGGTGAAGAGATATCTCTATACTCCTAAAGAATACTCAGTCTAGGGCGCAAATGATGTTTCTTTATACTTCGATGATCATGAAAGCCCAAGATCATTATATATTTCTAGAATGTATCGTTAAAAGCATGTATACATGCACAATTTTAGGCGGCACAAAGTATTATGAAGTAACAACTTTCTAAAGCTTCCAATGTAAGGATCTTTTTAATCTATAAAGGATTGCCTTTCCTAAAAGGCCAATATATTTAAACACCAAACTTGTTTTGATAAGTATTAAATTAGAGAAAAGTAAATTCTGGTAAAATGTGGGAACAAAAATCTTATTCCTGAGCAAACTACTTTAAGATGCTAGTGCCTGCTAATCCTAAATGATGATGAAATATATATACTAAGTTTAATATAAATAAATTATTATTATTGTCCTGTTGTCTGATTTTTCAAATATGTCTTCCAACAAAGTAAGCATGCTTCTTTGAATTCAGTTACAATTTTGTCTAATTTTGGCACACCAGAAACTGACCGCCACTTTGAAACTTATGATTTTTATTCATGCTTCAATGATGGTTTAGATATAAAATAATGCGAGAACATCAGATTTTCCTTGTACTCCCTTTATGTCTGATGCTGGTCAATATTGGTTCTAAGATGGTTGGACTGTTTGAGTTTCTTTGTTTGTGAAACATGCTTGTCAACATAGAATATTCTTGGACAATTTGAGGGTGAACCTTGGTGCAACAATATGGTTGCTAAATTGTGACGTAGAAGTCATGAGTTCGAAACATGAAAATAATCTTTTTGCATGAGGGGGTAAGGCTGCGTTCGTTTGAGCCTCCTTTGACCCCACAAGGGGGGAAGCCTTGTGCACGGGCCTGTCCAATAATGTTGTCGGATAATCTTGTACTTCTTGCCAGGGCTTCTCATCAAGAACTTGTCTTCTGCTTAAGCATATAGTTTTCTTTGTGTCATCTTCCCAAATTTGGTACATGTAGGCTTATGCTTTTGGCCATCTTTCTCTCTCTCCACTCATGATATTAGCACTTCAAGCTTGAAAGCTCTATTTGGGCATACTCTTTTTTTTAAAAAAATAAATAGGTAGTACTACTAATGTCATTTTCATTTATATTTCACTAGGAAGAATTCTGTTACCAAGTACAATCAAGTTTTACTGAAGATGAGCAATTATAAGCTGGGTGTGGAAGTTATAAGTGCCCATGACCTCATGCCCAAGGATGGGCAGGGTTCTGCTAGTCCCTCTGTTGAACTTCATTTTGATGGCCAGAAGTTCCGTACCACCATCAAGGAAAAAGATCTCAACCCTGTCTGGAATGAGCGGTTCTACTTCAACATTTCTGATCCTGCTTCTCTCCCTGATCTTGCGCTTGAAGCTTTTGTGTACAACATCAACAAGGCAACACATTCCAGGTCCTTCCTTGGCAAGGTTCGGATTGCTGGAACCTCTTTTGTCCCCTTTTCTGATGCTGTTGTTATGCACTACCCATTGGACAAACGTGGAATTTTTTCACGTGTGAAAGGAGAGATTGGCCTTAAAGTGTTCCTAACTAATGACCCCTCAATAAGACCTTCCAACCCACTTCCAGCTATTGATCCTTTCCCAAATAATCCTCCTCCAAGGCAAACACATCCTGTTCAAGTCCTAAATACAAACCCAAATCCACCTCCAGAACACAAGTCTGAGTCAAGACATACCTTTCACACTATCCCGAAGGAGGTCCACCAGCACCATGCTACAGCTCCAGTTAGTGAACCAGTAAGGTATGTGTCTGACCAAATGAAACCTGAGCCCCCACCCACAAGAATGGTCAGGATGTACTCATCGGCATCGTCGCAGCAACCAGTGGACTATGCACTCAAAGAAACAAGCCCTTTCCTTGGTGGGGGACAGATTGTTGGAGGCAGGGTCATCCGTGCAGAGAAGCCAGCTAGTACATATGACCTTGTGGAGCAAATGCAGTACCTCTTTGTGCGTGTGGTCAAGGCACGAGATTTACCAGCCATGGATGTTACTGGGAGTCTTGACCCTTATGTTGAGGTGAGAGTCGGGAACTACAGAGGGATCACAAAACACTTTGAGAAGAAGCAGAACCCAGAATGGAACGAAGTGTTTGCTTTCTCTAGAGATCGGATGCAGTCATCGATCCTTGAAGTTGTGGTTAAAGACAAAGATCTTGTCAAGGATGATTTTGTTGGATTCATACGCTTTGATTTGAATGATGTCCCGACACGTGTCCCGCCGGACAGCCCATTGGCTCCAGAGTGGTATCGGCTTGAGGACAAGAAGGGTGATAAGAAAAAGGGCGAATTGATGCTTGCAGTTTGGATTGGCACCCAAGCTGATGAGGCATTTCCTGATGCATGGCACTCGGATGCAGCAGCTCCTGTTGATGCCTCTGTTGTCAACTCTCACATACGGTCGAAAGTCTACCATGCACCCAGGCTGTGGTATGTGTATGTCAATATTATCGAGGCTCAAGATATTATAATTGCTGATAAAACTCGCTACCCAGATGTGTTTGTGAAGGCACAGATAGGAAACCAGTTGTCGAGGACAAGGATAGCTCAAGCTCGGACGTTCAACCCTCTGTGGAATGAAGAGCTCATGTTTGTGGCGGCTGAACCATTTGAGGACCACCTTATCCTTTCTGTGGAAGACAGAGTGGGGCCAAACAAAGATGAAGTGATTGGCCGTGTTGTGATACCATTGGGGTCTATAGAGAAGCGAGCTGATGATCGGATGATCTATGGTCGGTGGTTCAGCCTTGAAAAGCCGGTTGCAGTTGATGTGGACCAGATAAAGAAGGAGAAGTTTTCTAGCCGGATTCATCTCCGTGTTTGTCTGGATGGAGGCTATCATGTGCTTGATGAGTCTACCCACTACAGTAGTGACCTGAGACCAACAGCAAGGCAGCTGTGGAAACCATCAATTGGGTTGCTTGAGCTTGGCATCCTTAATGCTGAGGGGCTTCATCCTATGAAAACACGAGATGGAAAGGGCACATCGGATACTTACTGTGTAGCCAAATATGGTCAGAAGTGGGTACGCAGTCGCACCATCATCAACAGCTTGAGCCCGAAATACAATGAGCAGTATACATGGGAAGTCTTTGATCCAGCAACAGTTCTTACTGTTGGTGTGTTTGACAACTGCCAGCTTGGTGAGAAGGGTCCTAATGGTAACAGAGATGCAAAGATTGGCAAGGTTCGCATTCGTCTATCCACCCTGGAAACCGGACGCGTGTACACTCACTCATACCCGCTTCTAGTTCTGCACCCTTCAGGTGTCAAGAAGATGGGCGAACTCCACCTTGCAATAAGGTTCTCATCCACATCATTGATCAACATGATGTACATTTACTCGAGGCCTCTGCTACCAAAGATGCACTATATACGGCCGCTAACTGTGAGGCAGCTGGATATGCTACGCCACCAAGCAGTGCAGATGGTGGCTGCACGACTGAGCAGAATGGAGCCACCCCTTAGAAAGGAAGTTGTGGAGTATATGTCTGATGTTGACTCTCACCTGTGGAGCATGCGCCGAAGCAAAGCAAATTTCTTCAGGCTCATGTCAGTCGTCTCAGGCTTGTTTGCAGCGGGCAAATGGTTTGGAAATGTGTGCGCATGGAAGAATCCTATCACAACTGTACTGGTGCATATTCTGTTCTTAATACTGGTGTGCTTCCCAGAGCTTATACTTCCGACAATTTTTTTGTATATGTTCCTGATAGGGTTGTGGAACTATCGGTATCGTCCGCGCTATCCTCCACACATGAACACAAAGATCTCTCATGCAGAGGCTGTGCACCCAGATGAGCTTGATGAGGAGTTTGATACATTTCCTACCAGCCGGGGTGCAGACCTCGTACGGATGAGGTATGATAGACTGAGGAGTGTTGCAGGGAGGATACAAACTGTTGTAGGTGATGTGGCAACTCAGGGGGAGCGTATACAGGCACTGCTCAGCTGGAGGGACCCACGGGCCACTGCAATCTTTGTGTTATTCTGCCTTGTAGCAGCATTGGTGCTGTATGTGACACCATTCCAGGTACTTGCTGCCTTGGCAGGCTTTTACATCATGAGGCATCCAAGGTTTCGGCACAGGATGCCATCAGCGCCGGTAAACTTCTTCCGGCGGTTGCCGGCAAGGACAGATAGTATGCTGTAAATAGGGGATGGATGGTTGGATTGCTGGTGTTGTTTCTGTCATTTAAGCTTGTTTTCCGTAATTTGTTTCCCTTGTTTTGCTCTTAACCTTGTGTTTGTTTGGTAGTTGTAGAAGTTGGTGATGATGGCTGAAGACCAGAAATAAATTATTAGAAACTTGTTTCATCAGCACAGCTTTTGTTTTTCAGTCAGATCATTCTGATTTTTTAACAGTGATGTTCAAACAAGCTTACTTTTTCCAGTTGCATCAGTTATTTAGCAGACGAGGGTTAATTTGTTGCTGCCTTTACTGTGATGTTATATTGACTTCAGCCCAACCATGATGGTCTTCGATAGGAGCATGAATGAAAAATCTATGTTCAGGAAAAGTAAATGGTCAGAAGCAAAGCAGGCTGGCCTTAATTTGGCACTCTAACATCTGTGCTTAATTGAGATGGCCTATTTTTGACAGTTGTTCTCTGTTCACAATACTGTGGTTGTAGATGGCCATTAGAATCTTCAGTGTCTCCGAGTTCCTTCCAGACCCATGGGTCAGTACGGATCTTTTGACACCTCATATTTTCAAGAGAAATCTAATTAGAGAAGTTCTTCACTCATTTTGGTTGTGAAAACATCCATCTTGTGCAAATTTTTTCCTCAAAGGATGTCAAGCAAATTCTATATGAATATTTGATCCTAATGTAAACAAATCTCTTGGAAGATACCTAGCTTTCTATTGGCTGGTTTATGGAATTGTCTATATATTGTTTGCAGTAGCTTGACTAATTCCAACTTTATGGAGTTGAGTCAGCTGTATGAGAAGTACAAGGATAAACGTATGGGCCTTCTCTTTCTGGTCTGCAGCCTCAGGAATCTTGTTTCATAACTTAGATATACAGAAGGATCGACTGCATTTTTCAGTCATCTTTTTATATGAATTAGTTAAAATTTTGGTGATGTATTATAAAAAGATCAATGCAAGAGAATTTAACATGTTCGTTTAATATCTTTCTTTGCAAAGTGAATTTTTTTCCTAGCCTAGGTTTCAGAGTTACGTAGGCACTAATACCACTAGTTATGGATAAATTGGGCTCACTTGGCTGCATATGCCAAGATATTGTGCATATGGATGTTCTCCTACTTGGATAGTGCAAGTTTGGTGCATGCTTGAATAAAAAGAAAGTACTCTGTTGTGTACCATATTATGGTAAGCTAAGCATAAAACTTTAGTACAATATTGAAATTTTGACAAAAAAAAAAGATAGTAGTAAAACATTGAAATAAAAGGAAGAAGGCATTACAATTCGAAAATATGCTGTCGAGTTCTAAGGTTCTTGCTTTCTCTAAAAAGAAGAAATAAGTTTCTTGCCCAGAGAAATCCAACAGAAAGTAGATGAGCAAACTGATGAGAAAGTGTGCAATTGTTATTAAAGGTAAAAAAGTAATAATCTGTTTAAAAAGTTAAAATAACCATCAGGAGTGAGATCATATCTCATGGAAAAGGATAAGAGTTAGGATGGAACCTGAGGAGGGTGGACAAACCTTGAAAGTTGCCATATCAGACTATAATTTAACCTGTTCATATTTGCACCACCGAGCATGTTCTAGATTCTAATATTTATGAATGTTGTTGCCTTATTAGAGATGTGGCTTAGCTCAACACAAGTTCTTGATCTCAGCCCTTTCAGAATGCCTAGATTTTTGGGAACCAAATAAAATTGTAGCAAACAAATAACCTTAAACAGCAGTTCATAACAACTAAACCATCTAATTCATATAATAATTGAGAAAGTGTTGAATAAAAGATTTTCTTTTCAAGTGCAGCATCTTTTAGAGTATATTAAGGAAGGGTCCTTTATTTTAAGCACCCCTGCATGAAGAAGATCACATATCTGTTAAAACAAATAATTATTTTATGCAGAGCAGATTCAAGTGGATGCAAGGACCCTTGCATCTGTTTTTAATTGTCCCTGCTTGTGTACAAGGCAGTGAATGAAGGATCGCCCTCCTCTGCGTGTGGTCATTTTGGATATGATAATTCTTGATTATTGTTTTGAGTACCAAAAATAATGATAACTAACGAACTGGGGCTTGCTCTAGTGGTTATGTCCTTTTGTCTGGCAACTAGTTGTTCTAGGCTCGAATCTTGGTTTTTTTCTTTTCTTAATGGTGAAAAGGATGAAATATTCTATCCAGGTTTAGATTTGTTTCTAAGCCTTGTATACTGGTACCTAAAACTGTAGTGACACCTGGAAAGAAACAAAATATAGCGCGAAAAATCACATTAAGTTTTCTCCTAAGTGCTTAACCAGTGGTGCCTAAAACCATAGAATGACACATAAAAAAAAGGAAATGGCTATCATGCCGTCTAATTTTGCTTTTTCTTCTGTTTCCATTGGTAGGCATTTCATGGCTAGATCCTTGCAGTTGCATTTGCATCCTAGTTCTATGACAGGGCTTTTGACATGAAACAAAGGTGTTATGCTCCCCAGCCAATACCTGAAATACTATTAACTCTAGTTTTCCACAGATGATAATGGTGAAAATAGGCAATGAGTCTGCATGATTACTGCATGGATTTGGAGCAAAGAGAATTCAGCAGAGAGGCAATATTTACATCTAGCGTTTTGTTGAAGCTGGATACTTCTTCATTCATTCATTCTTTATTTTTCCCCCCCTTTTTTCTCTCATCCTTTTTTTTTTCATTGGTACAGGTTGATGTGAATGAGGACAATGCCTCCTCTATGAACAAGCTCTTGAAGTCCGGCAAAGGTGGCCTATTGGGAAACAACATCAAATGCAACTTCCAAAGTTCTTGGTTGACAAAGAAGGACATGTCAAGGATCGGTATTCCCCTGCCACCTCCGAATTAAGCATCGAGGTAATTTCTCCATTGACTTCGAGTTCTTTCACCAGAATGAACATGGTTGTTGTCAAGGATGTTTGGTGCTGGAACCTAGAAAGGTCATCAGGTGCATTGCATATCAAGAAGCTGCTTGGACTCTCCTGAATGACCAAATGTCTTGATGCTGGATGTTAGCATGCTTCTTGCCTATAAAGATCAATCTTTGTCTTAAATGCATAGACATGATTCTGAGTTTCGAGCACTGCCAAGTACCATACGGTTGTTTAATAACCAGATGTTATTTCTGTCGATTAATATGGATACAGTTCTTTTAGTTCAGTGACTTCAATCTCATAGGTGAAGGTGGACCTTATAATGCTAACCACACTCCACATCTGATGATTTTTATATGACTATTTGAATGCCTTATATACAGTCATTTAGCACCTCGTTGAGAGTCTTGCAGTGGGTTCAGTGAGCCTGGATGATGCTATTTCTTCATTTATTATGGGCTGAAATTTATTTAACAAGGTGATGATGGGCTCAGATGTTGAGGTGCACATCACCCCTGCTGTACCTTGATATCTCTGCTTACAACCTCAGCTCTTTCAATAATCTCTGTTCAATTCTAAATAACATTTAGCTAATGCAAATGGAGAGAGCCACTTAACCACGCTTTTACACTCCAATCCTAGTATTATTTTTCTCAACACTAGAGGAAGGAATATGATCGGGCTACCCCTCCATGGCAAGCTCCTGAAGATTAAAATCTTCCGCTGTTTTGCTATAAAAATCTTCCCACTTTGTAGCTTGGGTGCAGAATCTATAACCTATCCACTCATTACATGCCCCTCATCAGAGAAATCTTCTCATTTTCCCCCCAAAACCCGGCATTCACCGAGGTTCAGAGCCCATTCCTCCTCGCCTTCTATTTAGTTGTGAATCCGTCACATTAATCTGCGTTTGGTGCAGAACGATAATCCTCTAACTTCTCAGCTACTTCAACCAAATACAGAGACAACCTTTGTCTGTCTTCTTTTCATACTCCTCCATTATCCCAATGATAAAGAACCTTTCTTCAGAATCTCCACAGAAAACACATTCTGACTTCTTTAACTAATCAACTCTAGTACAGATAAAAGCTATCGCACATTCCCCCACATGCACGCACAAAGGACCAGGAAGTTGAGACCAGCTTTTACACTGACAAACTCAGGAGCTTTAAAATCAAACACATAAAGCTGAGATAATGAAACGCATAAAAGTGTTTTGATAGTTCAGACAATAATGATAGCATCAGGCTCATACCACAAAGCTGCAGATATACTCATTCATATAATAACAGAACACAATTTTACTAATTGGAAGCTGATGGTTTTCTAGCTGCAAAAATATGTTAGTACAAAATGTGATCACAGGAGTAAGGCAAAAGCCACAGAGCCACCCAATGTCACAATCACTGGAACATGCACACAATCCCCATCTATATATATCCAAGCAAAAGCTACCCACGAGTCAAATCAATATCAATGTGGGTGCTCCTCATTTCCATTTGCCTAGAACCAGTCCAACCACCCATAGCCGATGAAGGGGTCAAATTTTGATTAAGCACAGCACTGGTTGGGGTGCTTTGTTGTTTATCACCCACAGGAAGTTCAGGCTCATGGCCTGATTCCCGACTCGTTTTTGTTTTGTTCTTTGTTTTTGAGCCACCATAAACAAAACTTCCAACTATCACCTGCGAAGTCACCAGTACAGGGATAAAGCATTAATAAAAGACACACGAGTTAGCGAACAAGGCAAGGATCTCCCAATTTGTTAGTTGCTGTCATTTACCTCAATGCCGCACTCAATGCACAAACAGCAAAGCAGGAAAGCTTCAAACAACAATGTTCTAAATTTTTAAGATTCAACTCACTTGGATTCCTATCGAACCAAGAGGATTAGCAACTTGGACAACTCATGAGCCCCACGAAGAAAAAAGTTTCAATACCCCACGAAGAAAAAAGTTTCAATACGGTAAGTTTTTCAAGAAGACAAGTAGAAATCCTTTAGCTCTGAAATCTTAAAAGCATTAAAACTAAAAGAAAAGGCCCATCTTGCAGGCATCAGACCAGCGACACCATCAACAAGACTCCTTATATTGCATGCAAATTGTTAGTGATTAGAGAGAAGAACGCAAAGATCTAATGAATGATTAGAGAGAAGAAACTGATACTGAAGAAATCTAATGGATCACAAGGTCGTCAAATCTCATACAACATGATACTGAAGAAGACTACTCTAATAGAGTACCACTTAACTATGAAATTTCACACCACATATTTATGCTAAATTTATCGTACTTGCGGCATCCACGCATGCTTGTGCACCGATTAGTTCTGAAGAAAATGATACATCCAGGTTAAGTTGCTAACTTTGGAGGACTGATGGGTATATGGTGCTCACGCAAAACTATTTAAAGTACTTTACAAACAATTCTTTGCGTATGAAGGCTTTAGTTTTCTGATATAGGACAACTTCGAAAGAAGTATTTTTTTAATGATATTTTACTAATTTGGCATCAAATCCAATCCAGATATAAGCTTGAGCCTTATGAACCTATCCCTGTTTACAGAAGAAGACTACTTAGGGTAGCCATTCAATAATGCAGTAAAGGAACAGAAACTCTAATCAATTACCTGGACAGGGCTTGCAGCCCTGAGCAACCCCCCAACACCACCACCAATAACTCGACCATCAGGACTCGATAGGGAGATGCTTAGACCTCCACTTATGCTGCGTGATCCACCATTATCAGTCAGCAAGTAAGAGCCAGACAAGCACAATATTTCAAAACGACCCTGCGCAAGAACCTCCAAGCATGTTATTAGAAACAAACTCATCCCTTCTTTCAAATATAAATTACGTAAAAGAGAAAACAAAGCCTATCTGCCTATGTAAATGGAATCAAAACCCCGAACTAACAGAAATTCTAGAAAAACTTCTGACATGCAAATTTGTCTGACAATTAGTTTTATTAGCAAAAGAGGAGCAAGAAAATGCATGTACATTAAATTACAACAGCAAGACAAGCAATGAAGTAGCCTTGTCCCCTCTATATGGTGTTGGCTTCTGTGGATCGAGGTTTGATCCTCCGAAACTATAGAATCTTTTATAGCTGACTGCCAAATCTCATGGTACCCTATGAACTGGTACCCGTTTCATGGCCAAAGTAAGTAAGCATAAGGGGTCTTGCCATGATAACCTAGAAGGTCAAAATGGAGGTAGCAATCCTACATAACTGGATGCAGAGCTTTTTCTTTTTTTTCAGTTTTAATATAGAATAATGGTGGATATACAACATCATCTCATTAAGGTAGAGAAATAATCAAGGTAAAAGAAAAGGAGGGAAGAAAAAAAATGAGGGCAGTTTGGCAACCAACAGCGAACAGAAAACAGCCCAAGCTACCATCCGAGTTTTCCCTTAAAGAAGCGAAACTGCCTTGATATATAGACTGGACCTTTTTTACGTGCAGACAAAACAAATGGACTGAAGATTTGATGGCCGGCAATGGGTCAGATTCCGGCAAGAGGGGTTAACCTCATTGTCAAGTTGAACAAATTTAATGGCAAGTAAGGTATTGGAATGAGGGGTGCAATGGTAACAACTTATGATTTTTATTTTTTTTAAAAAAAAACATTTAAGCCATCCAAACATTGAAATTCCATAATAAACCTACTATGTTAATGCAGACGAGGGATTTCATATACCTGGAAATGGGCTCAAAACAACATGAGGGGAATAAGAGTTATACTAGCGGACCAATTAAGGAGTATATCCAAATCCAAACATCAGTTCCTCTTTGAGAGATTCTTATATTCATTTTTTCGCTTGGATGTGCATCTACTAGTAGGACTTGGGATGTGGGCTAGGTGGGTGACGGGATTTCAAATTTTCAGAGGCTAACATTGTAAGTAAAGAATTATCAAGAAATATAAAATGAAGGGAGGTCTTAAAGAAATTCAAATTTTAATACATCCAATGTTCTACCAAATTCTAGAGATCTAGGATGACAGCAAAGTCCTAATTATACTTCTTCGTAACCAACTCCAAAATCCACAGAGGGTGATGGGCACGCCTTATCCATATGCTCTGGCAACAACTTGCATATATCCGAAATCCCAAAATTTTAGCAGGGGCAATAGCCCACCACCTGCCATCATGGTATTCTTATAATTACTGAGTCAGTCATGGCAAATGAAATTTAGAGGATGCTGTTTTTGGATAAAAAAATACTCATCAAGTTGTTAGGCAAATGAAGTATAAAGAAGTATAGCAATCAGGTAGATCATGTATGATGAGGGGAAGCGTGGAGAAGTTGATGTCCTCTGTTCCACTGTTGGCTTGAATCACCCAAACAAAGAAGAACAGGGGATTTGGGCTCTTAACAGAGCTTTGCAAGGAGTTTTCTTTCTTTCACGGGAAAACAATTGATCAAAAGAATGAGGGCGGCGCCCCCTCTACAACTCCTATATACAGCACCCAAAGAGAGCCATGACTCACCCTAATCCCTAATCAAACTCTAATCAAATGAACTCCTAATTAAGTCCAAATTTAAAACTGAAACAAACATAATTTAGGACCCAATTTAAACTAAACAAGGACTCTAAACAAGACTCAACCAAACCTAAAACAAAGTCTCCTACATGGCTTCAAATTGACTTCATTCTGGTTCTGCATCAGTCCCCTCCACTTGAACACAACTCGTCCTCGAGTTCGTATCAGGATATAACTGCTCTTCAGGATTATGGTATTCATAGATATCAGCGACATTAAAAGTCTTTGAAATTCCCATATCATCTGGTAGGTCCACAACGTAAGCATTGTTATTGATCTTTTTCAAAATTCTGTATGGGCCATACTTTCTTGGCTTCCATTTGCTGTAAGTTCCCACGGGAAATCTTTCTTTGCGCAGGAAAACCATCACCATGTCGCCTTCTTGAAATTCTTTGTGCCTTCGATGTTTATCCGCCCTTGATTTGTACTTAGCATTTGTGTCCTCTAGGCGCTTCTTCACCTCCAACTGTATAGTTTGAACCTCCTCTGCCAAATGTTCCGCTGCCACGCTCTTCCTAAAGATTTTCGGTAGGCGCGCCAGATCCACTGCATGCTTTGGTGCCTTTGAATAAACAACGGAGAAAGGTGACCTTCCGGTTCCACTATGGACAGCATTGTTGTAGGCAAACTCTGCTTGGGCCAAGGCATAATCCCAATATTTCGGGGTACTCCCACAAATACAACGGATCAAATTACCCAGTGTCCTGTTAACCACTTCTGTCTGTCCATCAGTCTGAGGATGCGCAGTGCTACTGAAATTTAATGAAGTGTCAAACATCCTCCAAAGAGTAAGCCAGAAGTGACTCAAAAATTTGGAATCCCGATCTGATGTTATAGATTGTGGTACTCCATGCAATCGAACAATCTCTCGAAAGAACAACCTTGCAATGTGGGATGCATCTGATGTCTTCTTGCAAGGGATGAAATGCGCCATCTTGGAGAACCTGTCCACCACTACGAAGACTGAATCTACACCCCTTTGTGTTCGGGGAAGTCCCAACACAAAATCCATCGATAGATCCTCCCAAATAGCATTTGGCACAGGTAGAGGCATATATAATCCAGTGTTTTGCGACTGTCCCTTCGCTGTTTGGCAAGTATAGCACCTTTGAATAAATTTTCCAACATCTCTTCTCAGCTGCGGCCAATGATACCTTTCCGTGAGACTGGCAATGGTCTTGTCCCGTCCCATATGCCCACTAAGACCGCCACCATGAAGGTCTCTAATCAGCTTCTCTCGCAATGAGGATCTGGGAATACATAAGGAATTGCCGCGAAATAGATAGCCATCCTGAATGTTGAAGTCTCCAGTTGCTTGATGACTTGTACACTTTGCCCATACATCTTTGAAATCCTCATCTTCTGCATACAACTCTTTCAAATATTCAAGCCCCACGACCTCTGCCTGCATGGTAGTCAATAAAGCATTGCGTCGACTCAAAGCATCTGCCACCCGATTCTGCTGCCCGGACCGATGCTTCAACACAAAGAAAAATTTCTGCAAGAAGCTTACCCATCGAACATGCATTCGGTTCAAATTGTTCTGATTATTGATGTACTTCAAGGCTTGATGGTCGCTGTACAGAACAAATTCTTTTTGAATAAGGTAATGCTCCCAATGCTTCAACGCCCGGATGATGGCATAGAACTCTAGCTCGTAGGTTGTCCATTTTTGCCGTGCTTCACTAAGTTTTTCACTGAAGTACTCCACGGGCCGTCCTTCTTGGGTCAAAACAGCCCCTATGCCGACTACAGAAGCATCACACTCCACTTCAAATAGCTTCTCAAAACTCGATAATGCTAGTACTGGTGCAGAAGTTAGCTTTTCTTTTATCAGTTCAAAACTTGCTTGTTGCTGCTCCCTCCATTAAAATTGGCCCTTCTTCATGCATTCGGTGATGGAAGCGACGATGGTACTGAAGTTCCGAATGAAACGCCGATAGAATGTCGCTAACCCATGAAAGCTGCGGACTTGGCTAACATTTGTAGGAATCGGCCACTCCCGTATTGCCTTTACCTTCTCTTCATCAACATGTATGCCATCAGCCCCAGCAACAAATCCCAGGAACACCAAATGTCTTGTAACAAAATGACACTTCTTAAGATTAATAAACAACTGATTCTCCCGCAAGGCAAGCAAAACTGCTCTCAGGTGCTCCTTATGCTCAATTTCATTGTGACTATAGATCAAAATATCATCAAAGTAGACGACGACGAACTTTCCAATAAATGATTTTAGTACCTGATTCATTATTCTCATGAAGGTGCTCGGTGCATTGGATAGGCCAAAAGGCATGACCATCCACTCATATAACCCATCCTTCGTCTTGAACGCCGTCTTCCACTCATCACCAGGGCGAATCCGGATTTGATGGTAGCCGCTTCGTAAGTCAATTTTGGAGAAGACCTTGGCTCCTTCTAACATGTCGAGCATATCATTCAAACGGGGTATGGGAAACCGGTATTTTACTGTTATCCTGTTGATCGCACGGCTGTCCACACACATACGCCAACTCCCATCCTTCTTCGGCGTCAAAAGTGCAGGCACCGCGCACGGACTCATACTCTCCCGGATCAGTCCCTTCTTGATCAAATCTTCAACTTGTTGCTGCAGAATTTTGCTCTCCTTGGGACTCATGCGGTAATGAGGCAGATTGGGGAGACTTGCACCAGGCATCAAATCAATATGGTGCTGAATATCTCGCATGGGAGGCAGTCCATTTGGTAACTCTGCAGGAGTGATGTCTTTGAACTCTGTCAACAATTCTTTGAACTCCTCGGGCACCTGCTGCAGGATAGGCATCTCTGTCCCCTTAACAATCAACACCATAACCTCTTCAGCCCCCTTGAGTTCCGCCATGAACTGCGCACCAGAAACTGCAAGGAAAGACTTCCCCTCCACTTGAGAAGTTTTGGGGGTAGGCTTCTCTTTCATGGGCACCAACAGAATTTTCCTACCCTGCCATCGGAACAAGTATGTGTTGTCTCGGCCCCTGAATGTAACATCTGTGTCATGCTGCCATGGACGCCCGAGTAGAACATGACATGCATCCATATCCACCATGTCGCATACCACTTCATCCTTGTAGTA
This sequence comes from Phoenix dactylifera, assembly GCF_051530095.1. NCBI lineage: Eukaryota > Viridiplantae > Streptophyta > Magnoliopsida > Arecales > Arecaceae > Phoenix > Phoenix dactylifera. The sequence continues at coordinate 21,063,007 of NC_143205.1, forward strand.
CCTCCCGATGGACAAGGGCACCCTGCATACATTTTCTACCCTCGTTTTAGCTCCTTTCTTAATCCACCCAATCTTATAAGGAGACGGGTGCTTTTCTGTCTTCAATCCCATCGCACGAACCAACGCGGAGGAAACAATGTTTTCGCTGCTGCCGCTATCAATAATCACGTTGCACACAGTTTTGTTGATAGTGCAGCAAGTTTTGAAGATGCTGTGGCGTTGCGAATCCTCCTCATTCCTTGGGGCAAATAAAATTCGCTGAACTACAAAGGAGACCGGAACTCCCTGATCCGGCGCCGTCACCTCGACGTCTTCATTGTCGGTCTGCCCCTCTTCATGATCCTCCTCCTCATGCGGCATTTCTTCTTCATCCTCAGCTTCGACTACATGGACTGGCCGTCGCCTCGGACACTCGTTAGACCGATGCCCAACCTCCTGACATCTGTAACATTTTATAGGCATGGGTCTCTCGTAGGGGTTGCCACTACCTTTCGGGGCCGCCTGCTGCCTGCTGAAGTTTCCGGCTCCTCTTGACGCGGACGTCGGTGGAGGTTGACTTGTGGTGGCCGCCCCTTCAACAGTCTTCTGCTTTGCTATGGTGGGACGCGAGGACGATGCACGATTCATGGGCTGAGATTGGTGTGCCTTCCGTGTCGCCTGGGCCTCAAGTTTTAAGGCTAAACTTGTAGCTTCCGTCAGACTCCACACCGGATATAAATCCACCTGATCTCGGATGGCCGGCTTCAACCCACCAATGTACCTTGCCACTTGCTGATTTTCTGTTTCTGACAAGTTGTTGCGGGCATTGAGGCGGTTGAATTCATCAGTGTATTCGGTCACCGTCCGGGGGCCCTGTCGGCAGTTCTGGTACTGATGGTAGAGCGCCTGCTCATAGTCAGACGGGAGAAAACGGCCACGCAAATGTTGCTTCATCTTGCGCCAGGTGGTGATCTGCATCTTCCCTTGCCGTAGACGGTTATGTTGCAGTTGATCCCACCATGCAGATGCTCCACCCTTTAATTTATACGCAACCAATTTCACCTTCTTCTGATCTAGGATCTCCATATAATCAAAAAAATTTTCTACTTCGGCCAACCAATCCAAAAATCCTTCAATATGAAGATTACCACTGAAGGCAGGAAGATCCACCTTCAATCTGAAATCAGGGGAGCCTCTGTCCCGAACACCCCAAGGGAGCCTGTTTCCCATGGGTTCTGCATTCCTATCTCCTGCAGGGACCCTGTTCACCCTTGGTCGTGGCTCAGTGGCTTGGTCGACAACCACGTCTTCATCAGGGATCCAGCCGTCAAAACCCAAGCCCCCAACACGAGGTCTTCGGTCGAGTTCATTGTGCCTTCGGCCCGCGGGATCTTGGTTTCTCCATGGCCGCTGCCCACCGACTTCATCGGCTTCCACGTACACCTCGTCTCCCGCAGGGACTCGCCGACCAAAAGCCGTGCCTCCAACGTGCAACCCGCGGTCGAACACCCCAGGCCGGTTCCTCCGTGGACGTTGCCACCCGCTGCCGTCGTCCGCCGCTCCTCCGTCGGGGAAGCGTCGCCCGAAGGCTCCTCCGGCCCGTTCGCCCCTATCGAAGTTGTAATCACCGGGGTGCAGTCGCGGTCCACCAAACGCCCCGTAGACCGCTTCCTCTTCTTCCTCGTCGGACGACTCTGGAAGAACTTGTCGCCGACGCCGGTGGGGTGGATCCCGTGCCGGCACCGGTGGACCGTGAGGGAGATCCTCACAATCTTGCAGTCGCTCCCGGTTGATGTCGACGCGCATGCTTTGAAGGGCTTGTTGGATGTCACGGACGGCTCCTTCCAAGCCGCGGACGGCCGCCCACAACGCCGGCATCCCTTGATCATCATCACCGGGAGGAGCACTCGCCACACCGTCATCTGCCATCGAACCAGGAAAATCCTCGCTCTGATACCAAATGATGAGGGGAAGCGTGGAGAAGTTGATGTCCTCTGTTCCACTGTTGGCTTGAATCACCCAAACAAAGAAGAACAGGGGATTTGGGCTCTTAACAGAGCTTTGCAAGGGGTTTTCTTTCTTTCACGGGAAAACAATTGATCAAAAGAATGAGGGCGGCGCCCCCTCTACAACTCCTATATACGGCACCCAAAGAGAGCCATGACTCACCCTAATCCCTAATCAAACTCTAATCAAATGAACTCCTAATTAAGTCCAAATTTAAAACTGAAACAAACATAATTTAGGACCCAATTTAAACTAAACAAGGACTCTAAACAAGACTCAACCAAACCTAAAACAAAGTCTCCTACATGGCTTCAAATTGACTTCATTCTGGTTCTGCATCAATGTATCACTTGGATTCTCAATTTGGCAGACACACATGAGGTTGATCCATATAAACCAATAAAACATGACACTTAAAGAATGCCATGAGAGAAACCTTGATCATGGAGATTCGTGAAACTCTACACAACCTCCAAGAGATTTTGCTAGAAAAAAAAAGGAGTGCCCATGTCATAATGAGAATCCATATTTCTTACTTTTCATTTATAACTTCCATCAGATATTAAGAGCAAGGGAATTAGTATAACATGGTCAAATAATAGCTTGGTCATACTTTGCATGGACTCTAACAGTTCTAAATAAAAGAAAAGGAAAAAAAAAGCAGTATTCAGCTATGCTGCATGGAAAAAGAAAAAGCATATGCCTACCTCATAGGTAACCGTTCCACCAGAACTTGAAGGCTGACGAAGAGTCACAGTGGAAACAGAACCATTTGCTGAGAGTATACACACAGCCCTTGGGCCCTGTTGTGAAAACGACATTATCTTCGTAGCAATATCCTGTAGAAGAAAAGTGAAGTGCAGTCAAATCATTGTTATAGTGAAAAATCAAAAAAAAAAAAGGAACCACATCTCCTACCAAACAGAGAATTGATAAAGTACCCTTGGAGAATCAGGATTTTCATGCTAACTAATGCTTAGGGAAAAAGAAAGGTGTTCACTAAAATCCCGTGTAACGAAGCATGGGAAGTGAAATTGACCTTCGTATCTTAGACTCTGGATACTGAATTTAAGATAATTTTTTGTGCTGAAAACACCCTTGTTATTTATCTATACTATATAAGAAAGTATCAATAATTTATGTCCAGAAGTTTTTGTAACCATTAGATTTAATACGTAACATGATAAACATCCAAACAACTCTTCAAAAAATTTGTCCTACATGTACTCCCCCACGTCTAAGATTCCCATCCCATCTCGAACTGGAAAGCCCTCCTATAAATGTTGCCATGGATTATGAAAGCCTCGTGAAAAGATTAGTTAGAGGAAGGTTAGCACATATGGAGGTGTGGAGATACAACTGGATGGACATATAGGTGCAATTTCCTGGAGCATCAGCTAGAGAGTTCTAAAGTTCATATATTATGTGGTTATGAAAAATATTAAGGAAACAATAAATTTTATAAGTAGCTTGCCCTGTTAGGATTTGTTATTGCCTCTACTGTTGGTTTTTTTTTGAAAAAAAAAAGTTTTCTTGCTTTTCAACATGAAACTTCTTCCAGGATGATCAACTGATTGGATTGATATTATCTGTGAGGTTTTTGGACTATTGGCCTATCGGCTGTGTTAGATAATCAGGACCATGCCTGCAAATAGGTGTAACAAGAAGCTTTAAGTTTTGTTACATGCAAATAGTTGGCGATGCTCATGAAGAGAGATGGGAAAAGCAAAACATAAAGTTGTGCATGTTTATGCCAGTTTGATATGTTAATTATTCACATGTAAGGGGTAATAGTCATGTGGCAGACTTCTGCTTCTGGCTACATGGTCTAGAGCTTAAAATAGTTCCTTTCTTCATTTGGCAATTCTTCTAGTGATATTAGAAGTTAGAAGCAATTTGTTAACTTTATTAATTCATTAGCTTTGATGTAATTTTTTTTAAAAAAATGTGCCAATGTATTTGCACTTCTATTTATTAGCTAGTTACTAGGGTTTAACCCTAATGGGCCGCAACATGCATAGGGCTTCCTAGGTTGCCCAGAGCTTCCACCCTAGGGCCGACCCTCCTATCATAAATAGGAGAGGAAGGGGCACAAGGGATATGAGGGAACAGGAGATAGAGAGAGCCATAGCTAGGGTGCCTAGGAAAAGGCACGGAAACCCTCCTATGTCGCACAAACAAAAATGAGAGATAGAGAGAGAAGGAAGAAAGGAAGAAAGAGACGAGGAGGATACACCGAATAATTCTTGGAGGGCTTGCCGAGTGTGAGTACCTTGTGTAGTACCTAGAGAAATCTTGATCCATCTTCTTTTACCTTCTTGGGTTCTCATATCTTCATTACAAGTATTAACCTCTCTTGTTATGCATTCAATGTATTTACGTTATTGATGATCTATCGAAAAAGAGCAATCCAATTCTATTCATCCGCTGTGCCTTTGATGTTGGCACACACCCAACTCCATCACTCAAGTCAGGCAAGCATACAATCTTTGATGCCTGTCATTATTACAAAAAATTGATTCACACAGACATCCTTAGGAACCTTGCCTAGAGCTTAAGCAATGCACTTGGCTGAAGTACTGCTAGGTGATCACCCTGATTGTAGGCAAGCACTTTGACAGCAGCATGGTATCCCTCGCCATTACATTTTTTCCTCTGTCCTCTAGCATCTTTTTTAATCCTTTTCTCTCACATTATTGGCAAGCATAGGAAACTACTTTTGCAGCTACAAACTCCATCAAGGAAACATAGGCTGATGAAAGAAGGTAGGGAAGGAAAGGGAAAAGAAAGAAGCACATCAAAATGAAAAACAGAAGAAGGGACAGGCTTCAATTCAAACCACATGTAATATTTTTAAGATCTCTACTACCAAATGAGAAATTTATGTGAGCTCATATTCCGGTCCTCGTTTTCATCCATAATTTTGCAAATATTTCTGAAAAAACCAAATGCAGCAGGAAGTGCCCAATGGACTAACAGCCACTGCATCATGACTGCTTCATAAGGTTTTTCTTCTCTAAAAACAACCAAAATGACTATAATTACGGAACCTAAACACTGTCAGTTCAAGTGTCATCACATTCAAGAAGAACTTCATAATCAGCTACTCAGAAGATATTAAAGGGGCTAGTCATACCTCTCCTATCGGAATTGTGATAATATGTGGAGTAAAACCCATTCCAGCCGAGCCAGCAATCCATTCCCCTATAACACAGTCAGCAAAAAGATGTCAAGTCATAGCCAAGTGAAAGACACTCCAATACCAGTCCCCTTCAAACTTCAACATGAATGTTTGAGAATCAGTAGAGGACGCCACAAGAGAAGATATGTAAGGTACACTTGAAAAGATTCACATTAAATAAGCATAATATGATAACTAAGTATAAATTGCAATGGTGGCATGCCTAAGAATGAAGACATTTAAATCTTAAAAAGCATCAAGGAGAATAGTTGTGCCATTTGATGTATCAATAGCGTTCTAAGACCGCTGAAATAAATAACGGCATCTAATTATCAAAGTAGCTACTTAATCTTGGACAACCATCCAGTTATTCTTAATAACCTTACATGAATTATTTGTTTCTTGCATGTAATGTACATGATGCTAACAGGCAGAAAAAATACAAACCAGAACAGAAGCAAGAATTCTGTAAAGATCAATCAAAGAAAAAACTTTAAGTTCTATATTGCTTTCACACAGCTAGACATAACATAAATATTAGAAATAAGTGATGGAATTTTTATTTCACCAAATGATTAACTCATGCTATGCACCCACAATAATGAAATATTCCTTAAGCAACACCATGATGACCTGTAATACCCTCCCCGGCGGGGGGGGGGGGGGGGGGGGGGGGGGGGGGTTGGCATCAACTCACTAAAAAAAATCCAGAATTTGGCGGTCCTTAGGCATATTGAAACAAAGTGAGGAGAATGCAGGGTATGAGCAATATTCCAATACCAATGTTTCATAATTAAATCCAGCATGTGGCAATACTTCTGATTATGCAACTTCAACTTATGATCTCTCTCTAAAAACTAAATGGGGATAAACTAGAAAAAAGATGACTGATGCCTCAACTACTATCTCAGCCTCTTTCATGTTAAAGAGGTTGCAGGAATAATTTAATTCTGGACAGTGAATGCCTTTCGAAGGGCTAGACAAGCATTCAGCATAAAGAAAGAGCAGCTTCCCTGATATGATAGATCAGATGCGAATATTAAAAACAGCACTGAGTTGCCTCCAACAATTAGAGTTGAAATACAATAACATGGAGACAAGCCAAACACTGCATAGAATCCATCATCGTATATTTCATTTTGCCCCATGCCCCGACTTATGAAAGCTTTCAGATATCATAGAAGAATGCCTTGCAACATTTGCGAGACTATGTGCCTGTTAGGCGTGCATATCATAGGTCACTACGAACCCATTCAACCATTAGAATTTCCACAATGGCAAGAGACTAGCTAGAAAAGCAAGCAAGTAGCAGCAGTCATCAAACCCATCATGCGACATTGACCATGAAGGCAATGACAAGGAAACACAAATTGCCTTCAGACAATGAAACAAATATTTAATAAAACTAATATATGGCCACATTATTCTAATTACCTAGGTTGAATAAAAAGAAGCGCCAAAGAAAAGAATCTTAGCTCAGTCAATAGAAATAGCAATTCGTACCAAAACCACATGAAAGAAAAAGGGAAACTCACCAAAAGAAGCCAACTGCTGCTTGGTCCCAGATCCGGGTGGCCGCCCTCTACCCCGCCTTTGCATTTGAGCGGCCGACCCTGACCCTGACACCGATGTTGCACCAGACACTGAGCCTGACCTCGACCCTGTAGGAGTCGAAGGCAATGGCGAGAGAGCTAATGCCATTGTTCCATCTGGCCCATACTTCCGTGGTCTTCCCCTTTTCCTCTTCACAGTTTCTCCTTGAGCTGCTCCAACTGCGCCACCCGGGCTGGTGCCATGCGGTGAAATCGAGGACGGAGTCTCCACCTGAAACGCTGATCCAATAGATACACTTCCAGGGTGCTGTACAGGTAAGCTCGAGCTGGGGTTCTGCATCGAGCGGATGACGGGAGGTGGTGCATGCAGCCCTGTCTGTGTTCCAGAATTATTCCCACCTATACCTCTGTGCTGGATGTAGTATGAAGATGGACCAGACATCGATATGGCATCCCTCCCGTCCATGCATGGATTAGATAGTTCGCAAGGATGGAAGATTACGAAGAACGAACACAGTTTAGAGTCCCTGGTGATAAAATAACAAGAAGCATTTACAAACCATAGAAGATAAGAAATGAAAAGAATTTTCTTTTTTACTTTTACCTCCAAAGTTGGGATGCCTGAAAACATTTAGAAATCAAACATAAGGAAAACAATTGAAACCTATAAACAAAGAGGAAAGCTAAACATTTCTGATCCTGGGCTCCACAGTCCAAAAACAAAGCGAAAGGGGAAGGAAAGCTAAAACAATATTTGATTTGACGAACGAGAGCCCAAATGTAAACCAAGCATCGATCTTTCTAGCGTAGCCCCTGGACAAACCCTAAGCCCACAATACTCCGCGAAAAAGTAGAAACACCAGGAATGCTGAAAATGCAAGCCAGAACAACAACACCAAAAAAAAATCCTATCTTTTTAGCCCCAGTTTCGCCAAAACGCCTCCTTTACGTTATCCCGCGGAGACAAGCCGAAACTTGCGGTCATCTCCGCCACCATCCGGCTCCAAAAATAAGAAAAAGAAAACCTTTAACTTTGTACCACTCCTAACTTCGTCCCAACAAACCCCAAACCAGAGAACCCTAAAACCGCCCCGAGTCAAACCCCGGCCACTTACCCAACCAAAACCATGGACCATTAATTGCTGAAAAGAACCCTAGAGCTTAAAAAACCAACCTTACAGACAGAAAGCAAAGGACACGACGGCGACGGAAGAGAAGCAAACCGCAGAGCTAAAAGGCCCCGCGAGAAACTCGAACGGTTCAAAGAACGCCCAACCACCAAACCCTCCGCCAAAAGCAATAGCACCAACCCCGGCCTCCGAAGCCCGGAGGCGTACGGAAGGAAGGCAAACCGCAATCAATGCCCGAAAGGCGAACGGCCCCCAAAGCCCTCCTTCAACAACCCCCCCCCGCTCCCTCGCCAAATGCGACTCCCAGAGAGAGAAGTAGGGATCGAGAAGAATACGGATGGCCTTTTTTATTCTGGTACACAGCAGAAGGCCTTTAAATGGCGAAACGGAGAAGAGAGAGAGAGAGAGAGAGAGGAGCGAGAGAGACGGTGGAAGTACGGCGGAAACTGGAAACACTGATAGGATAAATACAAATCTCCAGAGAACAATAAATAAACATCATAAATAAACCACAACAAATAAACGAACCCCTCGCTGTTCATCTCACAACAGCAAACACCCCACCTCAGCCCATCACTCTTCCCACACCTGTACAAAACTACCATGTAGACGTGTCCATATTATGGCGTTCATGCAAGAAGTTGGAGAACAACTGGATGGCGGTGGCGCCCAGTGTAACGTATGGGAACTTTTTTTTTTGGCTGGATCGCTGGCACGAATATATTTTAAACATTACTTTACTATTGGGCTACTGGCCGTTGGATCGTGAGTGTGGACAATTCCGGCTTTTGGCTTCCGAAGTCGCGAAGTTGTGCAGAGAAAAGGGAGGGGGGCGAGGGGCCGTGGACCATTGCTGCTGTGGAAAGGATTCACTGTATGAAATGGATCACCTTTTTGACATTCCAGCTAATGTGAGAGTGACACGTCAAAAATTGGTGAGGATGACAAAGGGAAGTGGCGGTGTCACTGTGCAATTGTGCTGCCGTCGCTTTAGGGGCAGAGCGGATGGTGTGAACGGCTTGGGGATCGCGTGCCCTGTTTTTTATTTTATTTATTTCGTACTTTTTGATTCGAAAAAAATAAAATTGTAAAAAAAATAAAGAAAGAGTATGCCCTCGGTGTCTCTCCTCCGTTTTTCATAGCTTTTTTTTTTCACGGAATAGAGCACCGCTCCTAAGCAACATTCGGCAGCTACTAAAAAAGTATTGTGCCTTTAAGATCGCGCATATTATTTTGTGAGACAAACAAAGCTGCTATTTGGATCATTTTATTTGCTATCTATTATTCTGGAGAGATTCTCTTAACTCGGCTATGTTCCTCCGCCATTATGTAGGCTTTTTTCCATTAATTCAGCTGGCTGTGCTCATGCGAAATTAATATGAGTAGCCAATGTATTAAAAAACCCAATCAATAATAATAATTATTACAATTATGATAATTAAAATATAATAATTGATTTTATGGGCATTGTTAAAGAAAAGGGACCATAGTTTCCCGTTCATACTATTGTACGTGTCATGCGTGATGAGAGTACATTGGGCTGCTAGGTGGAGGCGGGAATCTTGGAAGCGACGTTGGAGATATTTATCTTGGATTATTGATATGGTTGCCTTATAATATTGTGGACTCTCGCGAGGGGGACGGTCGTCCAGGAAAGAAGATATCTTTTAAGATGAAGTGATTGGTGGGTTTGTCTCGAAGGCCTGGTGGTCCAGATTGTATGATCGGGACATTAGCAACAAAGTTTTGGCAGGCCAATTTGCTTCATATCTTCACATCATGCATGGTGGTTAGCCCGAATTGGGAATGGGAAAGGAATGTGGGAGAATTCTCTGAAGGTGCTTTTCGAGTAATTTGTTTGTTTTAGAAAGATTTTTTTTTTTTAAAGAAAGAAAACAATTGGTGATGCTTCTTTCATTATTATTAAACATAATCAAAATAAGGGACAACCATAGGTTGAACAATCTTGATTTTACTTGACAAGATAGTAAAATGAAATTGATAGCTCAATTCAAAGTTATCTTGAAGACTACATTAATTATTTTTGTAGCTTTCATCTGGGGGATCACGAGTCTACGACAGAGACTTTTTTAGTTTTTGTTTTTTAATCTTATTGGCCGCATTCATACCCAATGGGTGTGAGTTGCCATTGCTTCAATCGCTCTGTACATGCTTCTAGTTTTCTTATGTCAAGCATCGATCAATCACTAGATAAGTTGACGGGGAATATGGGGGGGTTGATATCTAATCAAATCCTAACCATCACTTGCCACATGGACCTAGATTAAAATTTAGGACAAACAAGTTAACATCTAAGCAATAAACAAAATCTTTATCTATCATGATTAAAACTAAAGCTAAAATTTCATCCAAGCAATCAAAAATTGGAGTTGTATCTTCACACTACTAAGGGTGCTCGTAATCCTATTCAAGATATATATTTCAAAGGCAAACGATCCAGTTCTTAATTTAAGTTGTAGTTTTGATTTCGATTTCAACAAATTATATATTGCTTGACAGGTTTTTTTTTCAACTCGTACGGGGACCTAATCCGATCCCTTAGACCTTGTATTTTGATTGCTCTTGAGCTCGTTCGGTATCTTTTAACATCCTGAAACTCAAAAGTTAATAATCGATATTTAAAAAAAAATCATAATAAAGTTGTGGTCCTGTGCTATACAATCTTGCCGTGTTAAATTTTAGGACCAATTTGGAATGGGGACAAGGTAGGTTTATACCCACTTATCACTAGAAAAAGTCTGAAAAAGGGTCTTTATCTTGCCTTTCTTTCCATCCCCTGTAGTTTGGTCAAACTAGTTCTATCAGGGATTGATTGATACTAGGGGAGGCGAAAACTTTGGATTAAATAGGGTTGTACAGAAAAGATGAGAGAGATTTAATTTATAAAATGGCCAAACCACCCGTATCTCTTTCTTCCTTGACTATAGTAGAAACATTATATTAATTTGTTATATTTATTGTATATTAATAATTATTTATATTATAAGTCCCTATTGCATGTTATATTGCTATATCTATACTAAAATAATATTAGTTCTTTAATTATATATTAATATTGATACGATATTGATCATCTTCCTTATATGTTATATTAATATTATACTTAATTAAGACATCAGAAGGGCGAGCTTGTCCAATTTGAAAATTTTAATTAAGATATAATTCTGTATTTTAATGATTAATTTTCTCGATTATGTTAATGATATTTTAATTATTCTCTAAAACAGTCTATATTGCAAATAAATAGAAGATAATAGGTATTGCATGCGCAAAGTTGACCATGACCCGAAAATTTCACCTTCGTCGATGCTCTCCTAAAATTTCATCCAAACACCACTTTATGATCCTCAAAATGCATGTATATGAGAAAATAACAAAACCATAATCAATATGGGATAACAGAATAAATCCAAATAAAAATGGGACCCAATCCCATCCACACCTATCAAATTTAACCCTGCCCGGTTTAGAACTCATAATACCCCAAAAATTCCAATTCCCTTTCCATACTGAGACCTTAATGAACATGTCAGCCAAGCATTTGTCCAAGAATTTGAATAAAGTTAAACTGCCATGTCATGTTCAGCATGAAGTCCAATCTTTTGAAAGGAAATGTCATTTCTTGAGAAACATCATCATCCACTTTTAACCATTTCTTTGAACAAACTGCACACTTGATTCAAATATACCACCAATGACTTCCAGTGAAAAGGAAGTGCCATCCCTTTTGAGGGAACGCCACTAGCTCATTGGTGGGGCTCTGACCAGACCGAAGGGAATATGACTCATTTGGCATTAAATGCCGAAATATCCTGGAGACAAATGGATGAGAATCTGAGAGCCTGAGAGCCTCTTCCCGCATGGCTTGGCTCCGCTGCTTCCAACCCTGAGAGTTGTTGCAGCCTCATGCCTTCTTCCAACACCTCCATATCCTCGAAAACAAAGTAACCTCCGAATTATCTGTTTGTCATCTGTCACCATTCTATTGCTACCAATTTGAAGAGACTCTATACCTCAAATGTTCCCTGGATCAAGCTTTTTGGAACTAATGTTCATTTCCTTTGCCTTAATAGAAGAACATCTGTATACTCTGATGGAGCATGATATCGCATACCATTGCAAGTATTTTTACGAGGTAAAAACGATCAAACAACCATGTAAAACTAACCATAAAGATTTCACCAGTTGTGTTTACAGTGCATAACATTTGATCTGATGAACAAACTTCGCCTGGATGGAACAAATTTGCCTCATCATCTATTTCTAAGTTTCCATTCAAATGGAGCAGCACCTCACACCTAGAAGAAGAAATAGCCTACTTTCTACCTCTTGAAGCTGAATACAAATCGAAAAACAGAACTCATCATTCCAAAATGGATTCATCCTTTGATTTTTAACATTCTCTTTTTCCAGACAACCGCCGGTGTTACCACATCTGCCCTCATATTCTCCAACATAAACAGTCTAAATCTTTTTCGTATTGTTTGCTTGCAGACCACAATTTAACATAATATACCTGGTTCTGCTGCCAGTGTCCAACTATTAAAACCACTAAGATACAATTATAAATGGCTTGACCTATAATAAACCTACATGAACAAGCAATATTAACAGTGCAGGTTCTACACAAATCTACTGGGATGTGCCTACAGACATAGCTCAAGGAAAAGCCAACAAAAGTGGAAGTTCCTCCTCCTTTACTACTATGGTTGTTCTGCTGCCAGTGTCCAACTACTACAACCACTAACATACAATTACAAATGGCTTGACCTATAATAAACCTATATGAACAAGCAATATTAACAGTGCAGGTTCTACACAAATCTACTGAGATGCGTCTACAGACATAACTTAAGGCTCTCAAGGACAAGCCAACAAAAGTGCAAGTTCCTCCTCCTTTACTACTATGCTTGTTATGGGGCGTTTCTAATCAACTCTTAAATGCATATAAACCACTTCAAAAATAGTGTAATTCAAAACATCATCAACACAGCCAAGTCAACCAGCAAGAATATGAGATTTCAATTTGATGCTCTCCACTTGCATGACAAGTGGAAACTACACTAACAAAAGGAAGAGAGTGAAAAGTCAGAAAGTGGTCAAAATAAATGCTATATGGTCCCAAGTCACAATAGCATAACAGGCTACAGTCCAATGACCTTCAACCATACACAAAAAACTAAGACTGTTTGTCAATCTCCATTGCTTGGGCTGCTTTTGCCTTTGCCAGAGCAGACAATTTGGTTTTCACCTTTTTCTTCCCAACCTGAAATCTTCCTGAATTTTTCCTCTTTCCTTTCATGTCACTACCATCAACCTGAATCAAGCAAACACATAGAATCCATAAAAAGGGGATTCATAAAAAGGGCAAAATATTGATATGCATTAGTATTACATATGCAGACATCATGGTCACAGCATCAAAACCATCAACTGTGACAGAAGCGCTGAAATATAGTATACAAAAGATCTAAAATCTGATGCAGTATCTGTTACTTGTCAGGCTGTGAAACCCAATAGTCGGGATCCACTTTACTGTTCAGCGTTTGGTTAAGTAAGGCTTATTATTTGTTCTTCAGCCTCAGAAATATACCATATTGGACTCGAGATTCTTAAATCAATTAAAGAATATTTTGTCCAATGGGTCGCATGTTTCCTTATCTTACTAATCCTTTGCATCCATAATTTCTTATTGTACTTTTATTTTTTAAGACTTACATGTACATCATGACTGGCATATGGTCCAGAATATGGGCTGAATGATTCACAACTCACAATTTGAGCACAACTGAAAGTTTCACACTTCGAAGTATTGATCCAGAGCACCATGAAAGTTACATCAAAAAGAGCATGAGAAGGGTCTGATGGGTGAGAATTTCTGAAAGCATAACTGAAAAGGTATGAAAGGGAATAATAATGGATGGCGAGTCTTCGTGCAAAATACAATATCTTTGGACCAATGGATGACATGAAAAGTTGCCTTCCTCCCTTATATCATCATTCATTATTTCAATACAGGTAAAAGAGAGCAGCCCTCACTGGGCAAAGGCATTTGTGGCCTTTCTCCATGAGGATCGCTTGCTCTGATACATGGTTACAACTATATCTGTTGATATGATTAGACACCAAATATTTCATAGCGGAGAACCAAGATTTGCTAAATGGATGGGCAGTGGTGAGCAGGGGCAATGATAGACTTATTTAATTTCTGAGCAAGACCAACAGAAAACTTTTACAAAATGGATCTCAAGCCATGAAAACTCCATTTACTAATTCCTATCAATTAACAAGAGACCAAATGCAGATGGGAAGAAGCTATTTTGTGGAGTCACGTTCAATAACAGTATGCTCGCATGCATGCATAACCATAATTCTCAATCCTTGTCCCAGCTATGTAGGGTCAATTTTGTGAATCCTGATTTGTTAAAGATTGATATTTAGGGCTTCCTATGAAGTCATTTCAAGCTTTGATATGTCCTTTCTCAGGACTTCTTAGGTCTTTCCATAATTTTCCTATATTCTTCAACAACTATTACAGTACCCCTCCTTACTGCAGACGTCAAATCATTATTATACATGTCCAACCAATCTTAATCAATTCTCCATCACTTTGTCTTTAACATAATCATCTCTCACTGTGGACTTCCTTGTATACCAGCAGGCATAATATCATGATTTGCATGGCTTTCCAATGAAGTTCTTGTACAGCAATATACCCTGGAAACATTCACAACTACATCAAGGAGACAACTCAGTATAACTCTACATCAAGAATACCCACAGTGTCTACTCATATCGGGACTCTACAGTCCAGAGACGTCCAAACATCAAGCTTCAAGTGAAACATAAATCTTGTGGAGGGCATTCCTAAACCCAAAAGTGAAAACCCAAGTTCGATTGGCATATGGTGTATAAAGGATATTTTATCTCTTCCAAATGATCATGCTGCTAAAATGCCCAAAGAAGAACAGAACTGGAAGCAGACAATATCTTTAAAGTCATTTAAAGTGTAAACAAACAGCTGTGCATCCCACAATTGACAGTGAAAGTGTGGAGAACCTGAACCTTATTTAAGTCGACATAATTTTCAAAATTCTGGTGTGTATCAGGGTATGGTATCACTTTTTAGCCAGAATGTGGCATTTTTTCAGCCATACCAACATCAAAACTACCATTTGTAATTTTGAAGCCACATACTGGATTTTATCCCGCGATACCAAAGCATGACAATCAACAAAAGTTCACACAATGTAACATACCTGTGCATTCTGACAAGTTCTATTTTAAGTTTTTCTTGGCAAATAAGTCCTTCCAGTTACTAAAGTAAAGTGGCTTCAACCTATATCCATCTAATATCATTTGCGAAGTTTCAAAATAAGCTAATTGAAAAAGAAATAAATAAAGGCATTCCTTCTAGCTGATGAAGAACATAAAAATGTGTCTCAGAAATAATCTCCTAAGTACATAAGTTTGCTCCTTTTCTACTTTGCTTTATTTCCGCTAGCTTCTGGATTCTAGTTAGCATATTATCTTGTTTTTAGTTTCTACTGGGGTACCAATTTGGGGCACTTTTGCCAATATTTTGATTGTATCATTCTATTCTAATGAATTAAACCAAATAACAAATGCAAAATTAATCCCAAACACATAAAACGAGAAGAAAAGAAAAGAAACAATCTTAAAAACCCCTAAATCAAAACAAGAAAACCCTGAGGAGGGAAAGAAACCCCGGTGATATCAAAAATATAAAAAAGAAGATGAAATAGATAAAAAGGAATGACTCTCGCCTTCATCTTGGACTTCTTCGTTTGCAGCCTTTTCTCTCTCTTTTCTCTTTCCTCCTTCTCTCCTAATTTTACCAAGCAGAAAAAAAAATCAGATAAAAAGCCGAAATTTATGGATTTGAAGAAAAAAAATTGTTTCGAATCCAAGGTTTTACGTTGGAGGTCGAACGCGTACTGCTTTCTTCTCGTCGCTAAATTGTTCTTCTTCGACATCTTTCCCTCTTCCCCCTACCTCGCTCGCTCTCTTTCTGTCTCGCCGGGGCCTTTCAGAAACCCTAGATCCCTCGCAGCCGGAGGCGACCTAGATTTTGGTCGGTTCCGGGTTGAACCCCGCGTCTCGAGATTGGAATCTGTGGGCCCGAGTCGATATATTGAGCTTCTTTTGTATTCTAGGTTTTTATTGCTTTGTTTGTTCATTTATTTATTTATTCATTTATTTATAAAAAAATTAAGGCTGTGGAGCACCACTTGGTGGCGCAATACTGCCGGTCAAAATCGTTCATTTATCACCGGGGCGGTAGTACGGTGGAAATGAGATTTTGATTTCATCGGAGTGGCCCAGATTCGAAACGCATGGGCGTCGATTAAATG
The DNA here is from genome assembly GCF_051530095.1 of Phoenix dactylifera. Classification (NCBI taxonomy): domain Eukaryota; kingdom Viridiplantae; phylum Streptophyta; class Magnoliopsida; order Arecales; family Arecaceae; genus Phoenix; species Phoenix dactylifera. Next base: position 21,079,253 of record NC_143205.1, read on the forward strand.
CAGAGAACGGATGCCTCCTACCTGATTTATCCGGTGAAGTCGCTATGTGGTCTGCTGTTACTTAGATGATGCTGGTGTGGCATACTCACACGAGGATAGGGCTGCCACGCTGGTTAGGCTCTGCCACGGATGTAGAAGGTATGAGTAAGAAATGTTCTACCCGCATCTAATACTCTCTGGCGGGAAGGGGGCCCAGTGAAAGTTGTTACGTGGGTAAGATTTCCTCACCCCCCTCTTCCCTCTTCCTAAACAGCAAAAAAATAAATAAATAAATAAATAAATAAATAAATAATAAACCCGTTCGTTTCCATAACAATATACCGAGATGTATATCGTTTGGCCATATAATGCACACCGTATTTGCTATAGTGGCTACAAAGACAAATCAGCCACGGAGACTCCACTAACAAATTGATTAAACTTTTAGAGATGATCATAAATTGCTGCCCGTCGATTCTGATATGGACCATCTAAAAATTATAATTTATACCAAATTTACTTCTGATAGTTCAGAAAACATCATGAGCTGAGCAAATTTCAGCAAGTCTCATTTAAAAGAGACATTGCCGAACTCATTCTCTCGACATCAGAAATATAAATCTTCTATTGTTAATTTGAAGATCATCATCCTACGCTCTTGCACTCCCTTGCACAAACTTTTTTTGTAGGTTCTCAATCTCAATATGGATGGAAGGATCCAAATTTGCGACCCAGAAGTCCATGCCTGGGCACTCATTTTCAGCACTAAAGTTTGAGCATATATAGAAAATAAGAAGTTCAAACAATTTTAGGCCTGGCCTTGACTTGATATTCTGAGATAAAACAAGTTAGCCTGATCAAATTACCTATATCACGCCGGGCTCACGCCGCGCCGGCCGGGGACTGGCGCTTTAAACGCGTGAGAGCAATATATCCTTTCCTTACGAATGTGCGCATGACCACCACCATGCGTGGCATGACGAGGCCACCATAGCAATGGAAGCCACCTCTCCATTTCATGCAAGATATAATAGGAACCATTTAATACAATAGAAAGCTAAATTCGAGCAAGTTACATTAGTCTATCTCATGTTCGGCATGTACTGCTGCTGGCTAATGCAATCCTGCTCGAAAGTGACTCGGCTACAGTGATCGCTTGGATGTAGGGTGCACTGATGATATATGTGGTTGTCATTATCCATTTCGGAACATCTGAGGTATGGTAAATGGAGACATTATTTTATAGGTCAAGTACGTCTATAGGAAGGCCAATAGAGTTGCGGACTGGGTGATTACTTTTGTGGCTAATCATTTCGAAGGAGTTCTCTTGACTGGAGAGAGGAAGCTGCGTAGAGCACTCCGTAACTTGTTATATTTTGGATTGTTTGAATATATTTATGCTAGAATAGTATGAGTCATCTATTATAGCAAAAAAAAAAAAAAAAGCAGCAGTTTACATTAGGTGGAACCCCTCTTACAGGAGCAAGACTTCATTCTAAGCATTTTGGGCTTGAGGTGCTATGATTGATATCCCTGCCTTTTCCTAAAGGGCTCAGCGAAATTCAAATAAAAAGAAAGAAAGAAAAGTAGAATTAAAAGGAGGTAGGAAAATCGTCTACAACTCAATTCTCTTCTGTCTACATTTGAGTCAAAAGCGAGGAAGGCCACAGGTTGTGCCATTTGACTTTCGGGGTCAGCATCATCATTGGAAAATTAACTCATTTTACATTAATTATGCGAAACCAGCATCCCAATAGTGGGACTTCAAGCTTAGCCATCATACCCTATTCAGACTCCTCTTAGCAATGGGCTTTGGTCTAAGGGAGAAGCAACGAAGAAAGCTACTTTCTCAAGCATTCTATGTGGTCAATTCAAATGAATCAATTCCTTTCTCCGTGTTTGGCGGACGAAAACCGCAAAGTGGCAGCTCATGCTAATCTTTCTCATTGCAATGATGGTATGGCAGGATTAGTCCACGGGCCGCATCTCAATTTCCACATTGGAAAATTCTCAATCACTGAGGAATGAGTTTGGACTGAAGTCATAACATCCAACTCAGTCACCACAAAGGTTTTTCTACTAAAAAGAAACTTCCTTCTCATGAGGGCTTAGGAGGACCTAGTTTTTTTTTTTTAAAAAAAAAAATTCTAATGAGGACTGAGGGGGATGGTTGCGAGTACAACAGTGCAAGAACTTGACCACAGTACGTTAAAATCACCAATTGTCCCAAAAGAATATAGGACATCTGCTTTGATACCATGTTAAAATCATTAGTTGTCCCAAAAATTTAAACTGATAGAATGAGATGGATTTATTTATATATTTTATATTTTCTTATACAGTACAATTTGCTGATAATGTGGAGTCCAATTGGATCACTTAACCTTCCAAACCATGAACCATCTTGTAACATAAACAACTTCCCATTGGTTTAATGCATGGATAAACCTTTTACTGAAATTTGTCACAAAATGCATCAGAGCCATATTGAACCACGCCATTTGGTAGAGGAAATGATTTAGTTCATAGGTGCATGGAAACGAAGCAGGATTGCGATCTTAACCCAGTGGAATAGTAGCGACCCCCAATGTGAATAAGGCCTTGCCGCGTATCTCTTTCTTCAAAGTTGAAAGTACTCCTTTTCTTTTTTTCAAAAAACCACTTTTACTTTACCTTTCCTCAATTCAATTGATTGTATGAATACAAATTTCTAAAGTGCTACAACCTTTTAATTTGAATTTAATATGCTCGAATCCTCCAATTTGTCTTGGACTTAATAGCAGCGTCTATATGTAAAACCAAACCAAAATGGTTAACTAACCTTCCAATTATAAAAATCAATAGCTATTTAGCCTTGAGAAATATACAAACTCTAAATTAACATAAAAAGGTGAAACATGAAAGTTTCCGTGATCTTCTTCCTTATGACTTGTGATTACTAGCCTTTAATTGCTTTTGACGGAGAAATAGGGTTCCACTTCCACGCACTTTATTGTCCTCGTCTCCCACAAGCTCGTCAATTATCTCAAGCCAACTCGATAATAATTCGCTATAACTTAGCAATGATTTCACCTAACTCATCAATAACTCTACTTAACTTTGCCGAGCTGAGGTCTTGAGTGAAAAAATAAAAATAACAATAAAAACAATACTCCTATGATTTTTTTTTTGACTCACCCATTCAACCTAGCCATGACAGACTTGGTCTGGACCTATTTTTTAATACTATCCATGTAACAATCCAATACCTTATCCAAAATGGTCAGCCAAAAGGTATAATTTGGGTTTCTTAATCCTATATAAATACTCAAGATCTATTCAGTGAATAACTGATGTAGGACTAAACACATGTCCACAAAGGTCCTCACATACTCCCTCGTTTAAGCCCTAATCCAATCACAAGTACCATGATCGGCCTATGATCATCTCTAATGAATTTGTGCCGCAAAGTCCCCCAGTCCACATAGGTTACGAGTCAGATCCGCTCTGATACTATTTGTAATAACCTAGTACCTCACCCAAAATGGCTAGCACGCGCCCACACGGGTACTTACGTACTCTCTCCGTTTAAGTCCTAACGTCGTTATCAGGCTAAGAGTTTAAATCCATTCAAATTTAATCACAAGCACCACGATCGACCTGTGGTCAGCCTCAATAGATCCATACTGCAGTATTTCCTAGTCGACATAGGTTATGGGTCAAGTCCATTTTGATACCATTTGTAACAACTCATGATCTCATCCAAAATGGCTAGTCAAAAGGTATTATTTGGGTTCTTTGATAATATATAAGTACTCAAGATCTACCTAGCAAATTATTGATGTGGGACTAAACACATGCTCGAATGGGTCCTCACAATCCGAGTCGCATTGACTTTTGATTTAGTAGCCTTAATTTTTGACTTGACTTAGCCAATTCATGAGTTATTCGCCGCGTTTTCCAACCAAATCTATGACCAGAAGCCGTGTAAACTTCCTCATTGAAATACAGCAAAAGGAGGATGTATACATCATCTTGCACCATAACAACACCAGCATTGCCGCATACCAACCCATTTTCATTAAACTTTGCTCAAGGTAGGAAAAATCCGACATGTAAATAGTACTCATAACTTTGTTCATCTGATGGCATTTTAGGGATGTGGACCAGGGACTGGCATGACATCCCCTCTGATTGTCTCTACCAATCATGTTTCAATCAGAAACTAGGTAAAAAGAATTCTAACAAACATCTTATTGTCTGACAAGTACAATTCACGCCATGTATATCATAAGTATTCTTCCATTAATTTTTCCCAGAATGTCACATAGGAGGCTCTGCCGGGGCGAACGACTCCCGGAACTGAGTAGGAGCAGAAGCATAAACCTTTCCCGGCGGCACAGACCCCGGTGATGCCGCAAGCGCTGCACCAGAGCTTCTAATCTCAGCCATGGCTCGACGAGCATTCGTCTCCTGCACCTCGCATAACTTGGGAAGAAACACACCTGCAAATGGTGTTAATGGAGCTTCATGTCATTGGTCCAATCATACATGTTTTTTTTTTTTTTTTTTTACTCGAAAGCTAACGGTACTGCAGACTGAATGACGATATGCTGCTAATTATATAGATTGGTATAACAAATCTAACTTTTTTTTAAAAAAAAATAAAATAAAATTTGTTCACAAGGGGCTTAATTAGAAGGCCAACATGAGGCATCAACGACGAATATTACCTTCACCAGCAGCAAGATTGAAGTAGAGATCGACCACGTTGGGGCAGCCACGGTAGCACGCAGGGGAACACAGCTTCTGCCTGAAGTTGGAATCCAGCAGCGAATCCGAGGAGATACCGAGCGTGCCTCGGTCCAGCCCGCACGCCTCCACGCACGCGTCCGTCTCCACCCGATTCTTGACCCCATCCGCCTGAATGTCGGACGTCCCGCACGTGTACACCTCCTGCCCTCCCCTTCGCACGCGCTTCTCGAGCACGCACCGCATCCCGGCGGACGACACCGCATATGCACACGTGCTCTTCTCCAAACTCTCACACGTGATCCCTCCGCCTGCAAAAATAGTTTCATGTTAATTTTATACACAATTGGATTCACCAAAGATGGATTTGGTTTAGATCATCATAATACACTATAGAATTAGAGGAGGAAGTGTTGGTCCGTTGGATGAGATAATATATATGCCACTCTTGTATGACACCATTTTCCTTTTTTTTTTTGTTGATATAATCACGAGAATGGTGAAATACATAAGAAGCACATGTGTTTGTGTATGTGTAAGCATGCATGCATGATATATGTACATATAAAGTAGCATACCGAGCGCGCCGGACACGAAAAAGAGGAGCACCAGAGCAAGGGAGATGAACGCCTTGGAAGCCATTGGTGGGAGAAGAGTTTGAGGTCTCTTGGAGCGAATGGGGATGGTTTTGTGAGGGATTCTTGGAGGGTTTTATAATGGATATGGGTGGGTTAGGTGACTAAAGAGAAGGACGACTTGGAAGTCATTGGACGTAGCCTTAATTTGGTCCATGTCCATGGGGAACGTTAACGTGGTCAATCATGGAGGATCCCACAAGACCGGTCCACGGTGGACTTGGAAGGGTGGCAGGTCTTCCATTTGCCCATCATCCACGGAGCACGTTTTGGGGGGCTAGATTGCACAGTGCTTTGTGAGGAAGGAAAAAGAAAGGCATTTGATTTGAAAGGCGAGTGGGGTTCAAGCAATATAGTTGGGTGTTAGCTGGAGTTGCACAAACTAGCTGGCTAGTTGTCACATATGAAGCTAAGTTTGTAGGTTTCTGCCATCATAAGCAGCCCTAATGCAGTAATGCACATCATTATGTTACATGCTAGGGCATGCGATGGTCATCCACAAATCTCATAAGGCCTAATACAAATCTCATCTAAATTCATAATTGCAATAAATCCGAGTCTTCTATTCGACAAAGACAATGAACAGAACAGTTAAAATATGGTTATAATTAACAAAAAACTTGGCGAAGTCATCTTTGCAATAATTGTTTTACTTCGTCGTTTGGGTTGTATTTTAGTAGTCCATGCTGCATTATACTAATTACCATGAGAAAGCACATACTAAACTTATGATGTGTATGTGTCGGTAAATTAATGTCGCTAACATGTATAAAAAACCAGATTTGGATATGTTAATTGAAGCTACTAAAACCAAGGAGCATGTCGCAAACCCGGTCTTCCATGGTAGCTCGAGGAATTCAACCTGGTTTATGGCTGTTTTACTTGAGTCTCTGCAAGTTGTTATGTTAGACTCATCATGTTAATCTAAAGAATCAGTCCACCAAACAATTTGATAATAAGGAAAATTCCAAATAGGCAGGCAATTAGTATGTGATGGAAGTTTAAAATGATTCGAGATCCTCGTCCGGGCTCGGATAGATCAAATAGATAGTTGAAGGGGTTTTCTATTTGCAAGTAGTCCAAGTGAAGCCTTTTAATCCACAAAATTTGTGTGGATCCCTAACTGTGGCTCAGCTGCTCTTGCTGGCTTTTAATCCACAAAATTGGATTGGAGATTAAACTGATAAACCAAGAACCATTTTATATTCAGCCTTTGCTGCGGTAAATAAATAAATAAATAAATAAAACCCTAAGTTTAGGCTACACAGTGGAGGAGCCCTCTCACCTAAATATCCCAAACAGCCCAAATCCAAGTGAAGGCAGGTTTTAATCCCAAATTATGTAATACGACCAGTACAATTTTTGCAATCTTAGTAAGCTTGTGAGAGAGTCAGTCGTTGCAATGGGAACATGTGTGACGGTCAGTCGCTGCAATGGGACCATGCATCAAAATACTTAGAAAAGAGGACCCATGGATGACCTTGGGATCCTAACCTTGACAAGCAATTTAAAAATAGACTAGTTTTTCTTTTTTTTTTGTTAAAGCGGGTATTTCATACATTAGAAGTAGGGATACACCAAATAGAGCCAGCATACAGTAGAAGTAGTTTTTCTTAGAAAAAAACATAAAGTAGTTTACTTTCTATTAGGTCAACAGATATTTAAAGGTATTTACAAGAATTAAACAAGCTTAACAGCTGCATACTCAAGGATCATTTGTTCTGATTTGTACTTGTGCCAGAGACACTTAGAGTGCAGAACCGTATACCAGACGGGGGTTAAAATGTTTCTTTTAAAAGAGCATTTTTTGAAAGTGATCACAAGCCTGAGCTTCGGAACCTGGTGATGTGAGTTGTAAATCATAGCCTCGAACTTATTTCTCAGGAGAAAAAGAAGATAGTTCTGATAGGATAATTAAGAATGTGAAAGATACTGCTTCAGGGTGGTGGACAGGGGCCACAAATTTGAAGGGAAAAATGTTGAAAGTCCTTCAGATTTCTGCAATTCATGAATTCCTGAATCATACATAGAAGGTTCAAGTTAAAAGTGTGCTGCCAAATCCAGCGAAGATTTAGGTTGGAACTGCAAGGTCGGTTCGAGCTCCTTGCTGGTCTCCTATCTGAAGAAGATGAGCTAGTCGGTGGTAATTGTTTTCAGACAAGGACACCAACGTTTATTCTTCGATCTGAAACAAGAAAGAAAAAGTTACTTGTTAGAGTTTGTTCGACGAAGGAGACAGCAGAGACTTGAAAAAGAGATAGCAACATGAGTGTGGAGAATGCCAAGAGAGCATCAAAATCGTACCTGGAGGTCCCTCGCATGCTGCTTGTAAAGGCAAGGGCTGGTATCTGTTATCGAGTAAGATGGTCATGCATCTTAATTGCTTGGGATAAGCTGCAACGGTCGGCCATTGGGAAGAATTTAAATGGCATCATGGCGATTTTTAATAAGGGTCATGAGGCGAACTTTTACTGATCGGCATATCCACATCGACGGAGGTTAGTTCCAAAATATATCAGGAAGAAATACTTCTTGAGCCATATCGAGCATCACATGCTTGTCGCTGGTAATCACTTTATATTGTATTGCTTGAACATTTTACATTATTTTTTCAGGAGAAAGCAACCTACAATATTGGGAGGATAAATACTGTTGATTTTTTTTGCTCAGTAGTAATGATTATGATGATGGTGATGGTAAGTTACTAAATTTCTCAATTCTTGACCAAAATGGAGTGAATGGATAATTCTCTTGTTTTTTTTTTTTGACTTACATATTCGGCAAGCCAAATTCCAATATCAGAATTTAGTATTTTGTTTTAACAATCCAATTGAGTGATCATTTGCATTGAAGGAAAATTAACTACAACCCAAAATTTATTGTCCTTGGAGATTGGACTTGATTCCTTTACCTGGACGGAATTAACTTGTTTGCAACCGAAACCACCATGGTATTTGGAGAATTTACTTTTCAATGTCAAGCGATTTATGAAACAGCTTGGTGAGCTAAAACTTTATCACGTAGAAGGTTGAATACCGAGAAAGCTAATTGGTTAGCTAATGCAAAGAGAGAAGAGATGCCAAATTGAATGGCCAAGATTTGACAGCTTCCTTTTGAGCTCAAGAGCCTTGTTAGGGTGCATTATGCTGTAAAATCTTTGAGCAATTAACATAAAATGCCTCTATGCTCTTGCCAAAAAAATAAAAAGCATAACGACGATTTGTCTGATTTAGGTTAACCTTCAAATACTTTACCTTGTATCCAAACTAGTGTTTAATGATTGACCCATACTTATCCATCCGATTCGGTACGCCGAGCCACAGTAGTCATAGCGGGCTTTGGGCTTTCCCTATTCAAACATACAAGATAACAAAAACATGATGTCTTCGCTTAGGTTTAAAGTGTCTTCCTAAACGAAGAGGTGGCAATTCATAATCAGCCCCATCAAACGATTCATTTTAAACAAGTTCGGGTTCAACATAAATAAAATTGGGTCATAAATAAGTCAACCCATTTAGATTGTTTATTAAATATTTGGACCTTCGATCCATTTAACCCATTTTGATCGGTTTGATAATTGGGTCAAAGCACGACCCAATTCGTTTAACCCATTTAAGATCTATTTAACTTATTTAAAACATACTTAATATATTTCCATCCTATTCAACTGATCTGTTTAAATTGTTTAACTCGTTTAAATTTATACACTATGTTAAAAGTCCACTTAATCTGTTTAAGAAATGAATTATGCAGATCGGATCGGATTATTTGTTTAATAAACAAATCGAATTTAAATTTGAATTTTTGCACTGTAAAATTTAAATTAATAAATTTTTGATTCGACCCGACTCATCGATTTCTACCTTAATAACAAAAAACTCCCACGTTCCTAAAGTTTCCGACCCAAAATCACAACTATACTGTATAAAAGCCACCAAGTTGAGACAACATTCCTACGAGCAAACGGTCCTCTTTAACTGCTCCGTTGGATTGCTTCGGAGGTTTCCCCCTCAAGGCATGCGTGCGGAATTCCACATCTTTCTTTTCAAAGGTTTGGATTCGTGTCTGACAAATTAAAATCGGTCGTTTCCTGTGGTCGGGGTTTAGCCAAAGTCAGGACAATGTACGAGTCAAGAAACTTAGCTGTCCCAAATGCATCTATCTTCTCCATTCCATTCATCAATCGATGCTGCAGAGGAACTGGTCAATGAGGCTCTATGATGATTGCATCACTCATCAACCACCATACCGGAGTCTGTTTCTGATGTTTTTCTTGACCAAGTGAGATTGGATCCTCTCCTCTTTCTTTCTTTTTCTTTTTATCAAGAGAAACTGTGGAAATTCATCATGTATTGACAACATATAAATGTAAACAAAAGAATAGCTAAGGTCACATAATTCATGCATCATCCAGTGGCGTGCTTAGACCAAGATGTGCCCAACTTATTCAATCAGCAACAGGCTATTGGTTCATGGATGGTGAGGGTTGATTAGACTAGACCTTCCAGTTCAAACAATAACAAGAAAGAATCCTGACTCCATGTTGATATTTTGTACAATGATAAATTTAACGAGATGGGGAAGATTGTCAAATAACGAGTCCACAGAGAGAGGCATAGCTATGTGAAAAGATCAATATCATGGCTTTAGAACCCATCAAACTGGGATGGTATCATCAACATCATATTGTTCTGGTATGACACTGACAATGATATGGATGTGGAAACACTGAAAGAACCATACCAGTGCGTACTGGCCATGCTAGTTTGTATCGATCCACGCCGGTATGTAATGGCCGGTACCTATGATTTTTAAAATTTATTAGTTTTAGTGCATATCATTAGTATCGGTATTGTATCGAGGTCATATAATTCCAATGAAAAGATGACACGGTAATAGTATCCGTATTTAAAACTTTAATCAATATTTCTTATTTTGCTGATGATGGTTTCAGGTCCAAAATATGTTGTATTCATGTGGAAGAGTATTATAGGTAATATAAGAAACTTTGTGATGAAGTATGCTTACTACTAAATATTTTTGAAAGCAATTGGGTGAAGCAGCAGCTGAGCCACAAACTTGATGAACACTTGTTAAATCATGATTAAATGATAATAAAATGATTATGTGCATTCATGTCAATAGGCCAACTTTTGATCCTTGCTTCATATCTTTTTGGGCAGATCATTAGACGAGACCTATGAAAATTTGCATATAGTTTATCCAGATTTAGACCAATGATACCTCTAACCATATGAAACATTCGTGAATAAAGAATACTTACAAATAGATGAGATTATAAGCCCAAAGTACATCTTTTGTAATTTACCATGCGCAAAAATCACAATTGTTTTTTTTTTTTTTAATAATAAAGACTCTGCTTTTGTCCATTTAATTATATTAGTTATAAAGATAGAAACATATATTTCAGAAATAAGAGAAAATAAAATCAATAACCATCACACTTCCATTTTCAAGAAAGCATCAAGATTATATATTGTAAACTTTTGAATCCTTCTGACATACATATGACATATAACATATAAAATTAACAAATAAAATATTAAAAACAAAACTTTTCTTTATAATTATCTTAATAATCAAGATTAGAGTGCATACCTTATAGATGATGCCTCCAATATCTAAGTGGAGAGGAAAAATTCTCACACGAGTTCGTAGGAAGGAAAAAGAAGCAACAGGCGGAAAATTCCAAAGGAATCGCATGATCTAACAACACTATCGAGAGAGAGAGAGAGAGAGATCAATGCGATCCCTTTGGAGTTCTCCATCAGCTGCTCACACCGACAAATCCGGCCCATAACCAGAGTTCTTCAAAAAAAAATTTCCACGCTATATAACTCTCTTCTCAGCTCTGTTCCTCTTCCCCAGCTTCTCCCTCTGTCTGTCGACCGAGTGCAGTGGACTCTTCTCAGCCTTATTTCTCTTCCCCTGTTTCTCTCTGTGTCTGTCCACCGAGTAAAGGATGGAGGAGTGTTTGAGGTTTTATTTATATGAACAGAAAAAACATACATAATATTATATTAAAAAGGGGAAAAAGAAAGGTTACAGCGTGGGGGAGGGAGGAGGTTGGAACGGTGAAAGTAGACATAGCGGGAGTCGCTGTTGTCGCCGCTGTGCTTCACGCTTTGGACGTGAGGCCGTCGGGAAGCGGGGGCCACTTATGAGATGCTCTTCCCGCACCACATGACCTAAATGCCCTCAACAAAGATCCTCTCCGGTGCCGGAAGGTCCGTCCGAACCGGTACAAGAGTGGAGCCTTAGTTGAGCACGACAGGGAAGGATGAGTTCTTCTCTTACTTAGATTCTGCCGGAGACTAGAAAACCCTAGTCTTCGCTCTATATAAGCTCCCCTCATCTTTTTTCCATCAAAGAACTAGCTCCAATCATAGAGTAGTCACAAGATTTCTTATATTCTTTTTTTCTTGATCGCCGATCGCTATTGCTCGTTGTCGGAAAGCCAGATAAGAATCCGACAATCTATGGATAACTCTTTTTTCTCTCCTTCGTGACCTTTGGAAACTTAGTGTTAGCCGGTAATTACCGGATTTTTAGCCGAAAAGGGGCAAAGCCCCTGTTTTTCCTATTTTTGTGAAAACCGCCTTGTTTTCCTCTTGTTTCCGGCCGATTCTACCACTGGTTCTTATCGCTGAGGCCTTCTATTCCTCTGCAACGACCTGTAGCCTTGGTCGGAGTTTCAGCCGCCAGGATACCTCGATTCCATGATTATAGGGGTTGAAACCCTTGTTTCTGATGATTTAGGTGCCATCGGCCGCTGTCACCGCCAGCCGCCTGTTGGCCAACCGTGGGTCTTTGACCTCAGGCACCACTTGCAGCTACCTTCTTTCCTTCCTTCCTTAGAGAGAGAAGAGTGCTTTCTCTCTCTTTCCTCTTTCTTCCCAATCTTTTTCTCTTATTTCTCTTTCTACAAAGTTTTTCTCTATCTAGACTTTCTCTCTCTAGAGTTGATTGGACCCCATAAGTATGACTCTTAGGCCCTGTTTGGGGAAGCTTTTGGAGGGCCAAAAAGCACTTTCTGGCCCTCCAAAAGTACTTTTAGCTAAAAAAGAGTGTTTGGTAAATTTTTCGAAAAGCTGTTTCAGCTTTTGCGGGAAGCTGAAAACAGCTTTTGGGGGGAAGCTCCAATTTGGAGCTTTTCCAAAATGCTGTTTTCAGCTTTTTCGGAAAGCTGTATTTTTGACCAAAATACCCCCATTTAAAAAAAAATTCCACCCAAAAATCTTTCTCTCACCGTCTCTTCCTCTCCCACCCAACCCCACTCCCTCTCCCCTGCCGCCGCACCCTCTCCCTCTGCCCCGCCGTCGCACCCCCTCCCTCTCCCCTGCCCCCATGGTGGGGAGGTGCCGAAGAAGAGGAAGACAGGTCGTCTTCCCTTTCCCGCGGCCGCCGTCGGCGACGACCCGTCCCAGAAAGGGGCGGTGCCGAAGAACAGGAAGAAGAAGGGGCCGAAGAAGAAGGAGGTCCCACGGCGGGAGGGGCCGAAGAATAGGAAGAAGAAGGGGGTTCCTGCTGCCGCCGGCGGTCACGACCCGCCCCCCTCCCGCATCCGCCACGGCCCGCCCGGCGCTGACGGCCTCACGGGAGGAAGGCACTTCCCATGGGGCCAGCCGCGGCCGCCGAGACTGCCGCGGGCGCCGCCGGCCGCGGCCCGGTCCCCTCCCGCGGCCGCCGCCGGCCCCGACCTGGCCCCCTCCCGCGGCCACAGCGGCCTGGCCCCCTTCCGGTGCCGCCGGCCGCGCGGGAGGAGAAGAAAGAAGAACAGGGGAGAGGAAGGAAGGAGAAGAAGAGAAGAAAAAAAGAAAAGAAAAAGAAAAGGAAAAAAGAAGAAAAAGAAAGAAAAAAAAGAAAAGAAAAGAAAATTTAAAAAATAATAAAAAAATAAATAAATAAATATTTATATAAATGAATGAATGAATAAATAAGATAATAAATAAATATATTTCAACATTATTAATTATTTACACTAATAATTATAATATTTTATATCTTTATTATTATATTATACTATAAATATTATATTATATTACATTACATTATAATATATTAATATGTTATTTTAAATAATTTAATATTATGTTAGATTATGAAAAATTAATTTATACTAATAATTATAATATTTTATACCTTTATTATTGTATTATACTATAAATATAATATATATTACATTATATCATAATACATTAATATGTTATGTTAAATAATTTAATATTATGTTATACTACCAAATATTAATTTACTCTAATAATTATATTACTATTATGCTATATTATAATTACAATAATATTATACTATATCGTATATTTATGTACTAATATATGTTATATTTTATTATGTTCTGTTGTATAATACTATGAAATGTCCTTTATGGTAATTTTGTCATACAAAAGTACTTTCTTAGTTTGTTTACCAAACACAAAACAAAGTACCACAGCACTTTACGAATGTAGTTACCAAACAGCAAACAGCTTTTTATAACAGCTCTACTTCAGACAGCTCTACTTCCAACAGCTCTACTTCCAACAGCTCTACTGCCAACAGCTCCCCCAAACAGGGCCTTAGTGATTTCTATATCGACCTAGGTAAAGGGTCCTGATCAAAGGTCGTTGGACGGCATGTTAGCCCCCGCCCTGATCCTTTGCCAAACACTGTTGGATTTGATAAATTTCGATATCTGCTGAATCATTTGTACCCTAGTCCGAACACGATTTGATGAAATCACTTTGATTGGACCGACCCGGATGTCGGACACTCCAGCTTGGTCAATCCTATAAGGGTGTTAGAATTTAGGATATTTATTTTAAATTAATTATGATGAAATTCCAATAAAAAGTATTATTAGGCACTGAGAAGGATTTTTAGGATTAATTGGATCTATTAATTGGATTGCATTTGTAAGGTAAGTAATGATTTGCATTTTCTATAATTTTTATTTTTATATCGAATAAATTGTTAATCGATTTTTATGTGATTTATGAATTTTATGAGATGGTGTTTCAAATGAAAAATAGATATGTAATTCGTGGTAATATTTTTTGGACTATTGTTGTATTGTTTACTGACATTTTGATTGGACTATAATATATATGTTATTTAATAAGAACTCTGATACGTATTAGATTTGAACTCTCAGCCCGACTATGTTCTAAACTGTGCTAATTGGGGTTTATGCATTGGCATTCTGACTATTATTGAGCTTATTGATTTTGCTTTTGGCCTCTTCGTCGGATATAAGTACAATTCTTTGGCTCACTCTGCAGGATATAAGTGCAATATTCTGCCCCACTCCGCAGGATATAAGTGCGGTTTTATTTTTGACCAAGCCATAGGATATAAGTGTATTCATAGTCTAAGGCTGTTGAGTTGAATATGATTTATCTCAAATCGGATTTATGATTACGTATTCGAATATTTGAAAGATATAGATTTTTAATGGATTTGTGTTTTGAAATGGAATTAATTATATCCTTATTTTGATTCATCATAATTTGTATTTATATTTTATGTTATTATATGAATTATCTAGTTAAGGTATTCATTAGTTATTTGGTTGTTTAGCTCATTATATAATTTTTTATTATTTTTAGAGATTCGAAGAATTAGCTTTACTTGAGGATTTATCATGGGTGAGTGGTTAGAGACAAGATTTTGATAGCTTTATTTAGACTAGATTTTGTTTGAGATTGATACAAGATTTTGAAATATTATTAATTTTATAAGACTTTTAGTTCTGTTATTTAATTAGAATTTGAACATTATTATTTAAATTATTTCTGCTATCTGATTATGATATCATGATGAGTGTCTTGCATGCTGATGAAAAAGAAAATCTATAAATATGCAGCATTTGCTGGAACTCTTAGCTTGCGATCTCGAATCGAGGCAATGACATATGCCGTTGTATAATTCGTAGCACGTTTATGGACCATGGGCGTTTTATCTTCCGATAGTGGCCATCAAGATGTCACAATAATCTATGGTGGGGCTTGCACAACGCAGAAGAGCCGTGCTCAAATGCCTCTTCCCGTCCTACTTGTCTTTTGTCCTTTTAGTTTGCCTTTTTTTTCCCATGAAATTAGTATCTTTGTTACCTTTCACATGCCATGCATAAGTTTGACTCAAAGATGCAAAGGTTGGAGCTACAATCTGAAGATCTGGTTCGCAATCACAGCCATCCTAGTATTGCAGGATGGCCATAATATAACAAGCTTTACGTATTGCAAGGATAGTTGTCCCATATACAACACAAGCTCCGATAGATTATTACCGTCTTGCGATACATCTATGGTCAAACCCGATGAATCCGTGCTGACCCAAACAAGGGTGCACATCTATAGATATCTAGTGCCTTCAAGATCAATGAGCCTTTTACACCATCATTTTCTACATTCTATACTTTCACAAAAAAATAATTTATTATATCAATTAGACATGAGTGTATGCCATGGCCAACATCTATGGTCATTGGGTTTTCCAACTCCACTGGAGAGCTCCGGGACAAAATCTTAATAAAAACACAAAGGGCTTGCTTCGTATATGTGTATATAAATTAGTGATATAATGACAATAATTTCACCAAGAACATAAGATAATCGATGAAGACTATTTCAGAGCGAAACATATCTCTCCATGAGAAAATATCTTATAGTTCTAGAAAAGTTCTGGAGAATCGACGCTTGACGCCAAAGCTATGAGAGTTTTATTACGAATAATATTGAATTGACCCTGATTGCTGCTTGGCCGTAATCAATTCTTCCAAGTGCCATGGAGTTGGCTTCATTGATAAGACTCGTACACAAGTGGATGCAGTCCACAAGACAAGTTATACGTCGCAGCCTTGAAATAGTCTTGAGTGTGCTGGTTGACGTTACCATGGGTACTTTTGTAATATGAGAACAAAATGGGCATTGAATCCATTGTTGAAAGGTGGTCCAAACTCTCGAAGGTTTGAAGTCATATAATGGAGGTGGTCACTTTCTCGCAGTTGGATTCTTTCCAACTACGGTGCCTTGGAGTTGGAGGGCAAGAATTTCGTAAGGCACAAACTGTCGTTTTAAATGCTACATCAACTGGGAAATAACACTGCTCTGGTTCCATGGAATTAATTGCTCGTTGTGTCATCTAACTTAATCTTTCTGCCTCCGAAGTTTGATATGCAATGTTAAAACTTGCATTGTTTGTTTATCAAAGGAACAAAATTAAAATGCTGGTATCGTTAGTAAGCATCGGTAGTTAATATTGCTGTTTTGTTTTATTCACCTATTTATATTATCTTTAATAAATAAATTTGAGCATGATTTACTTGATTCCAGTTCATGCTATAAGCTATGTTGCGATCTAGAATTAAGTTTATTCATAAGTTGCTAGTTAGGTTTGTATCATGTGCTAAAATGTGTAAGAAAACAAAAAACAAAAATGTTGCAAGATGGAATCTCTCATAGGAAGAGAGAAAGAAAAGGAAAAGAAAACAAGTATTTTTGTTGTCAAATGAGTTGGAAAAATGGTATGGGTCATATCAGCAAATGCAATGTGAGATAAGGAGAAGGGTCTAATTCTAGCACTGCCAAAGGCCGGCAAGAGTAGCAATCAAGCCCCAACCTTGATAGGAAGAAAGAGAGCACTTCATCCATCCAAGAAAAAGACATCCAATTTACCAATATTACTTTCTTCCCTGGACAAAAAGGTTAAATCTTCTTGATTAATCCTTTTGAACGAAGACGAGAAAGGAAGGAATAAAACGTGAGGGGTATAAAGATTATAACTATCACCACCAGCAAAGCTCAATTACAAAGTTCCCAAAAGAAGCCATCTGTCACCTTGCCAATATTTGCAAAACCAAAAGTTACGTGTCAGACCACAAGGCAATGATGTTGCTGGGGAGAAAACCAGGCAAGAGCCCTGAAGTCCAGCGGCTCT
Source organism: Phoenix dactylifera (assembly GCF_051530095.1). Lineage (NCBI taxonomy): Eukaryota > Viridiplantae > Streptophyta > Magnoliopsida > Arecales > Arecaceae > Phoenix > Phoenix dactylifera. The sequence goes on from NC_143205.1 coordinate 21,096,550, forward strand.
GAGGATATGGGAGGTTTAAAAAGGCTGATCAATATGAAAGGGCTTATAAAAGGGACTGAAGCCGCTTTGTCAAGTTGGCACGTAAGAAAACTAGCACTGGATTTCCTGAAGTAGCTTACGGTTGTCGTAGATCAGGATAACTCAAGAGATGGGAATAAAGTAGGAGGACTTCTCTTCTCTCTCTCTATCTCTCTCTCTCTCTCCTTTGGTTCTTCTTTAGTTGTTACACAAGACCATGGGGGGAGCCTAATTGTCGGGGCAAGTGTAAAAATTGTATACCAATAGGTTGCTAGATGTCAATGTCAACACCCACGTTTGCCCGCTAGGAGAAGACTAGTACCCTACCTTGGTGGAGGCAGAGGAGGAATGAACTTTGTGAATAAAGATCATGGCTCCAGCCTCGTCGCAGCCGGGAGACAACGCATATTCGACGTGACTATCATCAAAGCTGAGAGCTGCATAGGAGGACATCAACTATGCTAGACTTATGTTAGGTGCGGACAACATCTACCTTGAAGGAAATTTTGCTACGGTGATCGAATGGATACAAAGCCAACACAAGTATAACGATGGACAATTGCTGCTTCGAGACATACACAGGCTTTCGAGAGGGTGTGCTCCTTCCAGCCTATTCATGTTTATCGAAAGGCAAATAGCGCTGCTGATCGGGCTGTCTTCTTTGCTGCACAACACTCGGAAGGGATCCTTTGGAAGAATCACAAGTACGTTCCGTTTTCTCTTGTTTTATCAGTGTGAGTCGCCGTTGTATAAAAAAATGGCTACAAAAATGTTGTATTTGATATATTTCAGAACCAACGGAATATCATAAAACAAAAAATTAGAGCAAAAATATATATAAAAAAGCAACACACGTATTGAACTGGAAATTCATTTACATGCACATATATACACAGGCACAAGAACATCCATATAAGCTTTTTTTTCCGTAGCTCAATAATAAGAAAAATTAATGAGTCGCTCTCCCTCTTAACATTTTTTTTTGGATTTTTTATATGGATACCCTTCTAAATATCGAATTTTGTATTAATACCCTTCCAAAATTAATATTTGCATGTATACCCTTGTAAAACTATGTTATTGTACAAATGCCCGTAATATAACGGTTGTTCTAACGGTGTTAAAAAAAATCATATTTATATTAATTAAAAATAAAATAAAATTTTAAAATAATGTTACGGTTCTTGTCTTCTTCTCCTGCTATTGGGATCACGATCTATTTGCATGTCATTTTAATTTGAAACCGTTGACATTTTAACGTCGTTAGATAGCATGGGTACATATGCAAAAACAAAAATAAAAAAAAAAAGGTCAAATGACAAAACAAATGTTTTACAAAGATATAAATGCAAATATCAATTTTTGAAGAATATTCATGCAAATTTTTTTTTTTTTTTTACCCCTTGGAGATAAGGGCAGAAAGACTGGCCTCATGGAACCAGTTTTAGTCCAAACACCTCAAAAACAACTCCTCTGAGTTCGGATATGGAGCCTCCACCAAGCCGAGCAGGGGTGCAACTACTCCAATATTCACATGAAGTTTGGAGATCCAAATCTCACAATGTGAGATCCTGATGTTGAATTTGTATACAGGCGGAGACATGTATTAACTTAATACATGGGCCAAAGATGCGTCGCATGATGGGAACGTTCTCGTGCACCATGGAAAGAATGAGGGGACAATGAGTCAAGCCGAACAAGACAAAGGAGCTCAAATGGGACACAATTCAAACAAGCCGTAGAGACTGAAAAGATGGTCAATTTGATAATCTAGATTTCGTAGGTCATTGATTGTGATATAGATGTACGAGATGCATACAGCCTACACCAGCTGTTCGACATTTATAATCAAACTGTAGAAAATAAAATTATATATATATATATATATATAAAATACTATGAAGAACATTTTCTACCTCTTCACGAGTAGTCATTATGTATATTTATAGTTAAAAATTTTCAAAAGATTGCAGCTAAGATGATAGAAAATTTTAAGAAATAACAAATAGATCGGACTGAGACAAAGATAATGCTAATACAAACAACATAAAAAAATAAATGGGAAAAAAGGGGGGAAAAAAACACTGTGCCACTAAAAGGAGAAGGTGAAGTTTGTGTGTTCCATCTGCCATCAACAATGGATGAGGAAAAGAAAGCAACCTCGTGACGCCACCATTTATTTCCCCACTAGAAGGTGAAAATATCATCAAACACCAAGCAAAGGCAGGAGAGAGCCCACACTCCCACCTCACGTGAAACTCCATCGTGTACTTGGGGAGGCCAGCTTTTCCCCATTCCCACAAGGCAGGGTCATGTGGGAGTGTTAGGGCCCAAGGGCACCGACTCCATGGACCAACAGCGACCCGCGACCGGATCAGAGGCCGGGCAGGCCCACGCGCGGGCGTCGCGCTTACGTCCGCTTGCGCCCCCCCCACCCGGCAGACGCGGGCCCACACCTTCCCACCCAATCTCACCAAGGGACACCGATAGGTCCTCTCCGAAGATGGGGCTCACCTAGTGCCATTACTTCTTCCCCTGTCGTCCAACTAACCCAGGTACCTTTACTTTAGGTTCCCAACTTCCCATGTGGAGGACCATCAGTGATACACATGTCGAGCTCCGAACGAAGCACGCCCATCAATGCCGAGGTTGATGGCTATCTTGTCAGTTCTTGTGCACCCATTACGATCTGGATCTACCAACAAACCTTTAACCTCTAAAGTAAATTCACCCAACAGCAATATGATATTATTACATAACTTGACAAACTTAGGCAAGGCTGATGCTAAGCTTACATAATTTCCCAACAAAATAGAAATGCAAGGAAATGGCTTCCCTCTTCAGATTTTATTGTAAAATAAATAATTGTCAGCACATATCATATCAAATCATACCAAATATCATGAAAGCAGACGAAATGTAATCAGAAGAAATTTCTAGAAATATCGGATATTAAGGAAGCAGAAAGATAAAAGCTGCACAGTATCTGAACGATTGCACGAGTGATATTTGACCGAAGATAAAAAAAAAGAAATTATGACACCGTTGCTTTGTAAGCTCTCATCATATGTGTGTGGCTGAAAGAGAGATTCTCCAGTATCACAAGAATCTCGAAAGACTGTTATTTTTTTTTTTTGGTGGGGCGGTTGGCATCATGATCGATGTATCAAGAAGATATTTTTGAAATGCAAGGAAACCTGAAATAATGATGAGACACGGCCCGTAATGAAACAGGCCCTCACATCCGCACTCATTGTCATCTAACAGCATAGTACTTACCCGAGCTTAGATTGCAGAGTGAACCACCAGAAACAATGGTGACACTTTAGGGTTTTAGTCAAAAACACTCGAAGAATAAAGTGATCATGATGCAAGAATATTAAGGGACAAATTCCACTTCATCCACAGAAACAGATGCGGAAAGCAGCAAGTGGACTTCCCTGTATATATTATATCATGCCCCCAGCCTGGCGTCAGAGCATTATGCCAGTGAAGATACTCTGCCGATAACTCCAGTTTTCTGGTTACCTGATATTCTCTAACTTGACGCGGATAGTTTTGCTAAATGAAGTAAAAGAAGATTTACTAGGTCTGGCAGTAACTCACCGTTCTCTTTTTTTTTGGGAAAAAGGGATAAAAAGTTGGATTAAAAAGGTTGGGAAAAATAAGACACCCACAGGTACTAAGGGAAATGGAATATAAACAGCCAAGATTAATGATTGGCATACAAAACTAGCACAGCACAAGCACGCAATGTAACAACTCCCAGCAGATGCATTTGAACGTTTATGCCAATTGACATACATTGAGAATTGAGAATGTCGTCCAGATTTCCAACCTGGAGAAGGAAACCATCTTTAGAGGCAAGGTTATGCTGGATTTGGAAGGGAGAAGGAAAAGATGGGGCAACCAGTTGACTGGCAACAGATAGGGGGCAAAGCACGAGGTGGACCGTAAAACCGTCGAAAGACCAGGAGAAGAGACCGGTTGAGAAGACTTCTTTCCTTCAGACTTTCACCACTCCTATATAGGAGGACTACTTATTGTATAAAGTAGAAAATGAAGACATGGATCAGTTTCAGGATATACTGAAGGACTTGTTTCCAAGTCTAATGGGGGATGATGCTAGGTTTTTGAAGTGACACGAAACACGTGTGCAGCCAAGATAATATGAAAGATGCAATGATCTTATAACTTATTGAACCCGTGACATGTGAATACAAAAAAATAAATAATGAAACAAATAAATGATAGGAATTATTCATTTACATGTTGAAACTGGAAATAACAAGAGAGGCCCTCAAACTTTCTACGTCTTCTAGCTGTTCTTTGAAGAGGCCTTTTGTTTTCTCTCCACAAATGATCAATTTCACTATAAGATCTTAAAAAATTGATTAAATCAACTCTAACCTGAATCTGCTGATGTGAACTATACCTAACTTTTTTGGGTTGCCTTCTTTTTGATTCATTATGGCAAGCTGGGGGTGTTGGAGGCTCTCCATCAGCACTTGATCTGCAAAAGAAAATTTAATAAAATTGTCAGCTGAACATGCTGGAATGGTAAAGAGTTTCATGTACATGAAACCACAAATAGTTAGTACGAGAACATTTTACAGTTTATGGAGTACACAGGTGCTATTTACATGCAGGTCTCAACATATTTGTAACAATAGGCTCTCATTCCAATGGATATAAAGCATCAGTATTAATTTTAATAAAGCACCACCAATGCTCTCTAGCACCTCGAAAGAGTATTTGGTTTTTCATTACATTATCCCCCCCCCCCCCCCCCACCCCCCCCCCCCCAAAAACACCACCAAAAAAAAAAAAAAAAAAATCCCGTTTTTTTGAGAAGAAAGGTGGGACACCACTGGTTACAATTACCTGTGTCAAACACTTGCGAAACACCATCACCATGGTTTATATTTATATCCTCCTATTCTATGTAGGAGGGGTGCAACCCCTGGACTATAGCCCAGCATGCCCATCTTATGATTTTTGCATCCTTCTTGATGTTACAAGAGGGAATATACGCGCTGCTGTTCAAGCATGCTTGTCTGCACTTTGGCGTCTAAGACATCTAACCGACCCACTATGTGCTGGTGCTTTCCACCAATACATGGAACAAACCCACAATTGTGGAGGGGATGCAACATGAACAAAATCATACAGCAGGATAGAAAAACAGGGTTTAAAAGGGGCAAAAAGAATCATGTCTTTCAACCATACCTCTCTCCATGATATATCGGATGTGGGAGAAATATGAACTCCCCATTAACTGGCTGGCACGCAGGACAATAGAAGTTCTTGGGAGGTGGTTTATGCAGATTAATGCAATCAAAGTGGTACCATTCATCACACTGGTCACAAGCGATCATGGCCCTCTGATCATAAGGCTTCCGGCAGATGCAATAAAGTGTGCTCCGAGTTTTTAATAACTGCATTAACCACAAGAATGACAGTGGCAACCATACATTTGTGTTTGGGTATAAGAATCAATATGCATACCTTTAACTCTTTCTCGAAGTGGACAGGCAAAGATTCACCCTCACTAATAACTTTAAATACTTCACTCAATTCATGTTCCCCTGAATCTGAAATAACCTGCCATTACACAAAAAGATTACCAAGAAGTATATTATTATCTTGTAAAACTATTCAAAATCTAGAGATTAGATGTTTATTTTTCACCTGTTTAGCAATATCTGCCCACTGCAAACTGATCTGTTTTACTTTTGTAATTTCCTGCATAAAATGATCTTCAGATGGTATGCTTATAGCTAAACCCTGCAACATGGATATGGACAAACCATCATATTTTCGAATATATTAGAAAAATCAACCAAGATTGTAGAATTTTTATACTGCGAAGGTGCAAATCCAACTAGAGTTTTAAACAATATAATCTACCAACAAAAGCATAAGTAGAATTGTGGGACCAACCACTAAAGTAGTTCAGTATAACATGCAAATATTTGCAGACACCGTAGGCATTTAACATTAACAACATCAGTGATTTCCAGCATTCTCTAGTGCTAGTAGAAGTTCCCAAGTCTATGATACATGGACTTGAAAGTGGAACCAATTATGTCAAACTGGTTAATACATGATGCATTTGACAAACATATTGGTTTCCAAGTACAAATACAAAGTAGCAATAGACAACAATTTGTTAGCCAACATTATCAGTATAACTATCTGCAGGATTGAGGAAAAGCATTCTAAAACGTGGAGCAAATATCTGTTGGTTAATAAAGTTCTATTTACCAAAATAAAAGAGCTGGGATGTATCTTAAAGAACATATTAATAAGCAACTTGATGGGAAAATTTATTCCATAGACATCTGCATTTTCAAGTGATAGGATATTGTGTCAGTTAGCTGACATTTTGTATGACTCACATTCACCAGTTCTTTACCTCTTTCACTAAACGCTGAATTTGTTGGATGACTGGCTTTTCTGATCCCCTCAACAGTTTCTTGACTCTAACTTTCCATGAATTTCCAGACAAGGCTGACTCAAGGTTGCAGCTTCCTTCCTGATCGAACACCCCAGCGACTGATATTGCCTGTACACAGCGATAACATATCAGAAGCTGCCATGCGTAGAAAAATGATATGAAGCTGTACACCACTGATGACATGAAAACAACTGGCTGTGTGCAAGGCAAAGTGAAAATGCATGAAAAGAAAACCTTCAATGCACTTAGAAGACTGTCTGAGATAGAGCTCAGATCTTTGTCATGGTGAGAAATAGCACGATCCACTATTTCAGTTAAACACGACTTGCACTCCAGAGCCTTCTCAACAATTTCTTGTACCAAAGACAACTCTTTAACCCTATAAGAAAAACATAAGCTAATGAATTAGTTTGCCATTAGGATGAATATAGACAACACATAAATATTTACAAATACATGATACAGAATCTTGCTTTTCAGGACCCAACAAGTTATGATTTATGTCCTGCATGCTATGAGCTGAAGTTGCAAAACAAAGAATTTTATCATCAACATTCAGAACCAAAGAAGGGCAGCAGTGACATAACATACTAGTTATTTTAACATACAAGTTAATTTTTTAAATATTTCATGTCAACTGCTAGATGAAGCTTGAGTTAAGAATTATGAGTCTAGTCTTGCATTCGCACAAATCCAATGAGGGTGAATAACCCTGCTGACTTGCTGATTATTATATTGCAATAAGGGTTGCAATAACCTGCCCTGGGGCAAAGATGCTAAGTGCCCAAAAATTAGCGAAGCAACCTTGCATATGGTTGTGTTAATGTTCCAACTTCAAGAGGGCAGTATGCAGCTGGGGGAGAGTGCCCCATGGGGTTCAGTCCCTTGTTTTGTTATAACCCTAGATTCATCAGCAACACCACAGTTTTTGATGCAAACCAAATTTGCATGATCAGCAACACAAATTTCAGAAAAGAGAGAGTCAATATATTGATCGTTTCAATCATCTAGGCTTGGAATTAAGAAAAGAGCTCTATATGATTGTCAATGCCCATGATGCTTACTGACAAATTACATAAACACATTATTATAGTTTGTGTTATATTAATTATGTCTTGCAGCAACAAACATGGTATACAGACAAAACAAATAAGGGTCTACAGTGCATGTAAGGGTCAGAATAAAAAATACTAGTGCTTAGCAAAGCATAGATATAAAAATAATAAATAATATGAGACACTGATTGAGAATTCTTGCATGTATAAAGTATAAAAAAGGGTGACAGATGTCCCCCATACGATGGGAGGATTGTTTTTGGTTTAAAAGTCCATCTAGAGGATGCAGAGGTCAAGGATGACTGGGATGATGGCAGTGGGAAAGAAATATGAACAAGCAGTTGTGCCATGGGAATAAACCTAGACATCAATAAAGACACATATAGGATTGATAAAGCCAAAGTCAAACAAAATTTAAAATCCATAAGGGAAGTTATTTTAAAAGTAGAAGAATATTATCTTGCAGCTAAATATCTTGTCATTGAACATTTATCTCGACTGCACAGATGCAATGATCACAAGATATAAATGAACTGAACTAAAGCCACATGATTTCACATAATTAGTATCACATGACTGCATTTTTCATTTGAATGATAAATGCATGTAAGTGATCTAAGTAGTGAGTATCACATAATCAGTAACTTAGCTAATTAGCTATAATTATAGTTTAGTGTGGTGGATAGATATATAAGTTCTATTATATACAAACATTGTAAAACAGGTCTGTGACTTCATATATGCAAAATAAATCTTTGGTTTCATTACCCTGCATAGAAATCCCCAGCAATGGATAGAAACTCAATGAATGCCTTCAACTCAGGACGATTTCCTCTACATATCTGTGACAAATGGTCCCAATATCAGAGAAACAAAAAACAACTTTTCCCATCCAATCTAGAATTTTAAGATAAAATGATCTACCAGTGCTTGGCCTCCATTTTTAGATATAGCTCCACTTTCTATACAGAGGCAAAATGGACATGAATACTCATTTGTCATGCCTGCAGTAGCAAGTGGTGGCCCCGTGCATGAGAAATGGTACCTGTCCAAACAAAAGTTATCTCAAACATGTAACATAATGATAAGATCAACTCTATAAATTTTCATTTTCAACATGTCAGATTAAGTTATACATAAAATCCAATTATGATATAATTATTGACCACCCAATCCTTTGAAAGGAAAAAAAATATTTTTTCCTCATATTCAATGTGAAATCTTCTTTCCAAATTGAGGTTTCTAACAAAATTCTCAACCTAGATCTGTGGATTGTGAATTTCTTTTATTCATCTGGAGAAGTGCTCTCTGACATTAGATTTGACACAGATTTTCAGCCAAAATATTCTGTATAGCTTAAGAAAAGACTTGCCAAATCATCTAAAATTTCCAAATTTAACCTCAAATGCTATCCATTGCAAACTATTACTGCATTTCATTGTAGTTTGGACCTAAAGGGTAAAACTAATCAGCAGTAGATGATATCACTACACAAGACATGTAAAATTAAATTCAAGTACCTTACCAGTCCTCACATGTCAAACAAATATATACTTCTTCATTTTCAGAATCATCAGGGCAGCACACACAGTATGCTCTACCCCTGCAGTCCCTTGGACCATGATATATGCAGAGAGCCCTATCCAGGGAACCTTTGATCTGGGGAAAAATAACAATGAAGTCTTAACACTTGCAGAAGAGAATTGTTGACCAGTGTTACCACAAAAAAATGACAGAAATAACAAACCTTTTCAAGCTCAGCAGATAAAGAACCAAGATCACCAACTAAAGGCTCCACAACAGCATGGCACTGGAACATCCACCTCTCAACCTTTTCAATTTCAAATGCAACCTTGTCCAGCTCTGGACAATCAAAGGCATCAGATTGTCCACATTCCTGCAATGATGCAACGGGAGATTACATTACCAAGATAAAAAAACAAAAAATCCAAAGGAATTTCATATGAATCATATATGAGTATTCTTTTTTCTAAAATGACAAATATCTGATCAAATCATTATAAATCACACCACCCTTCTAAAAATATATTAATACAGTTGCTTCTAAAATAGAAGCAAGTCTTTTAATACTTTAGCTAGCATAAAAATCTAAGGCTATTTATCTTTTAATAATTTAACCATCATAAATCTAAGCTTGTAGAACTGTCTAAAGTGCAAAAGTTGACTTGATGGATAAGAAACTTTTCAAGAATCTAAGGTCAATGCTGGAACATTAACCCCTAACTACAATCTACAAAACAAGAATATTAAACATCTTATTTTCAATCACCTTATACTTCAACAGAAATGACCTATAAAGAGTAGCCCACACTTAGATTAGTAAATTAAGATTTTAGTAACTGAGACATCTTGCTAAAAAATCTCACTGAATTGTAGTGGTTCATTAAGCATATCAACTCAGACAGTACGGTGTCAGTACGAAAGAGTTTGCTAAAACTACCACTTCGGTTAGAACCTACTCGATCACCCTAAATAAATTTTGGGACAGATAACAAGCACCATCTTGGGGGACAAAGAAGAGAAAGTCATCAATAAAATAGTTATTTTAATTCCTACCGCTGGGGTTCAATTAGTTGGTTGTAAGTGCATAATTTGAGTGATTTAATTTTACTATGATAAGGACAGTGACATATTGATTTCTATCCATAAGTTGAAAACAACAAGGATTAAGCATACCTTGAGTTTCAATAGATTAGCCCAAGACTGTTGACTGGACAGACCTAAGAAAGAATGCACTTGCTTTATCCAGGATCTGTATCAAGCAAACTGTGTCAAATAAAATATGAAAAGCAAACATAATTCTGTTGCTCCTACCAAGCGTATTACAATGCAAAATGCTAAAATGAAACCAACTTGAGCATTGACGCTGCTTATTTTGTCACATATTATGCATACATTATATGCACAAATATATGTATATGTAAATACAATGGTTACAAGGTCTGCCGTACCAACCCGGACCACCCTATATTAACCGTACCATACCATACTAGTAAGGTACCGTAACGATATCAAGGTTTGGTTTGGTATATGAGACGAACCGGTCCAAACTGAGTGGAATCATATACCGGCTGGTAGTAACCTATTTTGCCAGGTAAGCAATACAACGTTTGGAAGTGAGTAAAAAATGTTGGAAGTCTTTCTCGATACAAAGTGCATGCTGTACCTTACCGACCATACCATATCGAACTAATAACATATTAATACAATTCTCGATACCAGTTTTGCAGATCTTGTACATTTGATTTTTCTTTCTATTTATTGATGAAGCAGGGACAATGCTTTATCTCTTCATCATACCAGACCATATTGCCTAGTATCGAGCATACCGAATTGTATCAACGACAAACTGAAACTCAGTACAAGGGCATACCAAGTTCCAATACCACAAATTGAT